>NW_020455596.1:539363-542230 GCF_003342845.1 Nothoprocta perdicaria | reverse complement strand
CTGGCCACCACCGAGAAGAGCTCGGCCCCTTCCTCCCTCCATCCTCCCTCAGGTACTTGTCCATGTTGATCAGTTCTCCATTCAACCTTCTTTTCTCCACGTTGAACAGGCCCAGTTCTGTCTCTCCTCATACAAGAGATGCTCCAAGCCCTTCATCATCTTTGTGGCTCCCCGCTGGACCCTCTCTCGTCCCCCTTGTCCCGGGGAGCCCAGAGCTGCCCCCAATGCTCCAGGTTTGGCCTCCCCAGGGCTGAGCAGAGGGGCAGGATCAGGATCCCCTCCCTGCCCTGCTGCCAATGTCCTACCAATGCAGCCAGGAGCCCCTTGGCCTCCTTGGCCTCCAGGGCCCTGCTTCCTGACGGGTATCTCGTTGTCAATGCGGCCGCATGCGGGTTCTGCACAGCTTGCCCTGGCCTCCGTTCTGCCGGCACGGGGGAAGCAGAGCGCTCCGGGCGCCGGCCGCACGTGTCCAGCGCGGCCAGCTGCCGGGCCTGGGCTGCAGGCTGGAGCAGGGAACACGCCAACGCTCCCCTCTGGAACCCACCTCTCCTCAGGCTGCAGCTGCTCCTCAGCGACCTCCCAAAAGCCACGACTTGCTAATGAGTCACCCAAGCTTAAAAACGTGTCCACTCGAGTGTCAGCAGCTGCCCAGGGATGCCCGTTCCAGGTGAGCCCATGGCACTGGGCACACCAACAAACCCGACCTCACAGCATGTGGCTTTCCATACAATGGAGCCAGGAGTTCATCTCCCAGCTGGGAAGGGCGCAGGACATGGAAGGGATCCAGGAGGAGCGGGGCGGGCTGAGAAAGAAGCTGCTGGGGCCGCTGTGGGAGCGGGGAAGCAGTGCCTCCGAGGGCAGCACCGCGGGGAGGCGCGCGGGGCTGCGCTCACGGGCACGGCTGTGGCGTGGAGGCCACGCGCTCGCCGCGGCCTCCAGGCACAGGCGAGGCCGTAGAGGAGGCTGCAGCGTGGGAAGCACCCGGGAGAGAGCAAGTCTGCCACGTGCGCACGTCCGCGGCAGCGGGGCCAGCGCGGGGCTGCCGAGACGGGCGGGTCGGAGCAGCTGCCCTGGGAGCAGCGGCTGCGCCGTGCAGCCTGGAGGAGGCACAGGGGGATGTGATGGACGGGGTGGAGAAGGTGGAGCGGCTCCCCGGGACACGATACGAGGCAAGAGGCCAAGGCCAAACAGAGGAAACGCCGTTAAATGGAAGGAAAAGCTCTCTTTATTGGGAGCACTAGAACAGCGCAGGGAGGATGTGGAGCCTCCACCCTGAGGAAGCTAGAAGCGGGCTAGTCACGGCCCGGGCAACCAGCTCTGCGTGGGACCCAATTGTCCCCGGAAGTCCCTGCCAGCCTCAACTGCTCTGCCCGTGCCCCTAATAAGGAAAACAAGGAAAACCACAGCAACAACGAGGAGAATTATGCCGCCAACCAGGAGGACGATCTTGTACGGCACGGGGCGGCGTTTCCCGCTCTGCTCCCTGGCTGCTCTGTACTGCTCCATGCGACACAGCACCTTCTCCTCGGTCAACGAGGCCTCCAGGTAGAGCTCGTTTTGGAAGCAGCCGCCCCCGTTCTCCTGCACCAGCCTTTGGACCATGCCCAGCAGCTGAGCGACCTGCTGGTCCCGCGCGGCGCCCGTGGTGCTGTTGCTGAAGCCGCAGTACCGGTTCCCACAGCGCTGCAGCAGCTCTCGGAGAGCCCTGTTGTCCGCATAGCGCACGTAATCGTGCAGCGAGCCCCCCACCAGATCCTCCACGCGTGTGAACAGGACGATCGTGTGCCTCAGAACTGTAGGTCCAAAGATGTCCTGCAGAGCCTGCACGGCCGCCTCGTCCTCCGCCGTGAAGCGGCCCAGCTGCGTCACCAGCAGCAGTGCGTGGGGCCCGGGCGAGGACAGCTCAATGCAGCGGATGATCTCTCCGTACAAGCCACCGCTGCGAGAGCTCAGGTCAAAAATACTGGCCGTGTCGACCACGGTGACGTCCCTGCCGTCCCGGCGCCGCTGCGCTCTCGCGCAGCTCGTGGTCACCGGCTGTGGCGCCAGCCTGGACTCGAACACTGCCTCTCCGAGGAGCGTGTTCCCGGTGGCGCTTTTCCCGCTGCCGCTCTTCCCGACCAGGAGCAGCCGCACCGGGAGCATGGCGGGAGCGGCGCCGTCGGGGCCGCGCTGCACAAACGAAAGCGGAGGCGGTTGCGGTTAGTGCCGCGGTGCGGAGCTTCCCGGCCCGCGGCGCCCGCCCCGCCAACGACGCCGGCCCCGCGGCTTCGCGCAGTCCCTGGCCCCCGCGCCCGCCCCTGCAGCCGCATGCCGGCTCCTGCACGGCACTCACAGCCCCCCGGGGCTCCCCTGCTGCTGTGCAAGCTCCCCCACCAGTATAAACCATTGCACTTGTCCCTGCCCAGGGCCCCGGGGCTGCCCTGTTGCTGTGCAAGCTCCCCCACCAGTATAAACCATTGCACTTGTCCCCGCCCAGGGCCCCAGGCTGCCTTGCTGCTGTGCAAGCTCCCCCACCAGTATAAACCATGCACTTGTCCCTGCCCAGTGCCCCGGGCTGCCCTGCTGCTGTGCAAGCTCCCCCGCCAGTATAAACCATTGCACTTGTCCCTGCCCAGTTCCCTGGGGCTGCCCTGCTGCTGTGCAAGCTCCCCCACCAGTATAAACCATTGCACTTGTCCCCGCCCAGGGCCCCGGGCTGCCCTGCTGCTGTGCAAGCTCCCCCAACCAGTATAAACCATTGCACTTGTCCCCGCCCAGGGCCCCGGACTGCCTTGCTGCTGTGCGAGCTCCCCCGCCAGTATAAACCATTGCACTTGTCCCCGCCCAGGGCCCCGGGGCTGCCCTGCTGCTGTGCAAGCTCCCCC
>NW_020455596.1:514747-538615 GCF_003342845.1 Nothoprocta perdicaria | reverse complement strand
GCCCTGGGGCTGCCCTGCTGCTGTGCAAGCTCCCCCGCCAGTATAAACCATTGCACTTGTCCCTCCCCTACACCGGCACCTGCGCGCTGTCCCGCTGCAACAGGCGCTCTGCCAAGGCAGGCGACCGTCCCCCTCCACGCTGCAGAACGCTGCTCCGCGCTGCTCTGTGTGGCAGGACGCTGCTCCTCGCCGCTCCTCGCCGCTCCTCGCCGCTCCTCGCCGCCCCTCGCCGCTCCTCGCCGCCCCTCGCCGCTCCTCGCCGCCCCTCGCCGCTCCTCGCCGCTCCTCGCCGCTCCTCGCCGCTCCTCGCCGCTCCTCGCCGCCCCTCGCCGCCCCTCGCCGCTCCTCGCCGCTCCTCGCCGCCCCTCGCCGCTCCTCACTTCAGGTGTCCCTAGCGATGTGGACAGCGCCGAGGAACCCTCCTTGTCCCTGCGAGCAAGGCTGGCCCCGCAGCAGCAGCCCCGCAAGGCACGGGCTGCCCAGGAGCGGCTCCGCGCTGAGCAACGCGCATCCCCGGGAAGCAGCGGCGGGAGCGGGAGCGGGAGGCAAAGTCCTGGCGCCGGAGAGGCGGCCGCGCGGCGCTGGCTCCTCCCGCGGGGACGGGCTCCCTCCTGCGCGCTGCCCTGCGCCCTGTGCCCGCCCCGAGCACACGGGTGCTCCGAGGGGCCCGGGGTGCCCGCCCCGAGCACACGGGCGCTCCGAGGGCCCCGGGGTGCCCGCCCCGAGCACACGGGCGCTCCGAGGGCCCCGGGGTGCCCGCCCCGAGCACACGGGCGCTCGCTCCGAGGGCACCCCCTGGCCCTCTCCTCGCGCCAGCCCTAACGCGTGCAGGCAGCTGCCCGTGTGCGTGCGGCAGCGCGCTGCAGCCGGGCAGCGTCTCTGCTGGCCGCGCTCCCATCCGCGGCTGCCGCCCCGCGAGCTGGGAAGAGCCATCCCTGGGACCGTCCCTGGTAGCACGGGGACAAGACCCCTGGGGACAAGACCCTTGGGGACAAGAGGGGTCCTGCTGCCACCAGCCTGAGTGCACCCCAAGCGTGCCGGACCCGGCACCACTGTTCCCCTCGTGTCTTTGCTCCCTGGATCTGCTGGCCCATCCTCCGAGCCCCCTGTGTTCCCAGCGGAGCACAAGTGCCGCCGTGTCCCGCGGGAGCAGAAGGAGGCATCGGCTCCTCCCTGCGTGGGGAGAGGCGGCGGCGCTGGCACGGGGGAGGCTGCACGTTGTGGGTCCCGCTTCCCACCCAGGGCTTGGGCAGCCCGGATGCCAAAGGGGCCCAGAGGCTTCCCCGGGTCTGGGAGGTGCTGTCAGCGTCCCGACTCGGCCTTAACGCCAAAGCGGCCGCGCAGAAGGTGGCTGCAAGAGCCATTGCACAGCACGGGCACTGCGGAAGGAAGGAGGAGGAACGGGCATTGGGGGGCAAGGGGTGATCTGCAACCTGCCTTGTGGACTGTCCGCATGGAGCATCCCTTGGGCTCCGTGTGGTCAGGGGAGCTGTCGGGCTGCGGTGGCGATCGGGGCCTGGCACGCCTTTGGCAGGGGCATCGGCAGAGCATCCAGTTGTTGGTTGTGGTTGTTGTTGGTGTGGTTGTTGGTGGTGTGGTGGTTGGTGGTGTGGTTGTTGGTGCAGCCCCTTTCCATGAGCCCCGAGGTTTGTTGGAGCTCACCTTGTATCCTTGTTCCTGCTTTCTGGACTCTGCTCCTGATCAACCTCCACCACAGAGTCTCCTTCCCAGCAGCTTCCACCAGTGGAATCCTAGTCCAGCAAAGGCAGCAAGGGAAACCTGGCAGCAGTGTAGAGAGTCCCTAGGGAAAGGCTGGGAGAGGGCTGGGGAGAAGCCGGATGATGGTGCTGATGCCAGCACCATCATGATGCCCATGTGGGGCTCTCGGGACATGGCTGGGTGTGAGGAGAGGCTGGGGCTGAATGGGGTGCGCTGGACTTGTGTGGGACTCCCTCTGCCGCTACCCCGATTTCTCAGATAATGAAGGTTCCTCTCGCTGTAACCCCAGGAACTTCCATATCATAGAACCATGAAATCATAGAATCATTAAGGTTGCAAAAGACCTTGGAGATGATCAAGTCCACACATAAAGCCATCCCCACCACCTGCTCAACCATGTCCCTAAGTGCCTCATCCACGCGTTTCTTCAATGCTGCCAGGGACGGTGACTCCACCACTTCCCTGGGCAGCCTCTTCCAGTGCTCCACCACTCTTTCCATGTAGAAATTCTTCCTAAGATCTAATCCAAACCTCCCCGGTGCAACTTGAGGCCATTTCCTCTTGCCCCATCCATAGTTATCCTGGAGAAGGGATTGACCCCTGCCTCACTACCACCTCCCTCCAGGTAGTTGTAGAGGGTGACAAGGGCTCCCCGGAGCCTCCTGCTCTCCACACCAAACAACCCCAGGCCCCTCCGCTGCCCCTCCAAGGTCTGTGCTCCAGCCCCTTCCCCAGCTTTGTTTTCTGCAGGGTTGCTGAGGGTGCCCTCAATCCCCTCATCCAGTTTGTTGAGCAAGGTGTTAAAGACGACTGGTCCCAACACTCACCCCAGGGAACACCGCCAGTGACTGGCCACCAGCTGGAGTTAACTCCATTCACCAGTTCCAGCCATCCAGCCAGTTCTTCATGCTGGGAAGGCTCCACCTAGGGCACAAGCTGCCGGCTTCTCCAGCAGAAGGCAGTGGGACACTATGGCAAGGCCTTACTGCGGTCTGAGCAGACCACGTGCAGAGCCTTTGCCTCATTCATCCTCCATCCAACCCATCTTGTAGATGGCATCACATTGGCCAGCGTGCAGTTGCCTGGGTCCTCCCCTTCTGACCACAGCTGCTGATAGATGATGGAGAATGGCTTGGTGGGCACTTCTGCCAGCTTCTTCAGAACTGTTGAGTGGATCCCATCTGGCCACATAGACTTGTGGGTGTCCAAGTGGAGTAGCAGCTCACTGACCGTTTCCTCCTGGATTATGAGCGGTTTATTCTGCTCTCGATAGATGTCTTCCAGCTCAGGGAGCCAAGTACCTTGAGGAGAACTGATCTGGATGTTAAAGACTGAGGCAAAGAAGGCACTAAGAACCTCAGCCTTGTCCTCATCCTTGGTGACAATGTTCCTTGTTGCACTCAGCAAAGGACGGAGGTTCTTCTTGGCCCTCCTCTTCTTGTAAATGTATTTGTAGAAACATTATTTGTTCACTTTACAGCAATGGCTGGATGGAGTTCCATCCGAGCTTTCAGCTTTCTAATTCCTCCCTACATAGCCTAGCGATGTCCCTGTTCTCTTCTGGAGTTACCTGCCCCGTCTTCCAAAGGTGGTGAACTCTTTATTCTCCAGAGTCTCAGCAATAGTTCCCTATCCAGCCAGGCCAGTCTTCTTCCCCTCCGGCTCATCCTTTGGCACACGGGGACGGCCAACTCCTGCACCGTTAAGATGTCCTTCTTGAGAAAAATCCAGCCTTCCTGGACTCCTTTCCTGTTCAGGACTGTCTCCCAAAGGACTCTCCCAACCACTGTCCTAGACCAATCTCCGCCCTCCAGAAGTCCAGCAGAGTGGTCCTGCTCACGCCTCTCCAAACTTCACTGAGAACTGAAAGCTCTGTCATTTTGAGGTCACAATGCCAAAGATGATGTCACATGGCCCACCAGTCCTTCTCTGTTGGCACAGAGCAGTCCAGCGGGGTTCCTCTCCCGGTAGGCTCGCTTGCTAGCGGTGCTAGGAAGTTATCTTCCAAACACTCCACAGACCTCCTAGACTGTTTCTTCTCTGCCGTACTGTATTTCCAACAGATATCTGGTTGAAGTTCTCTGCCAGAAGCAGCACTACTGATGGTAAGACTTCTGCCAGCTGCTTGTAGAATGCCTCATCTGTCTCTTCGTCCTGCTTGGGTGGCCTATGGCAGACTCCCACCAGGCGAGCAGCCTTGTTGGCCTTCTCCCTTGCCCTGATCCATAAGCACTTGACTTTCCCATCACCCATGTGGAGCTCTATGCAATCAAAGCACTCCCTGACGTACAATGCTGTATAGGTCTGGCTCTTCCATTCCTCTTCCCATCACAGCAAAACTAGTCAACAAAGAGGAGTCAAACAACTACTCTGTGACAAGTTTTCCATGTTCAGCCCTGGATTTTGTCTTCAAAAAGGGCAAGAGGGATTACCCAGGAAAGTACAGGCTGGTCAGCCTCACCTCCATCCCTGGTAAGGTGATGGAGCAGCTCATCCTAGAGACCATCCCTAGAAATGTGAACAAAAAGAAGGTGATCAGGAGTAGTCAGCATGGATTCACCAAGGGGAAGTCAGGTCTGATGAACCTAATAGCCTCTATGATGAGATGACTGGCTACCTGGACGAGGGGAGAGCCGTGCATGTTGTCTAGCTTGACTTCAACAATGCTTTTGGAACCCTCTCCCATAACATCCTCATAGGAAATCTCTGCAAGTGTGGTCTGGACGAGTGCACGGTGAGGTGGGTCGAGGGCTGGCTGGATGGCAGAGCTCAGAGGGTGGTGATAAATGGGGCCGAGTCCAGCTGGAGGCCTGTGGCCAGTGGTGTCCCCCAGGGATCAGTC
Organism: Nothoprocta perdicaria; assembly: GCF_003342845.1. Lineage (NCBI taxonomy): Eukaryota > Metazoa > Chordata > Aves > Tinamiformes > Tinamidae > Nothoprocta > Nothoprocta perdicaria. The sequence continues at coordinate 534,054 of NW_020455596.1, read as the reverse complement.
CTGGGCCCGGTGCTCTTCAATTTGTTCATCAATGACCTGGACGAGGGCACAGGGTGCACCCTGAGAAGGTTTGCAGATGATCCCAAGCTGGGTGGAGTGGCCGACACTCCGGGGGGCTGTGCTGCCATCCAGAGGGACCTGGACAGGCTGGAGATTTGGGCAGAGAGGAACCTCATGAGGTTCAACAAGGACAAGGGCAGGGTCCTGCACCTGTGCCCGAGCCCTGGCCCAGGCTGCCCAGGGAGGCTGCGGAGGCTCCTGCTCTGGGCATCTCCCCAAGCCGCCCGGGTGCCACCGGGTGCCCCGTGCTCTGGGTGTCCCTGTGGAGCAGGGGCTGCGCTGGGGGAGCTCCAGGGSTCCCTGCCACCCTCAGCCCTTCTGGGGGTCTGGGATTTTCTCGGTTGTTTTCTCACTGACACCCAGCTGCTCTCCTCCCAGCAACGGCAGCATCTCCCTAGCTCTCCATGACGTCCAAGCAGCTCTTCCTCGCACTGTTTGCACRCCGCGCAGGGGTTGGTGTGATGTGGCCCATGACGTGCTCCAGCCGTGCTGCCTAGAGAGCCTTTGGTGCCGGGGAGAGCCTGGTGGGGCAGCCCAGGGACGGGGGAAGCGAGAGCGTGGGGCAGCAGCGGGCAGGGACAGGGCAGCCCGGCACGGAGCGGGGACGGGAGCAGAGCCGGAGCCTGGGTGTCCTTGTGGGAAGCAGCAGCCGGGCAGCGGCAAGGCGAGCTCGTTGGCCACGCCAACCTCCCTGCCCCTTGCCCGAGGCACACGGTGGGTCTGCATTGCTGAGAGCTCGCTCGTGTGTTGGTGAGAGCTCGCTCATGTGTTGGTGAGAGCTCGCTCATTTATGAGAGCTCTCTCGTTTACAGGAACTCACTTGTGTGTGAGAGCTCGCTCGTTTGGGAGAGCTCGCCTGTTTGGGAGAGCTCGCTCGTTTGGGAGAGCTCGCTCGTTTGGGAGAGCTCGCCTGTTTGGGAGAGCTCGCTCGTTTGGGAGAGCTCGCTCCTTTACGGGAACTCACTCGTTTACGGGAACTCACTCGTTTACGGGAACTCACTCGTTTATGCGAGCTCACTTGTTTACAGGAACTCTCTCGTTTCCGGGAAAAGCCTCTTTGCTGGCTGGTGGCCACGGGGCGCCAGCTGTCCTGCACATTCCCGGGCTGGACGCTCGCCCATCTCGGAGCGTTTGCAGAGGGTCCTGGCACAGCCGGCACGGCCGCCCCGGCCCCTCTGCACCCACAGAGCCCCCGGCCCCTCTGCACCCCCGGCCGGCCCCGTCGCCCGCGGCCGTGGGGGGCGCAGCACATGCGGGTGCTCCGAGGGCGCCCCGGCAGCGTCACCGCCGTCCCGGGCCCCGGGGGGCTCTTTGGGACGGAGCCCCTCGTCCCGCGTCCGCGGGAGCCCCGAGCCCTGCCCTGCTGCTCGCCCGTGTCCTGGCGGGCTCCGTGCTGCGCTCCGAGCCGCGCGGCGCTCACCGGCTGCACYCGGGAGAGCCCAGGAGCACCGGGGGGCACCCCCTCCTCCCGCTCCCGGGGCTCCCCACGGGACGGCAGCGCTGCCGAGGCCCCCTCCGGCCTCCACGCACACCGGGGCCAGGGCCTCGTGCCCCCCGGGGCGGCAGCAGTGCGAGCGGCGGCCGGCGGGAGGGTCCGCGCCCCGTCCGGGTGTCCCCGGTGCTCTGCAAGGGACCCTCTGCCCTCGCCCTGCCGCGGGCAGCTGCCGCTCGCCCCGCAGGGCAGCGCTGCCCCGGGCTGCCCCGCGCCGCCCCGCGCCCCGAGCCCGGCCCCGTGCTGCCCACGCCGGCCGCGCCGCTCCTCGTCCCACCAAGGCGCACGTGCCGCGGCGGGGATGGCCGGGCCGGGCCGGCACGGGCCGCGGTGGCCACGGCCGCTGCAGACACCCCCGAGCAGGGAAGGGAGGAGCCGGCGGCTCCGCCTGCTCCCAGTGCCCGCTGCCGAGCGCTGGGCAGCTCCTGGAGGGCACGCATCGCTGCAGGAGCGTCGCCCCGCAGGGCTCACCGYGTGAGAGCTGCCTCCTCGTGCCCAGGCGGGCGCTGCGCACGCGGCAGCGCGGAGAAGGGGGCTTTGCTCTGGGTGCTGCCCAAGCGTTCAGGAGCCCTGGGGCCACCACAGCCGGAGCGGGCACAGTGCAGAGCTGCTGCAGCCGCCCAGTGAGCCCAGGACTGCTGACGAAACCCGGCCAGCAAAGGGTGAGGGACACCCTCAGCAGCCAGGCGCTGCGGAGCTGGACACTAGACTGTGTGTTGGACAGATTAGGGGTTGACCTGCTGGAGAGCAGCTCCACAGATAGGGACCTAGGAGTCCTGCTTGACACCAAGTTACTTACGAGGCAGGAGGGTCCTTGTGGCCAAGGAGGCCAAGGGGCTCCTGGCTGCACCAGGAGGACGTTGGCAGCAGGRCAGGGAGGGGATCCTGATCCTGCCCCTCTGCTCAGCCCTGGGGAGGCCAAACCTGGAGCACTGGGGGCAGCTCTGGGCCACTCGGGACAAGAGGGACATGGAGCTTCCAGAGGGAGTCCCGTGAGAAGAAACAAAGATAATGAAGGGAGTGGAGCATCTCTTGTGTGAGGAGAGACTGGTGAGCTAGGCTTGCTTGGCCTGGAGAAGAGAAGATTGAGTGGGGATCTGATCAACATCCTACCCAAGGGGAGGATGGAGGGAGGAAGGGGCCGAGCTCTTCTCGGTGGTGGCCAGTGGCAGGCCAAGGGGCAGTGGGGACAAGGTGACACCCAGCAGGTCCCATCTCCACGGGAGGAAGAGCTGCTGCACTGGGAGGTGCCCGAGCCCTGGCCCAGGCTGCCCAGGGAGGCTGCGGAGGCTCCTGCTCTGGGCATCTCCCCAAGCCGCCTGGGTGCCACCGGGTGCCCCGTGCTCTGGGTGTCCCTGTGGAGCAGGGGCTGCGCTGGGGGAGCTCCAGGGGTCCCCTCCACCCTTAAGGACCCTGGGGTTCTGTGTCCACGGCCGCGAGGAGCGGGACGTCTCGCTCGCGGGTCGGAGCGCAGCTCACGACAGACACGGCACTCCGGGGCCCCGGGGCAGCCCGAGTGCCCGCCCAGCCCCGGCGCGGCTCCCGCGTCCTCCGTCGGGCACAAGGGCTCCGTCACGGACTGACCCTTCTCAGCACGGCGAGGCGCAGCGTTTATTGAAAGCTCCTTCCGGCCCAGCAATTACATACAATTAAACAATTACAGCCACGCCCAGGGGTCATAATGCAAGGCCTGTTATCTCCCGGATCAGGCGTTTCCGCTCGTTTTAGCCTGTCCGCGCCTGACGCCTGATAAGGGTGCTGGAAAGCACCGCGCCCCGCCAGGGCCCGACCATCTCCCCGTCTCCAGCAGGGCAGCCGGTCCCGGAGCGATGCCAACACGCAGCCCGAGGGCGGCAGAGCAAAACACGTCCCCCGCTGTGGCCCTGCCGGGGCCAATGCCCAAACGAGCCCCAGAGATCGTGGGAAAGAGCCGTGCAGGACTTAAAGGCTGACAGAAAGCAACACTAGGAAAGGAAGGAGAAATTGTGGGCTTCAGAGAGCAGTGAAAAAGGCAAAATGAAGATGTTGTTTCCTGTGTAACAGAATCTTCGTCTTCTAAAGTATAGTACAAAACCTTCGAAAGACTCCCCAAATATCTTCCTTCATCATTTCTTGTGTGTAGCACGGATTCTCAGAGTTAGCTGCTACCATCCCATCAATCATACTAATCAGCGTTGAAACCTGCTTATCATTTTTCTCTGCATCTTTGTTACAGAAAACAACGGTCCTGTTTCCAAACTTTGCTTTCAGCTCCTTGAGATACGGACTGCCTTCTATGAAACTCTCGATATCCTCCGGCTTCTGAAGCTCTTCTCCTCGGGTGAACAGGAGGATTGTGTACCTCTGTGCCTCAAAGCGCAGGATCTTTGCTATCCAGGCAGCCACTTCCTTCTCTTCGTTCGTGATTCGGCCCAGCTGCATCACCAGAAGGATGGCATGCACCCCCGGGAAGAGGTGGCGAATGGCGTCTTTAATCTTTTCCGCCACCTTTTCATTGGTTTCCCTGGTATCGAAAAGGCCGGGAGTGTCGATGACAGCGATTTTCCTTCCCTGAAAACTTCCTTCTGCTTTGGAGCAACCCCTCGTCACCGCGTGCGGCGCTACCTTGGATTCGAAGGCTGTGCGGCCCAGGATGGTGTTCCCCGTGGCGCTCTTCCCGCTGCCAGTTTTTCCCACGAGCAGGATGCTCAGTTCGGTCCCTGGGGGAGCAAAGGGGGACGCGTGTCCAGCCCCAGCGCCCAGCGCCCCGCGCAGCAGGGCCGGTGCCCCGCGCGGTGCCAGGCAGAAGGGGGCAGAAGGAAAAGCCCTTCTGGCATTGCTGGACCGGGATGCCCTCGTGTCCCGTGTTGGCAAGGTCTAACCGAGCTCCCGGAGCCGAGATGCAGGGCCCGGCTGGGGGTAACGTGCCCACCTCTGCCATGGGGCCTCCCTTGTCATCCGGCCACCCCGCAGGTCAGTGCCACCCTGACTGGCTGCTCCCAACACTGCGGGGTGCAGACCCTGCCCAGGGCTCCTGCGAGCCGGGCCCAGGCGGGCTCAGCGCCTCCCAAGAGGTTCTCCCCGCGCTCAGAGCCTGGGCCCACCAGCCCTGGCCCAGGGCTCGGCCCTTCCAGGCCTGGCCTTAGCCGGTCATTGCTGTGACAGCCCGGGACACAGAGCCGGCAGGTACCGGTCGCCTCCTGATGGGCTCCCGCTTCCCTGCATCCCGCGGCGCCGGCAGCGCTCCCGCAGCACCGGGACCTGCCGCGTGGCCCCCACACTTCCCACGTCTCCCAGCAGCTTTGTGCCAGGGCTTTGGCCACCCCTGCCCCGAGCTGGGCGCTGCCTTAGAACAACCTAGGGGCTCCCCGCGGCAGGCACGAACACGGCGGGGTCTGGGGGCGACTCTATACACCATGTTGTGCCTCGGGCTGCATCACTGCAACCCCATCTGCCTCGGGAAATGCAGGAATAGAGGTGGGAAGCTGAGAGGTAATCCCAGGAAACCCTCGAGCCCACGCTGTCCACAGGTATTCTTGCAAGTCCTCAAGTTTTTCTCTTTGCACAGAGGTGGAAAATACAGTTATAAATGCAAACCTGGCTTTAAATTTTCCTAATGCACCTAAATGCACTCAGAGAGAAGCAGAATGAGTCGCTGGCTTGCCAACATCCCCAGGCTAAACAGCTCACCTTTGAACTCGCCGGCTGCCATAATGAGTCCCGTCCGGAGGAGAGCCTGAAAGCAGAGAAGACAGAGAGGTTTTAAGCACAATTTGCAAAAAAAAAAACTGCCTTATTTCTGCTCCAGCAGCAAGAGAGATGTTAGACAACCACTGGGGAGGCGAGGCTGCAAGATGCTGTGGGTGTGAGTGCACAGAAAGAGGCAGCTCTACAGGTGGTCAATGCACCGTGGCGTCCACGGGCACCTCCCTGAGCCGGGAGCCCCAGGTTTCCCTGCCCCGCGGGGCCGCGGCGCGTTCCTCCAGCCCCGTGCGGCGCAGGGCATCACCAGGGCTCTATCGTGAATGATTCTAATCATAACAATTACTTTAAAGCTTGTTTTAAAAGATTATAATATTACAACTACAGAATGATGACATTGCAATTACGCCCAGAGTAATCAGAATAATTAGCATAACATTTGCACTACAATTAATACGTTCTCTCTATACACACAAAACACTGGTTTTTACCTGGAAACACAAGCAGCCCTGTAATCAATTTACATTAGTCCCTTGTAAAAGGAAGCTAATAGGCATTCGGCTGAGGAATAAGGCAGAATCTTGGCACAAATCTTGTGGAATAACACACGATGACATTGAGAGCGACACGCACCGGGCACCACGACCGGGGCTGTTATGGGTGGGTATTCGCCGGAGCAGCCAAGCTGAGCCCTAGCTCTTGCTCAAAGAAGACAGGGAGAAGTGAGAATAAAAGGCGGCTTTGGGAAGCCTGCAGTGCAGAAAGGCATCAAGGAAAAGTTGGGGCAGGACAACAACATCACACCCGCTTGGATGAGAGCTGGGATCGTCCTGCTGGCGCCGAGCGACTCGGATCGGGTGGGAAAGAGCCGCGGGAGCCGGTGCCACCGAGGTCGCGCCTTGGTGAGAGCCACCACCGGCGGCGGCACCCTGAGGGCAGCGCCGTCCGCGGCGCCCGTGGCCGAGCAGAGCCACTCCAGCTGTGTCTGCGGTGCCCAGCTCCTCCCCACGCCAACGCCACGGCTCCTCCGAGAGCCCTCGTGAAAGCCTTTCGCTTTCACTAGCCCCGCGGAAGCGGCGGCGGCGAGGCCGCTCGCTCGGAGCCCGTCTCACGCAGCCCGTCTTCCTGCACAGCCCCCCAGCCTCTCCCACGCCTCGCAGCCCTGCGCCAGCAACGGCACAACCGGGAGTCACTCCGGAGCAGCGGCTCCAGCTCCTGCTTCCTAAGGGCACTGGGAAAGGGCAGGGAGAGGACCCTGAACCTCCAGCCCGTGGGACTGATATCCCCAGAGATGAAGCCAACGCCACCCTTCCAGGCAGGGCGCACACGGGAAGAGTCCCAAGAGACTCTGAGCCGGGACGTCCTTCGCCCGCCCGTGGCACTGGGCTCCGCGCGCCTCTTTTCTGCTGAGTCTGCAGGGCTGACGCTGTCCCGCTGCCCAGGGAGCCGGCACTGCCACCCAGGCGATGGTTTCCCGGAGTTCAGCGCCGCACTTACCAGCAGCGATCCAAGGAACCAGCTAGAAACCCTGCGGCAGCTGGGAAACAAAAAAACAGAACAAAACCAAAACCAAAACCTCTGCAGTATTCGGCAGGAAGAGGCTCCTTAGTGTAAAACAAAGAATTAAGAATAGCTTAAAAAACGGTAAGTACGCGAGAGATCCATAGGACAAACTTACAGGAAAATAGTTTGGAAAAGTGCTTTGGATATAAATAAATATGTTTTTTCCCCAAAAAACACTCTGTGAGGGCAGGGAAATACCCTCTCGTTCCTTGACTAGGATATTTTTAGGGCAAAGACATCATCAGAAGTTCAGATATGACCCAATGTGCACTAAGAGAACAAACCAACTTGAAAAGGAATAGTTTGCTAAATTAGCCTTCCAGAAACGCCACCAAAATTTCCACTTTATCCTGATTTTCTAATCTTTTTTGGAAAGAATAATTGGCTGAGTCTTAGTAATAATGCAGCTCACAGCTCACATTCCATAAGTGCCTACTTGTCCCTAGGAAGAGCTGCAGCATTTAAAACAATTAGCAAACAGTACCTGTGTATTTTGCCTTGGAGATTGGACTCTGCAGCTTCCGATTATTATATTTTCCCTCCGCAGATGCAGTGGCTGCAGTTTACCCAAGTGCCACGGATTTGTAAAGCGCACTGTGGGAGGAGATCTCCCCGGACGGCAAATCAGCTTCCCCGAACACCCTGACCTCAGCTCATGGGTATCATGAAAAAAAATCGTGCCCGGCCCTCTCACCCTTTAACCGTACAGTGTGCACAACAGTCGGGCAAATCGGGGAAATGTCACCCCCTCACGGGACACATTGCAGCTGAGCAGTTCTTCTCCTCGCTGCTCCACCTGCAGGCAACACTTCAGCTCCGTCTCGTGTCCTTCGCACACGAACCGGGTTGGTAAATCTGCTGGCTCCGTGGATTCAGGAGCATTTTACTAGAAGAAGCTTTGACTCCAAAGGTGCCACATTGGGTGCCTACAATAAAACAGAGTTTTACAAAAAATAAAATAAAATCTTGATGGAAGATACAGACACTTGATGGAAGCCTGCATCAGGAGGCTTCTCCTCCTGCATCAGGAGGAGCGTTGCCAGCAGGTCAAGGGAGGTGATTCTGCCCCTCTACTCAGCTCTGGTGAGGCCGCACCTGGAGTACTGTGTGCAGTTCTGGGCACCCCAGTATAGGAGGGACATGGAGCTTCTGGAGAGGGTCCAGAGAAGGGCAACCAGGATGATTAAGGGAATGGAACATCTCTCGTATGAAGAGAGGCTGAGTGAGCTGGGCCTGTTTTCTCTGAGAAGAGACGGCTCCGAGGGGATATGATTAATATGTATAAGTTCAGGAAGGRAGAATGCAGGGAGGAAGGGGATAGGCTGTTCTCACTGGTGGCCAGCGATAGGACGAGGGGAAATGGCCACAAGCTGGAGCACAAGAAGTTCCGTCTCCAGGCGAGGAGCAACTTCTTTACTGTTAGGGTAACAGAGCAGTGGAACAGGCTGCCCAGGGRGGTTGTGGAGTCTCCTACTCTGGAGGTCTTCAAAACCCGCCTGGATGCCACCCTGTGCCACATGCTSTAGGTGTGCCTGCTTGAGCAGGAAGGTTGGACTAGATGATCTGTAGAGGTCCCTTCCAACCTTAAATATTCTGTGAATCTGTGAATCTGTGAAGCCATCAAGCAGCAGCACCTCCATGCCAGTGGGCGCTGGGAAACGCTCACGGTTCTCACGCAGAACGACTGTGAACGCTGAGGTCCATCTAGCGGCTGCTTCTTGAAGGCAGAGCTTGGGGCAACCGGGCTATGAGGGATCCCAGAGAGGGCTGGATGGGGTAGAGGAGAGAAGAAGAAGCTGCAGTCATTAAACACAACCCGCCACAGAACCAAGGTTGGGACTTGGCACCGTGGAGATGTCCCTGTCCCGCCTTGCTGGCGGCCAGCCCCGGTCCTGCAGTGACGGGCACAGAGAGGAGCTCTGTCGCACACAGGCAGGTTCAGCCTCTCCCCAGAAATGCAGACGAGTTCCCAGAGCAGAACGAATGGAAGGGTCTGGATTCTTTCTGCTGCTTCTTTCTGCCACCCCCACCTGGAGAGACATCTGTGTAACCCACCCAAACGATCCCGGAAAATAACTCGGAAACCTGGTAGAGAGGGTGGCACGCAGTGTTCTGGGTCTTCCCAAGCAGCCATGTCCACATACCCCCCCAGATCCCGCTACAAAACACGTCTTAGGTGCCCAAACAGGACACAGGACCCTCTTGCCCAGATACTCCTTCTGAGCCGCTTATCCCATGGATCCGAACATTCCTAGGCCGCCGCGTGCGTGAGCAGAAGTGCCCTACACAACCTGTTCCCCGCTCTACGAGGACGCAGAGGGTGTCACCCGCTCTCCACGAGCCCTCCTGTACAATCGCCTCCTCCCGCCGCAGCCGGCTGTCTGCGCACCCAGGATTCAAAGTGTAGCAGTGACACAACCCCCTTCGTAACTGGCTGTAACTAACAGCTAAGGGCCCGGAGGGAGTCTGTAGAGAGGGGAGAAAAGTACGGTACTTAACTTAACTTAACTTAACTTAACTTAACTTAACTTAACACAGGCGGGGCCCTTAGGACGGGGTTTTGGTGGCTCAAACACAGCTGTGGGAAGACGCAAAGTCCTGTGAAAGAAAAGCGCGGACTAGCGAGGCTGCCCGTTCAGACAGGGGCAGGACGGGAGTCATGGCACCGGGTGGCAGCACCGAGGGAGCCGCAGGCAGCACCCAAGGGTGCCGAGGAGCCGGCCCACGTTCCGGCCATGACTCCTGTGGGGGAGGCGCCCACCTGCGGCCACCTTTTGCACCCGCGGGTCAAGGGGCTGCTGCTGTGTAGGGGCACGCAGCCATTGCAGGGCCTTGCTGCACCCCGTTAAGGACGCGCACAGGAAGCGGCTCCAACGGGCGGTGTCACGGCGCGGGGGGCCAGGCCGCGGACCCGGTCCGGCCATTCCCGGGCCCGTTCACCGCGGCCGCGGGATCGACCCGCGCAGGCCGAAGCAGGCCGCGCGGTGGGGGGGGGCGCTGTCGCCATGGCAACGCGCATCCCCCCCCTCCCCCCGCCCCCAGCAGGCACCACGGCCAGCCAGGCAATGGCGGCACCGACTCGGGGCAGCGCACAAGATGGCCGCGCCCATGCGGCTTTTCCGGTCACGTGACACGCGCCCGCCTGAGGGGCGGGGCGAATCGCTGGCACGTGTCAGGCGGGCAAAGACGGGCCCCACCGTCACGTGGCGTTGCTGGATTCCGGAAGGGGGCGGGGCTCCAGACGGAAGCGCGTGATGGAGAGTGGCAGGAGGAAGCAATTCGCACGGGAAGCGCCCGGGGGCGACTTCCGGGGCAGCGCATCACGCGGCCTACTTCCGGCCCGGAGCCCGAGGCGGCCGGGCGCACCGGAAGCCGAGGCTCGACGCCCCCCCCACCCTCCGCCGGGGCTTCCCCGCGGGTCATGGCGGGACAGGCGCAGGTAGGAGCCGGCCCCGCCCCCCGGGACCGCGGGGGGGAGGGGCAGGCTGCTCGGTGGCGTGTGACCCTCTCTATGGTAGTGCCCCTGCGCTGCCCCCCTTGCCCCTCCTCTATGGTATTGACCCCCCCACACCATATCCCACCTCTCTATGGTAGTGCCCCCAACCCGCTCCGTGTCACCCCACTCTATGGTAGTGCCCCGACCCCCTTGTGTCGCCCTCTCTATGGTTGTGCCCCTGCGACGCCCCCCCTCTTGTCCCATCTCCATGGTATTGACCCCCAACAAGTCACCCCTCTTTATGGTAGCGCCCTGGCCCTCTCTGTGTCACCCCTCTTCATGGTAGTGCCCCTGTGCCCACCCCCCTTGACCTCCTCTATGGTATTGACCCCACCATATCCCACCTCTCTATGGTAGCACCCCAACCCACTCTGTGTCACCCCTCTTCATGGTAGTGCCCCTGTGCCCACCCCCCTTGACCTCCTCTATGGTATTGACCCCACCATATCCCACCTCTCTATGGTAGCACCCCAACCTGCTCCATGTCACCCCTCTCCATGGTAGTGCCCCTTTCCCCTCCTCTTGTCCCTCCTCTATGGTATTGACCCCCCACCATGTCCTACCTCTCTATGGTAGCACCCCAACCCACTCCGTGTCACCCCTCTCCATGGTAGTGCCCCTGCGCCACCCGCTTTGTCCCATCTCCGTGGTATCGACTCCCTCACCGTCCCCATGTGGCCTGTGGGTGCCCGGGCTCGGGTGGGCTGAGCCCCAAGCGGGCGTCCCGGCCCTGGCTCACCAAGGAGGGACTCACAGAGGCCTCCGGAGCCAAGGGACTCCGCAGCGCCGCTCTCCAAGGGCCCTCACCCCGGCCAGCCCCGGAGCGCAGATCCCGCGGGAAGCGCCGCTTCCGGCCCCGCTGCGTCCCGTTCGGCCCCTTTCCCCGGGGACACCGTGGAGCCGCGAGCCCCGCGCGGTGAGCGCCACCCTTGTGTCCGGCAGGAGCCCGTCACCTTCGAGGACGTCGCCGTGTACCTGAGCCGCGCCGAGTGGGAGGCCACCGAGGAGTGGCAGAGGGAGCTGTACCGCGGCGTCATGGTGGCCAATTACGAGCTCCTCACCTCGCTGGGTACCGTGCGGCGGCGGCGGCGGCGGCAGCGGGCGCCGTGCGGAGCGGGGCAGCCTCCGTCGGCATCGCGGAGGGTTTACAAGGGACGCCAGGCAAAGGGTTGAGCCCCTGCTGTGGGCACAGAGAGAAGCAGGGGCTCCCCGCACCGGGACCTGAGCCGTGGGGCTGGGCCCCACAGCGCTGGCAGCGGCCCGAGCTGGGGGTCTGCTCACGTGGGGGCTCGGGGGGCTCCTGCCCTCCCGCAGGGCTGGGAGCTGCTCCCGCCCGGGGTTCTCCGGCCGCAGCCCCTGCGCTCCGGGTGCAGGACAAGGTGCTCCCGCGCCAAGTCGCTGCTGTCCCCTCCTCAGGCTACCCCGGCCCCAAGCCCGACGTCCTGTACCGGCTGGAGCGCCGGGAAGAGCCGTGGGTGTCCACGCCGCAGAGCCCGGTGCTGTGGGACGGACCCGCCCAGCCAGGTGAGCGGAGCGGCCCTCGCAGCCCCAACAGACCTCGACTGCAGGGACCCCCCAAAGGCGGCCCCGGGGTCCTGTGCCCCTCGTGGGGCACCCGAGTGTCCCACTCGCCCCCCGTGCCCGCCGCCCTGCCCTGCGCGCGCCGGCGGCGGCTCCGGCTGCGCCCACGCGGAGCGGTGCCGGGAGAACGGAGGCCGCCGCCGTCCCCGTGCGGAGCCCGCGGGGCCGCAGCCCCCATCGTGTCCCCGCGTTTCGGGAGCACCCTGCCCCGCTGGGGAGCTGACGCCGGGCTGCCCCCCTGCAGGCGCTGGTGGCGGCACGGGGTGGCCGCTGGAGCGGCCTGGAGCCGGCGGCCTCTGCGTGCGGCACGGACGGACGGAGCGCCCCCGGCCCGGTGAGTGCTGCTGTCCCCTGCTGTCCCCTCGGAGCTGCAGGCTGGACGTGACCCCGGCCTCAGCCCCCTCGGCGGCCTGCAGGGATTGCAGGCTGCGCGGGGCCCTCCCGCGTCCTCAGCGTCCGGGAGGAAGGCCGACTCCTCACCATCCTCTCCGCAGGCGGGCGGTGCACGCAGTGGCGGCTCCGCTCTCGAAGGCTGCTGAACAAGTTCCGAGGTGTTGGCGGCGGCGGGCGGCCGGAGACGGCGGCAGCCCACGGAGGGACAGTGCCACCGGCAAACCGGGACGGGAGCAGATCCTGGCCTGGGAAGGAAGCAGAGGACAGAGCAGAGCAAGAGGTTGAGCCAAACCCCACCCAAAGCACAGCGCTCCGACTTCATCCCGTGATGGCAGAACAGAGCAAAAACCCCAACTCTCTGGATTGCGTGTGTGGTGACCCGGAGGGGAAGCTTCAGAGCGGCGTCCAGAAAACCCCGTGCCCCTCTGAAGAAGCGGGGCTTCACCTTGGCGATGGGAAACAGACGATCCAGGCTCTGGACGAGGTCATTTTGAAAGACCACTGTTACTCGGCCAGGAGCAAGAGCCAGCCGTGGAGCAGCGCTCTCCTCCTGCACGTGCTGCGAGAGCACGACTACGTGCGCATCGGCAGGGACGTGGCCGCGGCGCTGCGAGACCACGAGTACTGCCAGGCACAGAGGAGCGGCGGCGGGGCCCCCGCGGGCGGCGCGCGGGCCGGCCGAGGGGCCCGTAAGTCTCGCGCCGCGACTCGCAGGCTGCTCAAGCGAAAAGCCCCCTTCCACATGCAGCAGCTCATCAGGAAGGCCAAGCGGATCCTGTGGCGTTACAAGCGTTTTGTCAGCAAGAGGCTGCGCTTTCGTCGCGGCGCCGCGAACACGGCGGCTGAGCCCCTCGGGACAGAAGTTGTGTCTCCCGCTGGGGCAGAACGCAGCCCCGCGGAGGGGCTTTGCGGGGCGCTTCGCCCTCCTGTGCAGCAGCAGACTGTCCCCGCCGAGGCGCAGAGTGGAGGCAGCGCCCGGGAGAGCGCCCTGGGCGCCCGGCACGGCCCGGCCGCGCTGCCGGAGCCGGGCTTGGCCGCCGCGCGCAGAGAGCAGGCGGCGCGCCCCGTGCTGCGCGTGGAGCACGTGCTGCGGCGCGCGAGCCCCGCGCGCAGCCCGGCCGCCAAGCTCCTGCCGGGCGCCCTGCACGAGGCGTACAGCACGGTGCTGCGCACCGTGGATCGCATGCTGGAGTGCGTGTGCCAGGCCTTCGAGCTCGGCGGCTACGGCCACGCCAAGGACGCCTGGCCCCTCATCATTCAGATAGACAGTTGATGGCCAAGAAGAAGGTTTGGCTGCTCTGGATGCCCTCCGAGGGGTCAGTTAGGCCTTGCCCTGCGGCAAAACCTCCTGAAGGGTTTTAAGGAAATGGTGTCCGATTGGTGTCCGAAGAGGCAGCAGGCTCAGCCTGCTGGTCACAAGGTCATCGCGGGGAGATGCTCAGGAGCAAAGGGCGACCGGCGACAGGAGGGAGCAACACGGATAGAAGAGGAAAACGTGTCGGGGAGAAGCGGGGATAAAGGGCGGCCGCGGGTCGGGACGCTCTTCCAGCCACGCTCGTCCTGATCACCGGGGTCGTTTTTCCGTCTCCTCCTTGAACTCTCTGCACAGTTTCCTCCCGCACGAGCGTGCTCTCGAGCCCGTCCGCGTGCGAGACAAGCGAGCGAGCTGAGGAGCAGCTGCGGCTGCGACGCGCCCCGTTGGGGAAGGGTCCCCGGGGTGCTCCGGGGCGCCGTGCGCCGCCCTCCATGACACTCAGCTCCGCGCCGGTGCAGCCAGCACTCTGGATGCGCCCCCACTACTTATTTATTCAGGATGAAGGAAGGTTTTAGAATGCATTAATGCTCTGCTATAATAGTAAATTGATTTTCTTTTTTTTTAACTTGGGTTTGTTTTCTTTTGGACGGATTTTCCAGCTATTGTTGTTGTAAAACTGAAAAAAAAAAAGAAAAAAATGAAAAAAAAAATTGAACCCAAAATCATGACCCCTCCACCCTTCACTTTCCAAAAGGATCCCCAAAAAGCAGCCCTAGTTAGTACTAACATGAGTACTACCACATTAGTAGTACCACGTTACATGGCATTAAGGCTGCAAATAGATGTCTGGGGTCCTGCCTAGGCCCAGGCCTAAGGCAAAGCTCCCTAAACGGAACGTGAGAAACTGCCAGCAGTGACATGGGAAGTTGCTGGACGTGGGAGATGCCCAGGAGGGAAGGGGTGGAAGTTAAAGAACATCTTGTGAAGGGTGGCTGGATTTCAAAGGTGGTTATTGGGGAGAAATGGGGAAAATCACTAAATTTGACCTGTAATTGTAATGTGGGAGGTGGTCTTTGTGCCCTTTGGAGAGGGGAGCCTTGCCAGACCGGTAGTACCTAGGGAAGCGCAGCACTAATTTCATACAAGGTCAAGTTATTCAGGGGCCAAGTAGCCAAAAAAAGCCAAATTTGGATCTGAATGTAGCAAAACTCGATCCAGTGGGGGAAAAAGTAAGGGTGGGATATCTATTTGTGAGAGGAGGACGAAGGAGAAGAAGCTAGAACAAGAAAATAGAATAATTAAATGAACAGAGACTAATTAAAGAGAGGAAAAGCAGAAGAAGGTGATGAGGACTGTTCGGGAGTCTGTCAGACACAGCTGGTAGTAGGTCAATAAATCCACATTTTCCCTGTGGTTGTGTCTGACTTGATGTCATCAGAAGGAATGGGGGGATCTTCCCTGGTGCTGGGAACAGAAGCTTGGGAGTTATCACCGACACCGATAAGGGAATGCTTGAAATGGCACCTGGGAAGCCCTGGAGATGGCACCTAGCAGCACAAGCTCTTCCCAGGCTCCCTTCGCAGGTGTCCTCTGCTTTGGTGGTCTCAGGGTAGAGGAGCTGCACGGCAAGCAGGGAGTTGGGGCACAATCGGGTCATGCTATGAGTCACTCTCCTGTCTGAGGACCAGAAGGAGCCCTTCCTGTTGAAAGATGAGTGTTAGCGTGAAGTTTGCCACAAGTGACACCGTCACGGTTTAGCAGGATGGTGTTGAGGGGCTTCCACTTGGACCTGATGATCTCAAAGGTCTTTTCCAACCATGATGATTCTATGATTCCATGTGATTCTGTGTCCGCAGATGTAAACACTGTTACCAGCTCTGCCTGTCATGGAATCATGATGGTTGCAAAAGACCTTGGAGATCATCAAGCCCGACTGCAAACCCATCCCCACCGCCTGCTCAGCCATGTCCCTAAGCGCCTCATCCACACGTTCCTGGGACACTGAAAGGGACGGCGACTCCACCACTTCCCCGGGCAGCCCGTTCCAATGCTTGACCACTCTTTCCATGTCGAAACTCATCCTGATATCCAACCCCAACCTCTCCCGGTGCAACCTGAGGCCATTTCCTCTCGTTCGATCCATAGTTGATCTAGAGAAGGGTCGACTCCACCTCAGCACAACCTCCTTGCAGGTAGTTGTAGAGGGTGACAAGGGCTCCCCGGAGCCTCCTGCTCTCCACACCAAGCCACCCCAGGCCACTCAGTGGCTCCCATCAGGTCTCTGCTCCAGCCCCTTCCCCAGCTCCGTTGCCCTCCTTTGGAGGCCGCCCAACCGCAGTCCCTGTGGGGCTCGCAGGGACACGGACGCGCCAAGCCCGGCTCCGCAGCGAGCAGCAGCACGGGCTGGAGAAGGGCTGCAAGGCAGAGCCCAAGGCAGCGCCCATGGGCCTCATTTGGCTCTCAATTCACAAGGCCCCAGGGCACCCAAGGGTGCAACAGCACCTCCATGGGCGCAGGGGGAAGGCGTCCGCAGACACGAGCATGAGCCCCGCAAGATGGAGGTTATTCCCCCCGTTTTTCCAAGACACCAAATTCCCAAAAAAACAAACATTAAAAAAAACCCAAAATGGTGGCACGGCCAGCTCGGGTCACGTGACCACGGGCGGCACAAGATGGCGCCGCGCCGCTTCCCGGTCACACGGAGGCCGGAAGGGCCGGAAGGGCCGGAGCCGCCCTGCCCGGCGCCCACCCGGCCCGGCCCGTTACCCATGGCAACAAACACCTGATTCCCAATACCTACGTAAATGTAAAATAAATAGATTCTACGTAAATAAATACGTAAATATATAAATAAATATATAAATAAATATATAAATAAATATGTAAATAAATATATTTATATAAATAAATGTATTTAAATTATATAAATAAATGTGTTTAAATTTATATAAATAAATATGTTTTATTTATCCAGCCCGCGCCCGTCGCGACGCCCGTCCCGGTGGGAGCGATGCCGGCCGGAGCGCCGGCGGCTCCGGGAAGGGGCTGGGATGGGCAGGGGGGAGGGAGGACGGCAGCGCCGCGGCCACGGGTCGAGGCTCCCGACGCCGGTGCCATGACCCCAGTGCAGCCCCGGCCCGCGGAGGGGGGTCCGTGACCCCAGTGCAGCTCCCGGAGGGGGGTCCATGACCCAAATGCAGCCCCCTCCAGCACAGGGGGGTCCATGACCCCAATGTAGCTCCCGGAGGGGGGTCCATGACCCAAATACAGCTCCTGGTCCAGCGCAGGGGGCTCTGTGACCCCAATGCAGCACCTGGAGGGTGGTCCGTGACCCGAATGCAGCCCTTGGGCAGCACAGGGGGGTCCGTGACCCGAATGCAGCCCTTGTCCAGGGGAGGGGGATCCGTGACCCCAATGCAGCCCTTGGGCAGCACAGGGGGGTCCGTGACCCCAGAACAGCCCTTTTCCAGGGGAGGAGGCTCCGTGACCCCAGTGCAGCTCCTGGAGGGGGGTCCATGACCCAAATGCAGCCCTTGTCCAGGGGAGGGGGGTCCGTGACCCGAATGCAGCCCTTGGGCAGCGGAGGGGGGTCCGTGACCCCAATGCAGCCCTTGTCCAGGCTCTGTGACCCCAGTGAAGCCCCCAACAGCACAGGGGGGTGCAGGGACAGGCAGCCCCGCGGAGCCGCCGGCGCCGCTGGCCAGGGTGCCGGGCAGGACGAGGAGGGCGAGCGGAGCGGCGCTCGTCCCCGCGCCCGGACCCGCGGGCGTCACCCCCGCGCGGCCCGTCCCGTATCGACCGTCCCTGCGGCGCGCTGACCTCGCGCGGCCAAGGTCCAGGCGGCAGCGCCATGCGCCCACGGCTGCTCTGCGCCCTGCTCGTCGCCCTGCTCGCCGCGGCCGCCGCCGGGCAAGGGCGCCGCGGGAAGGGCCGAGCCGACAGTCGGGAGGAAGAGGTGGGCACGGGGGGACACGGCGAGGGGGCGGTGAAGACGGCGGGGACATGGGAGAGGGGGCGGCAGGCACGGTGGGGAAACGGGCGAGGGGGCGGTGGGCACAGGGCGACACGGGTGAGGAGGTCATGAGCATGGGGGGACACAGGAGAGGGGGCGGTGGGAACGGCAGGGACATGGGTGAGGGGGCGGTGGGCACGGTGAGGACACGGCGAGGGGGCAGTGGGCACGAGGGGCTCACAGCGAGACACCCGTGGCCGGTGCTGCCCGCGCGGCCGGCGGCTCCGTGGGGTGCCCGTGGTTCCGCTCCGCACCGGACCCTGCAGCGCAGTCAGGACCCCTCGGTGCCACCGGGACCCCTCAGCCCGGCCGGGATCCCGCGGTGTGGCCGGGACCCCTCACCCTGGCCAGGACCCCTCAGCCTGGCCGGGACCCCATGACCCGTCCGGACCCCGCGGCGCGGCCGGGACCCGCAGCTCTCCTCCCGCAGGTGGGCAGCGGCGGCCTGGGCAAGCGGCGCCCCTACAGACCCTGCTCCGGGTGCTTCTCGGTGCTGAGTGAGGTGAGGCGCGGGCTGGGGGCCGTGGGCACCGTGGGCACACGCGCAATGGGGCACCGGCACGGCTTGCAAGCCAAGGCGGCACCTCCTCTGGGGCTGGCCCTGTCCGTGGGGACGCGCTGGGTGTCCGTGTCACCCGTGGTGCTCCGCGGTGTCCCCGGTTCTCCCTTTCTGCAGGAGTCAAACGCTCCGGCCCGGAGCACTGGAGAGCTCGAGGAGGTTCAGCAACACCCATGGGTGCGTGCAGGGGTGGAACGGGGTCCCGCCAGTGTGCGGCCTCCGCGGGGCTCCGCACCGGCCCCTTGCCCATCGCCACGGCCCGGTTCTGCCCGCAGCCCCCCAGGAGGAGCCACGGCAGGAGCGGCCGCGCGGCGCCCACGGCGCAGCCCCGCGAGCCCCATGTCCCGCGTGGGGCACCCCCGGTGAGAGCGGCCCCCGGTGTCCCCCCAACCCAACCCGTCCCCTCCCGCGCCCCCGGGGCAGCGCAGGGAGGGGACGGGGGCAGCCCGGGAAGCGGCGGCCTCGCAGCTCCGCCGCCGTGGGGAGGGTAAATCCGGGCACAGGGAGGGTCACGGCAGGACCCCCCCAAGGACACCCCTGTGCCAGGACACCCCCTGGAGCTGCGTGGCCGGGGGATGCGGTGGGACGGGGCCACCCCGCTCTGTGTCTTGCAGGTGGCACTGAGGGGCACTGGGGCGCAGCGGGCAGGGTGACAACCCCGGAGTGAGTGACCTGGGCCAGGCACAGGGCGCACGACACCGGGACCGGCCCAGCAGGACGGAAACGGCCCCCGTGCCGCGCGCCGCGGCTGCCCCCGCCCCAGCCCTGCAATAAACCTGAGCAGCTGCTGCAAGGGGGTGTCCGGGGGGCGGCACGGGGCCTGAGCGCCGGGGGACAAAGTCGGGGCCGTGCGGGTGTCCCAGGCCCTGCTGCTGCGGGCCTCGCTCCCCCATCACAGGGTGGGTTGCTGAGCAGTGTGAGCTTGGCCCCTGCACCCGGGTTTGGCCCCTGCACCCGGGTTTGGCTCCTGCACCCTGGGTTTGGCTCCTGCACCCTGGGTTTGGCTCCTGCACCCGGGTTTGACTCCTGCACCCGGGTTTGGCTCCTGCACCCTGGGTTTGGCCCCTGCACCCGGGTTTGGCTCCTGCACCCGGGTTTGGCTCCTGCACCCGGGTTTAGCTCCTGCACCCTGGGTTTAGCTCCTGCACCCGGGTTTGGCTCCTGCACCCTGGGTTTGGCTCCTGCACCCGGGTTTGGCTCCTGCACCCGGGTTTG
>NW_020455596.1:512132-513242 GCF_003342845.1 Nothoprocta perdicaria | reverse complement strand
GCTCCTGCACCCTGGGTTTGGCTCCTGCACCCTGGGTTTGACTCCTGCACCCTGGGTTTGGCCCCTGCACCCTGGGTTTGGCTCCTGCACCCGGGTTTGACTCCTGCACCCTGGGTTTGGCTCCTGCACCCGGGTTTGACTCCTGCACCCGGGTTTGGCCCCTGCACCCTGGGTTTGGCTCCTGCACCCTGGGTTTGGCTCCTGCACCCGGGTTTGACTCCTGCACCCGGGTTTGGCTCCTGCACCCAGGTTTGGCTCCTGCACCCGGGTTTAGCTCCTGCACCCGGGTTTGGCCCCTGCACCCGGGTTTGGCTCCTGCACCCTGGGTTTGGCTCCTGCACCCTGGGTTTGGCTCCTGGTCCACATGGCATCATGCACCCCAGGTCTCCCGCTGTGCTGCAGAGCACCCAGCTCCGGCCTCGCGCACCCGCTGCAGCCGCTCCACACGGTGCTGTGCACCCCATGTCTCCCGCTGCGCTGCACTGATGGCCGCCGCGAGCACCCCAGCTGCTGCGCCAGCACCGCGCGCAGCCGGTGCAGCTCTGCATGCAGCTCCGCGTGCAGCCGGTGCAGCTCTGCATGCAGCTCCGCGTGCAGCTGGTGCAGCTCTGCATGCAGCTCCGCGTGCAGCTCTGCATGCAGCTCCATGTGCTGCTCCACACGCAGCTCCGTATACAGCTCGGTGTGGAGCTCTGCGTGCAGCTCCATGTGCAGCTCCGTGTGCTGCTCCGCACACAGTTCCATGTGCTGTTTCATGCATAACTCTGCACACAGCTCTGCACACAGTTCCATGTGCAGCTCCATGTGCAGCTCCATTTGCTGCTCCACACACAGCTCTGCGTGCAGCTCCAGATGCAGCTCTGTGTGCAGTTCCATGTGCAGCTCTGCACACAGCTCCATGTGCTGCTCCATGTGCAGTTCCATGTGCAGCTCCATGTGCAGCTCCATGTGCAGCTCCATGTGCTGTTCCATGTGCAGTTCCATGTGCAGCTCCGCACACTGCTCCATGTGCTGCTCCATGTGCAGTTCCATGTGCAGCTCCATGTGCTGTTCCATGTGCTGTTCCATGTGCAGTTCCATGTGCAGCTCCGCACACTGCTCCATGTGCTG
>NW_020455596.1:506268-510033 GCF_003342845.1 Nothoprocta perdicaria | reverse complement strand
GGGATGCAGGAGTGCAGGGATGCAGGAGTGTGGGGATGCAGGAGTGCAGGGATGCAGGAGTGTGGGGATGCAGGAGCGCAGGGATGCAGGAGTGTGGGGATGCAGGAGTGTGGGGATGCAAGAGCGCAGGGATGCAGGAGCGCAGGGATGCAAGAGCGCAGGGATGTAGGAGTGTGGGGATGCAGGAGCATGGGGATCCAGGAGTATGGGGATGCAGGAGCGTGGGGATGCAAGAGTGCGGCAATGCAGGAGCACGGGGATGCAGGAGTGCAGGGATGCGGGAGCGCAAGGATGCAGGAGCATGGGGATACAGGAGTCCAGGGATGCAGGAGTGCAGGGATGCAGGAAGCACAGGGATGCAGGAGCACAGGGATGCAGCAGTGTGAGGATGCAAGAGCACAGGGATGCAGGAGCGCAGGGATGCAGGAGCATGGGGATGCAGGAGTGCAGGGTTCCCATGGAACCCAACTTCACAGGGAAACTCTGGGAACCGACCACGTGGGGATGGCCCTGAGGTCCAGCGGCCTGGAGGTGCCCCTGGGAACCGACTCCCCCCTCAGGGATGTCCCCAAGGACCAGACCCTCATGGATGCTCCCATTGGAGATGCCTCCCAGGGAGCAGACCCCCAAGCATCTCCCAAGGTCCAAATGTGGCCCCCTGCTCCCCCTCGGAGACGCCCTCAGAGGGGATGCAGCTCTTGGGGACGCTGCTCGTGGGGACACGGCTCTTGGGAATGGTGCTCGTGAGGATCCTGCTTGTGGGGAAGTGGCTCTTGGGGACACGGCTCTTGGAGACACGGCTCTTGGGGACATGGCTCTTGGGGACACAGCTTGTGGGGACGCTGCTCGTGGGGAAGCAGCTCCTGGGGACACGGTTCTTAGGGACGGTGCTTGTGGGGATGCTGCTCATAAGGCAGCAGCTCTTGGGCACATTGCTCGTGGGGACACAGCTCGTGGGGACACGGCTCGTGGGGACTCATGGGGACACTGCTCGTGGGGACGCTGCTCATGGGGACACTGCTCGTGGGGACACTGCTCTTGGGGACACAGCTCTTGGGGACACTGCTCGTGGGGACACGACTCGTGGGGACACGACTCGTGGGGACATGGCTCGTGGGGATGCTGCTCATGGGGACACGGCTCATGGGGATACTGCTCATGGGGACACTGCTCGTGGGGACACAGCTCGTGGGGACACGGCTCGTGGGTTCGCTGCTCCCAGGCGTGGGGCAGCCGCGTCCGCCCTGGGGCCGCTCCGGGCTGCAGCTCGCAGGGCCGGAGCAGGGAGCGCGGTGGCCGCTGGTGGGAGCGGGGCGGCCGGCGGAGCCCGGCGAGGACCTTCCCGAGCGCCGTCACCAGCGGGGGGGACACACGGCCCCCCGGCGCCCCCGCGCACGCGGCCGGGCCCGGCCAAACCCCCTTGCGCCGTGCCAGGCTGCGCTGCACCGCCCCGTGCCGTGCCGAGGGGTCCCGCGCCGTGCTGCGTGATCCTGGGCCGTGCTGCGTGATCCCATGCCATGCTGCATGAGCCTATGCCATCCTGTGTAATCCTATGCCATGCTGCATGATGCCGCGCTGTGTTGCACAACCCTGTGCTGTGCTGGGTGATCCCATGCCCTGCTGCGCGACCCCACACTGTGCTGCAAGGTGCCATGCAATGCCATGTTGCACGATGTTGTGCCGTGCCATGCCAAGACGTGCATTGCACGCTGTGCCAAACCTCCCTCTCTGTATCCCATGCTGTGCCATACCTCCCTCTCTGCATTGCATGCTGTGCCAAACCTCTCTGCATTGCTTGCTGTGCCAAACCTCTCCGGGAGCGTCTCCAGGTGCAGCTGCGGGCGCTGCCGCTCCGGTTCCCGGTTCCCGGCTCCCGCCGTGGGCCCAGCCCCTCCAGGCCTCCCACCCTGCCGCCGCTCCCGGCTCCGCAGCAGGATCCCTCTGCCAACACCTCGGCCTTGGCCATGGGAAGCAGCTGCCGTCAGCCCAGGCATTCCCGGGCATCCCTGAACGGTGCCAGCTCCCATGGGACGCATCTCGCCCCTTCCCGGCAGCATCTCCGGCTCCTCCATGCGGCTCCACCAGCCCCAGTGTCCCGGGATTCCACCCACTGTGGGAATCCCACTTGCTGCTGCAGCAATGCCCCAACAGCATCTTCCTCCGCGCCACAGAGACCCGGGCACTGCTGGGATGCTCCCGGATCCCAACCCCGGCTGGGTGCCCCGGTCCCGGCCGGGCACCGCGGCTGCCGGCGCTGCCGCGTGGGGCTGCAGGCGCCGGTGCCCGCAGCGTTGCAGCGGCCCCGCACGCGGCCCGCGACGGGCACGGGGCTGCTCGGCTCAGGGCGCAAAACCCCTCGCCTGGGGATGGGCGGTGGGGACGGGTTTCTGATGGAGGGAAACGCCTGAGTGTGGGGCGGGGGTCTGGGGGGTCACACGTGTCAGTGCACATCACCCTGGTGCACAAACACGTGCCATCCTGGTGCACCAACACGTATTGCCCCAGTACACCAGCATGTGTCATCCCAGTGCACCAACACATATCGTCCTGGTGCACAAACACGTGCCATCCTGGTGCACCAACACGTATTGCCCCAGTGCACCAGCCTGTGCCATCCTGATGCACCAGCATGTATCGCCCCAGGGCACCAACACGTTATCCCAGTGCACCAACACGTTATCCCAGTGCACCAACATGTATCATCCTGGTCATGCCCGATCCTGGTGTACCAACACATATCATCCCAGTGCACCAACATGCGTGGTCCCAGTGCACGGACACACACCATCCTGGTGCACAGACACACACGATCCTGATGCACCAACACGGATCATCCTATTGAACCAAAATGCATCATCCTGGTGCACAGACACGCGCCATCCTGATGCACCAACATGCATCGTGCTCATGCAGCGACGTGGGTGCTCACGGTGCACCGCCATGCACATCTTGATGCACCGACTTGCGCCATCCCATGCACTGAGCCGCAGCATCCTGGCGCTCCAACCTGCACCGTGCCGGAGCCCGGGAGCAGCTCCCGCCACCCGAGCCCCTGCCCAGTTCACCCCTGCCATCTGCAGCCATGGACACACACACCGCAGCCCCTACACATGGATGGACATACGGACAGACACATGCACAGCAGCCCCTACACATGGATGTACATACGGACAGACACATGCACAGCAGCCCCTACACATGGATGAACACACACGGCAGCCCCTACATATGGACAGACGGACGCACAGCAGCCCCTACACACAGACGGACACACGCAGCAGCCCCTACATATGGACAGACACACAGCAGCCTTTACATATGGACAGATACACACACACACACAACAGCCCCAACACACAGGCAGACACGTGCACAGTAGCCCCTAAACACAGACGGACACGCACACAGCAGCCCAGACATATGGACAGATACACACACAGACAGCAGCCCCTACATACAGGCAGACACACACACAGCAGCCCCTGCGTATGGACAGACAGACACACAGCGCAACCCCTACACAGGATGAACATATACACACACAGCAGCCCCTACATATGGACAGATGGACGCACAGCAGGCCCTATATACAGGCACACACACACGCAGCAGCCCCTACATATGGACAGATACACACACACACACATACAGAGCAGCCCCTATATACGGGCACACACACACACAGCAGCCCCTATATACGGGCACACACACACACAGCAGCCCCTATATATGGGCACACACACACACACACACACAGCAGCCCCT
>NW_020455596.1:504212-506008 GCF_003342845.1 Nothoprocta perdicaria | reverse complement strand
GGGCACACACACACACAGCAGCCCCTATATACGGGCACACACACACACACACAGCAGCCCCTATATACGGGCACACACACACGCAGCAGCCCCTACGTATGGACAGATACACACACACACACACAGCAGCCCCTATGTACGGGCACATACACACACAGCAGCCCCTCCATATGGACAGATACACACACACACAGCAGCCCCTATATACGGGCACACACACACGCAGCAGCCCCTATATACGGACAGATACACACACACACAGCAGCCCCTATATACGGGCACACACACACACACACGCAGCAGCCCCTATATACGGGCACACACACACGCAGCAGCCCCTACGTATGGACAGATACACACACACACACACAGCAGCCCCTATATACGGGCACATACACACACAGCAGCCCCTCCATATGGACAGATACACACACACACACACAGCAGCCCCTATGTATGGGCACACACACACACAGCAGCCCCTCCATATGGACAGATACACACACACACACGCAGCAGCCCCTATATACGGACAGATACACACACACACGCAGCAGCCCCTATATACGGGCACACACACACGCAGCAGCCCCTATATACGGGCACATACACACACAGCAGCCCCTCCATATGGACAGATACACACACACACACGTCCGTCCCCAAGGGGAGGGCGGCTCCCCCTTTCCCGCTGCTCCCCGGGGAGCAGGGAAGCGCACGGGGGTCCCCCTGCCCCGTCCCGAGGGACGTGGTGCACAACCCCGGGCACAGCGGCACCGGCACCGGCACCGCACAGCGCGACGGGTCCGTCCGGGGGGCCGGCCGTGCACGGGGACCGGGGCTGTCAGGGCCCCGGGGCTCTGCGCCCCCCGGGAGTCATCGGGGCCGGTTCTGCGCAGGGGACACGGAGAGCAGCCGGGGAGAGGGGCTAGGTGCAAGGGGCACCGGGAAAGCAGGGATGGGGAACACAGGGATGGGGGAAGCAGGGGATGGAGAGAGCGCTGCAGAAGTGCAGAGAGCAGGAGGGATGGAGGGAGTGCAGGGAGACAGAGAGCTCACAGGAGGATGGAGGGAGCAGCGGAAAATGGAGGGAACGCAGGGAGATGGAGGGAGTGCAGGGAAATGGAGGGAATGCAGGGACATGGAGAGATCACAGGAGAAAGGAGGGAGCAGCAGAAAATGGAGGGAGCAGCAGAAAATGGAGGGAGTGCAGGGACATGGAGGGAGTGCAGGGACATGGAGGGAGTGCAGGAGGATGAAGGGAGCACCAGAAAATGGAGAGAATGCCAGTAAATGGAGGGAATGCCAGAAAATGGAGGAAGCACCGGGAGATGGAGGGAGCAACAGAAAATGGAGGGAATGCCAGAAAATGGAGGGAGTGCCAGAAAATGGAGGAAGCACCGGGAGATGGAGGGAGCAACAGAAAATGGAGGGAATGCCAGAAAATGGAGGAAGCACCGGGAGATGGAGGGAGCAACAGAAAATGGAGGGAGTGCCAGAAAATGGAGGAAGCAGCGGGAGATGGAGGGAATGCAGGAAGATGGAGGGAGTGCAGGAAGATGCAGGAAGCGCCGGGAGATGGAAGCAGTGCAGGGAGATGCAGGGAGTGCTGGGAGATGCAGGAAGCACAGGGAGATGCAGGAAGCACAGGGATGCAGGGAGCACAGGGATGCAGGAAGCACAGGGAGACGGATGAAGCACCAGGAGATGCAGGGAGCACAGGGAGATGCAGGAAGCACAGGGAGATGCAGAGAGCACAGGGATGCAGGAAGCACAGGGATGCAGGAAGCACAGGG
>NW_020455596.1:502176-503716 GCF_003342845.1 Nothoprocta perdicaria | reverse complement strand
AGCACAGGGAGATGCAGGTAGCACAGGGAGATGCAGAGAGCACAGGGATGCAGGTAGCACAGGGAGATGCAGAGAGCACAGGGATGCAGGGAGCACAGGGATGCAGGAAGCACCAGGAGATGGAGGGGGCGCAGGGGGGTGCCAGGAGCCTCAAGGCCGGCAGCACGGAATGTGCCGCTCGGCAGATAAGGAAACTATGCCGGAAAAACAAACGGCAGACGCACGGCTAGATCGGGACCCTTATTGCAATCAGGGAAAATCCTGCGCGCCGTCGTCTGCGCCGCTGGTTGAATTGCAGCTGCGCTTTGCATGCTTTTATCCTGGAGCGTGCAACTTGTGCCTGTTGCTAAATAAGGGCCTTTGGTGCGGGACACCGGAGTCCGTTTCGCCATACACTGGGTGCAGGGGGATGGAGGGAGCACCAGGAGATGGAGGGGGCACCCGAAAAGGGAGGGAGCAGCAGGAGAGGGAGCGCAGGGAGATGGAGGGGGCACTGGGGATGCCACGGATGCAGGGGATGCAGCGGGCATAGGGCCATGCAGCAGGTACAGGGGATGCAGAGGACACAGGGCATGCAGTGCATGCAGCGGATGCATTGGGCACAGGGGATGCAGCGGGCATAGGTGATACAGAGGACATAGCGGGTGCAGAGGACAGAGGGGGGTTGTGGGTTCGCAGGCGATGCAGTGCAGTGGGCGCAGGGGATGCAGCGGGCACAGGTGCATGCAGCAGGCACACACACTCAGCAGCCCCTACATCCTGATGGGCATGTGCACAGCAGCCCCTACATACGGGCAGACACGCATGCAGTGGGCACAGGGGGTGGGCAGACACACGGGATGCAGTGGGCACACAGGATGCAGTGGGCACAAGCGGTTGCAGCAAGTGCAGGGCATGCAGCGGGCACATGGGATGCAGAGCACACATGGGATGCAGCGGGCACAGGGGGATGCAGTGGGCACAGGGGATGTGGTGGGTGCACAGGATGCAGTGGGCACAGGGACTGCAGCGGGCACAAGGGTTGTAGTGGGCACAAGGAGATGCAGTGAGCACAGAGTTTGCAGTGGGCACAGGGGCTGCAGCAGGCGCAGGGGCTGCAGAGGGTGCACAGGTTGCAGCGGATGCACAGGATGCAGTGGGCACAAGGGGCTGCAGCAGACACAGAGGTTGCAATGGGCACAGGGGCTGCAGTGGGTGCACAGGATGCAGCGGGCACTGCGGGATGCAGAGCACACACGGGACACAGTGGGCACACGGGACACAGTGGGCACAGGGGCTGCAGCGGGCACAGGGGGATGCAGTGGTTGCATAGGATGATAGTGGGCATTGCGGGGCTGCAGTGGGCACAGTGGTTGCAGTGCACAGAGGAGGATGTAGCGAGCACAGTGGCTGCAGCGGGCACAGGGGCTGCAGTGGGCACAGGGGCTGCAGCAGGTGCACAGGTTGCAGTGGCTGCACAGGATGCGGTGGACACAGGTGGATGCGGTGGGCACAGTGGTTGCAGCGGGCACAGAGGCTGCAATGGGCACAGGGGCTGCAG
>NW_020455596.1:498654-500242 GCF_003342845.1 Nothoprocta perdicaria | reverse complement strand
CTGCGCGCCTGCGAGCACCTCGTGGGCCAGCTGGGCAGCCGCCTGCAGGCCTACGCGCAGCTCCAGCGGCGCCTCGACAACCTCGAGAACCTGCTCAGGAACAGGAACTTCTGGCTGCTGCGCCTGCCGCCCGGCGCCCGCGGCGAGGTGCCCAAGGTGAGGGGGCCGGGGGGACGCGGGAGGGACCTCCTGTGTGGACAGCGAGGGGGCCCGAGCCCCGGCCCAGGCTGCCCAGGGAGGCTGCGGAGGCTCCTGCTCTGGGCATCTCCCCAAGCCGCCCGGGTGCCACCGGGTGCCCCGTGCTCTGGGTGTCCCTGTGGAGCAGGAGTTGGATTAGGTGATCTCCAGAGGTCCCTTCCAACCTCAGCCATTCTGGGATTCCCGTAGTGACTCTGCTGCCCTCGCCCACGTCCATGCCACACTGGGCAGGGGCTCCCTGGCACGGTGCCAGCGAGACCAGGCCGCATTGCCCGTCATCCCGGAGCTCTCCGGGCTTCCTGGGAATTGCTGAGCACTGGAGGGGGCATCCCGTGGCATCAGGGCAGCCACGCACAACAGGACCAGGACTTTGGGGGCTCGTGGGCAGCAGGCTCAGCGCGCCGAGCCCGTGCGGGTGGGACACGAGCCCGCGGTGCAGCCCGCGGAGCGGCCGCGGCGCGGGCGGAGCTGCAGCGTGCCGCGCTCGTCCCTGCAGGTGCCGGTGACGTTTGACGACGTGTCTGTGCACTTCAACGAGCAGGAGTGGGAGCGCCTGGACGGCTGGCAGAAGGAGCTCTACAAGGCGGTCATGAGGGGCAACTATGAGACCCTGGTGTCACTGGGTAAGGCACAGGCCCCGATCTGCCCCCGGCTCCTGCCCCCGGGCAGCCGGGCGCGCTCGTTTTCCCTCCCTCCTGCTCATAAGCCATGAGCAGTCTCCACAAGAGATACCCTAGATATTGCTAGTAACAGTGATTTTAAAAAACACCTTTTACAAAGGAGATCCCTGGCAGGTGCTGTTCCCAGTGACTGCCTAAGCGTACACAGGCTGGGTGCTGTAATGTTGCACCACGTTGCCAGGGACGCCGCGGAGTCTCCGTCCTTGGAGACACTCCAAGTACCCAATATCCAAATACCCATTTTCAACTGGAATCTGCAACAGGGCTGTTCCCATAAATAAATCCCGTAAATCTTGCTAAAGCACAGGCTTGCTCATGCTTGGTCCTCATAAGGAGACCGGGGCTGTTCCGGGATGATTGGAGCGAAGGAGGGTTCCCCATTGCACCCCCAGCACCAGTGCAGTGAGCTGGTTTGCGCGGTGGCGGCAGGCGAGGCCTCCCCTGCACGGTTCAGGAGAAACAGCAAACGCCTCCTGCTCTGCTGGGCCAGGAGACAGGCACGAAGCAGGAATTTCTGCAGCTCAGCTGCAGGCCAGAGCTCCTCTGTTGACAACAGCACAACAGAACGGCTCTTTAAACCGTCCCTGAGGCTGAAATGGGCAGGTTAAATAAGGACAGGGCCTCTTCCTCTCCTTTGAGGTTTCGTGTCCCGTTAAGTCATTTAGAGTTTCTCCATGGTTGAGCCACGGGGTGAGTCCTGCTGCAGGGAC
>NW_020455596.1:490998-497043 GCF_003342845.1 Nothoprocta perdicaria | reverse complement strand
AGGAGCAGGAGGCGGCGCGGGGAGGAGATGAGGTCTCCATGGAGGCTGACACGGGTGAGTCCATGGGGATGCGCTGCTCCCATCCTGCTTTCCCGGGGAGTCTCCCACAGTGCCTGGGAAGCCTCCGTGCCTGCAGGAGCACTTCCAGGGCATGGCAGGAGTCCCGGCACAGGGAATCCAGCAGCGTGGAGCTGGGGCTGGGGAGGGTGGAAGGGGCAGGAGGGCCGGAGCACGACGGGACGGAGGAGGTGGCTCTGGAGACGTGAGAGCAGGAGGGATCCCGGTGCCTTCCCCAGCAGAGCCCTCTCTGCTCTTGGCCCTTGGCGGCTCACTCGAGCCCTGCTGACACCCGACGTGTTCCCTCCGTCGGGAATTCCTGTGCAATTCAGCACAGAATCGCACTGAGCTGCAGCCTTGCCTGCCTCTGCGTCGTGCTCCCAATGCACGTCCAGGGGCTCACGGCAGAGCAGCGAGCTCCGAGCTCGCTCCAGGGGTTTCACCTGGCTGTTCCCCTCTCTGCGAACAGAGCTGCCCATCCTGGTGATGAACGTCACGTCCCTGAGCGCGCAGGAGGAGCCGCCGGGCAGGCAGGACCGGCCGGAGGCGGAGGAGGGCCCGGCTGAGCCCAGCGCCGGTGAGTGACCCGGCACGTGGGCGACGGGCAGGGTGTCCTGGGGCAGGGTGGCCGCTCTGGTGGCCTCTCCCCGCCCTCCGGGGCGCTGGAGAGGAAGGGGCCGGCGCGGTGGCCGGGTGGGTCGCGCGCGGTTCCTCGGTGTGCGCAGGCAGCGAGTGGCGACGTGCGGGTTTCTGAGCGGGGCAGCGGGACGTGGGTGCAGCAGCCAGGGGCACGCTGCCCCCCATACGCAGGGCCGGGTCTGCACACCCCATTCCCTGGCAGCGGCCGCGGGGGGACGCACGGCACGGCGGAGAGAGGCGCAGCCCTCGTTAGGGTTTGCCTTTAGCGCGCGGCGCTTAATGAGAGTGACGAGGGCGGCTGGCGCCGTGGGCGCCCGGGTGACGCGCTGCTGCAGCCGGGGCTCGGTGCCGCTCCGGGCTCCCGTTGCCTGGGGGCTGCCGTGGTGCTCGAAGGCTGTGGGGCTCGGGCACAGCCTGGGGGTGCCCCGGGGCCGCGGGTGCCTAACGGCCGCGCCGCGCTGCCGTTGCAGACGGGGGCTTCTCACCAAAGAACGAGCTGGCGAGCGGCGGTGCTGACAAGGTGGAGGTGAAGGAGGAGGAGCCCGAGGCGCCGCAGGAGCTTCCCACGCCGCCGCGCGCCCTCAGGATGCAGAAGTGCCCCAAGAAGGAGGAGGCGAAGGCCAAGAGCAAGAGGAAGGGCGGCAGGTGCCCCGCGGGCAGCGTGCTGGTGGGGCCGTCGCCGCGGGGCTACGTGCGCGAGTGGTCGCACCCCTGCACCGAGTGCGGCAAGCGCTTCCGCCTCAAGATCAACCTCATCATCCACCAGCGCAGCCACGCCAAGGAGGGGCCCTACGAGTGCGCCGTGTGCGAGATCAGCTTCGCCGACAAGAGCCACCTGGACCTGCACCGCAGCATCCACACGGACGGCAGGGCCTTCGGGGCCAAGGTGTGGGGCAACGTGCACCCGGAGCTGCGCATCCGGCCCAGGAAGAAGCTCTGCGGGGCTCTCTACGGAGGGACCCCCCGCCTGGAGCACAAGGAGCCCTGGCTGGGCCCCGTGAAGAGCGAGCCGGACGCCAGGAGCCCGCCCAGCACGCAGCTCTCCCCCAACCACAGGCGCCAGGCGCACGAGAAGCCGCTGTCCAAGTGCCCCGTTTGCCGGAAGAATCTCTCCTGCACCTTCTCCCTGCAGAGGCACCTGCGGACGCACGCGCGGGACCGGCCGCACCACTGCAGCGAGTGCAAGAAGTCCTTCACGCGCAGCACGCACCTCAAGCGCCACCAGAAGATCCACGAGCGCCAGAGGGCCCTGGAGAAGCTGCAGCAGAGCAAGCCGGACCGGGGCGAGGCCAGGGAGGGCGGCGCGCGCGGCTCGCTCGGCCCCGCGCTCCGCAGGGAGCCCGGCCCCGCTCCCGCCGCGCTGCTCGCGCCCGCCAGGGCCGCCCGCCCCGACAGGCACCCCCAAATCCGCTGCTTTGGGGAGAGGGAGGCGCGGCCCGTGGTGAAGCTAGGGAGCAGGGCGGTGGTTTTGGGAGGGAGCAATAAGTGACGGCGGGAGCCATCGAGCCGCTCGTGTCCCTGGGGAGAAGCGGGATAGGGATTTGGGACCTGGTGGGACACTGCAGTTGAAAACCATCCACAACTAGGGGAGCTTTCCTCAGTTACGGAACGAATCAGAGCTTGGATGCCATCGAACAGAGCAAATTAGAGACGCTCTAGCGATACGAAATGCTTCACCATTCCTCAGGCCCTCGGGTCTAGCGGCTGATGCAAGACATCAACCCCAGCAACCTTTGTGGATGATCAGAGCGCTCTCCTGCAGCCCGGGCAAGAGGAGCGGCGAGCGGGAACTGAGCTCACCCACTGGGTGCTGTTGGCGCTGTAGAGGGTGTTTGAGCTGCTTGCGTGGACTTGGGAACGGAGCGGCACGGGGACGACGGACAGACAGGAACGAGCGTGGCCGTAGGGTGTCCGAGGGGCTCCTTGTGCTGCCGGAGCCGCCTCGCTGCGGGGCGGGAGGAGAGGGTCGGCGCTGCCGTCTCGGGGCGCCCTGCGCTGCAGCCCCCCGGACCCTGCTTGTCCCAGCCCCGTGGCAGAATTGGGTGCTGAAGGCTTGATCCACGTCAGAGTATCCGTGTGCTGCAGCTGAGCTCGACGCTTCTACGGCGACCACAACAGCGACCACAACGTAGGACGCAGAGGGCGAACTCGGCCGCGGTGGCTTCCCTTGGCGCGGGGGCAGCGAGCCGGCCGGGAGCCTTCCCGGCTGGAGCGTCACCTTCCCACAGGGACCAGGGTTAAGAGCCTCGGGCAGGGGGCAGTCCCCTGGGGACCACGTTTCGGGGAGCCGCCCGCCCGCCGCGTGTCCCCCCGGGGCCAGGTGAGTTGTGCTACCTCAGCGGTGCGGAGCGCGGTGCGGGCGCCGGGCGCCCCGCGGGGGGAAACGCGGAGCGCGTGCGGAGACGACGAGCCTGTCCCGGCACCGCCGCCTCCGGAGCTTCCGGGACTCTTGGAAGTCGGGCTTTCTGTTTTCCCATTAAAGTGTGTTTGACTGAAGCGACGCGGCGCCCTGGGTGCCCCGGCCCTTGGCAGCACCCCGAGGTGCCGGCGCGCGGAGGGGTGACGGTAGCCGGGCCTGATGCGAGGGGCCTCGTTCAGGGCCTCCCTCTGGCTGGGGGGGAGCCAACCAACATGGCGGCCGCCTGCGGCCAAGATGGCGGCGCCCAGTGCGGGCAGAGGGGGTGGCCATGTTGGGGGCGGGAGCTTCCGGTGTGCAGCACGGCTGGCCGCATGGCCCCGCCCCCATGGCCCTGCCCCGCCCGGGCGGCCCCGGAGCCGCTGCCGCCCCCTCCCCCCGCGGTGTCCCTGTGACGTCACGGCCACACCTCTCGTCATGGACTGTCCCCCGGGGTGATGTCACCACCCCTCGGGGTGTCCCCAGGGTCTGGCTATGACCCCCCCCCCCCCTTGCCGCATGTCCTCTGGGGTGTCACCATCCCTGGTGTGCCCCACGGAGGGACGACCCCCCCATCCCGTGTCCCAGCTCCGGTGACCCCACGGATCTGCTGCGGTGGAGGCTCCGTCCCAAACCGCTGCCCCGGGAGCGCTGACCGCGCTGCATCCCGCTGTCCCCTGCTCCTGCGCCACATCCCGCTGTCCCCTGGTCCTCCTGCATTCCAGTGTGCCCCTGTCCTGTGCTGCGTCCCAGTGTCCCCTGGTCAGGGGCCACATCCCAGTGTCCCCTCATCCTGGCCACGTCCCCGTGTCCCCTCACCCTGCGCCAAGCCCAGCCGTGGTGCCGGGGCCGCGGGCAGCGTTGCTGGGGAGGAGCGGGATGGATGGAGCGAGGGCGGCAGCTCCGGGGGCTCCAGTGGTTCCGGAGGTGGCGGGTGCCAGGGCCAGGATGCACGGGCGGCTGCAGCAGCGCCTCGAGGCCATGGACAACCGCTCCGGAACAGGAACGTCGGGATCCCACGCCACCCACCCGCCGGTAACGGAGACCCCCCCGAGGCAGCGGCGTCCGCGGCGCCGGCCGCTCCGAGCGCCCCGCTGGGGGACGGGGTCCCCGGCTGCGGGGGGACCGCAGGGACCTCGGCCACATTCCCACGGCGCCGCTGGGCTGCCGCCCGGGAGCCTCCCCGGAAGCAGCCCCGGGAGGATGAGGAGGAGGACGAGGGCCCCGTTGGGTGGGTGGCAGGCCTGGGGGCCGGGCAGCGGCATGAGGGACACCAGGCCCGGCCTGCGCCCACGGCTGCGGCGCATGGGCAGCGCGGCGCCCACGCGCCCTCTCCGCTCGCCCACGCGCTCAGAAGCGCCCCGAGGGCTCCCCAGGCCCCGCCGCTCGGCCACGCACAGACTGGACCCAGGGCTCGGCCCCCGGCGCCGCGCTCGGCCGTGCTGCGACAGTGGGGTCCCCAGCCTGCGGGGGGGATGGCGGTGCCAGGTCCAGGTCCCGCTGCTGGGGGTGCTGCCCCGGCCCCCTGCATTGGGGCCCTTTGCCACGCGCAGCCCCGCTGAGGGAAGCGCGCGCAGCACCCGACTCCGGCTCCGACTCCGCCGCTTCCCGGCCTCTTTATCCACAGCATGAGGACGAGCGCAGTGAGAGCGGCGGTCCCGCGGCGCCCCCGGCACCCACAGTCGCCCCCGTGCCCGGCCCGGCACCACCTCTGCCAAGGGCGCCGTCTGCAGCGCGTACCGCGCGCCCTGTGCCCGGAGACGGCATCCGCGGCACGGGCAGGGCGGGCAGGATGGGCAGCACGGGCAGCCTGTGCCCCGTTGTCGCTCGGTGTTTTCCACCTTCATGTCCTGGTGCGGGGGCACGGCCGGTTGCTCACCAGGCCCCGGGCGCCGCTGCACAGACCCCGCTGTCGCAGCGCGGCCGAGCGCGGCGCCGGGGCAGCTCCGCACGGACAGGGGCGCCCAGGGCTCGGCCGGTGCCGGGACACGGAGCAGAGCCCCGGAGCTGCCGCACACGGCGAGCGGCCCCGGGCACAGCCCCGCGCGGGGCCCCCGCGGTGCCGGCCCCGCTCGCCCACGTCCCAACGGCACCAGGACACCACGTTGCCCCCACATTTTATCCAAGCCCCGCGTGTCTCTCGGCCCGGCCGCTCCAGCAGCGGCTCCCCGGGCGCCGCTCAGCCCGGCGCCGCTCGCCGTCCTTTCCTGCGGTGCCCGAGGGCGGCGCGTGGAGCGCGCGGCAGCCGCTCCATCCACAGCAGCGCCGCCCGGCCTCGCCGCACGGTCCTACCGGGGGCACCTGCACCAACCTCGTCTCACAAGGTCCCGTGCCCTGGGGGGCCCTGGCAGTGCCCGCTGCACCCGTCACCGAAACCTGCAGCTCCTCTGCGCGCGCTGCCGCCGCCGGCTCCCGTCCCGCCGGCTCCGCGGCCTCAGCAGGCGGCTCCGCGGGGGCAGCTGGCGGCCGCGTGCACCTTCTGGTGGTGGTTGAGGGACTGCCGGTGGCGGAAGCTCTTGCTGCAGCCGCTGCACTGGAAGGGCCGCTGCTGCGTGTGCCGCCGCTGGTGCTCCTCGAGCGAGGCCTGCAGCGGGAAGCTCTCGGCGCACTCGATGCAGCGGTAGAGCCTCTTGCGGGGCGCGCCGGGCCGCGCGGGCCGCGCTGTCCTGGCGCCGCGCAGCTGCGCGCCGTGGATGTGCTGGTGCTTCTGCAGGTGGTGCTTCTGGATGAAGCCCTTGCCGCAGACGGCGCAGCGGAAGGGCCGCTCGCCCGTGTGGATGCGGTAGTGCTTGGTGAGGTGCGACTTCTCGTTGAAGCTCTTGCCGCACGCCGGGCACTGGAAGGGGCGCTCGCCCGTGTGCAGGCGCTGGTGCCGCAGCAGCGCCGCGTGGTGCGCCAGGCTGCGGCCGCACGCCGAGCAGATGAAGGAGCCGTTCCTGCGGCACGCGCGGCCC
>NW_020455596.1:489209-490648 GCF_003342845.1 Nothoprocta perdicaria | reverse complement strand
GCCCCGGTGCCCTCCGCGCCGCCGCAGCCGCTCTCCCAGGGCGCCGGCGGCTCCTGGCTGCGCGGCGGCTCCGGGTCCAGCGCGGCCATGGGCAGCAGCAGCGCGGAGCCCTCCTCCTGCGGCGGCTGCTCCTCCAGCTTGATGACGATGCTCTCACCTGCCGAGGGGACAGCGGCTCCAGCCACCACGGGGACGCCCCGCGAGGCAGCGGCCCCGCTACGGGGCAACGAGAGCGAGCGGGAGGGCTCGGCCGCGACCAACGAGGGCGGCCGACGGCGCCGCGGGGTCTCTGCCACCCCGGTCCCCGTGCCGAAGCTCAGGGCCACCCGCTGTCCCGACCACGCAGGGCCATGGGAGCAGCCGGAACCGAGGAGGCGGCGGCAAAGCGGAGGCTGCAGCGGGACGGAGCCTCGGCCCCCGACGCCGCCACCTCCCGCAGAAACCCCACCGGGCTCCCCGCCTCCCTCTCCTTCCCCTCCTGGGTCCTTAACTCCCATTCCCTCAATCCGCCAGCGCGCGGACAGCCGCGGGGAGCCGCGCGCGCCGCGGCGCTCGCTCACCGGCGCCCAGGGCCGCGGGCAGGGCCCCGCTGGGCAGCAGCGCCTGCGTCCTGGCGCCCGACTCCTCCTCGTCCTCGGCCGGCAGCAGCAGAGCGGCGCCGGCGCCCGGCCCTGCGCGGCAGGGAGGGAGGCGGCTGCAGCGCCGGGTGCCACGACACCACAGCCTGGTGACGGCCTCGCGGGAGCCCAGGCTGAGCCCCAAGGGAAGCAGGGACCCGCGGCCAGCCCTGGCACCAGTGCCCACATCTCCATCCCCACCGAGCTCCCGCCGTCCCCACGGTGTCCGGGCTCACCGAGCGGCAGCGCGGGCAGGCGGTAGAGCTCCAGGGGCGGCTCGGGCAGCGCGGCGGCGGCGGCGGCGTCGTGCCCCGCGGGCAGCACCTGCGGGCAGAGGCGGCGGCGGCGCTGAGCGGGCGCCCACGTGGCTCATGTGCCCCGCGCGCACCTGGGTGCCATCGGGTGGGCGCCCACACAACCCGTGCACCCTGTGTGCCCCGCACACACCTGGGTGCCATTGTGCAGGCACCCACAGGCCCCACACGCCCCGTGTGCCCTGCACACACCTGGGTGCTGTCGTGCGGGCACCCACACAGCCCATGCACCCTGTGTACCCCGCGCACACCTGCGTGCCATCGTGCGGGCACCCACAGGCCCCACGCGCCCCGTGTGCCCTGCACACACCTGGATGCCATCGGGTGGGCGCCCACACAACCCGTGCACCCTGTGTGCCCCGCACACACCTGGGTGCCGTCGTGCAGGCACCCACAACCCGTGCACCCTGTGTGCCCCGCACACACCTGGGTGCCATCGGGTGGGCACCCACAACCCGTGCACCCTGTGCGCCCCGCACACACCTGGGTGCCATCGGGTGGGCACCCA
>NW_020455596.1:486429-487534 GCF_003342845.1 Nothoprocta perdicaria | reverse complement strand
GCCCCCCCGGGGTGCCTGCCCCCCCAGCAGCGCCCCGGCCACCCCTCCCCAAGGACAGCAGAGCAGCCAGGGGACACCAGCGGCTCCCGCGCTTTATTGCAGCCTGGGACACGGGCACGGCCGCCAGCGCAGCCTCCACCCCGGCCGCGCGCGCCCTCCGTCCTGCAGCCCGTGCGGCCTCCATCCACCCCAGCCGCGCGCGGCCTCCGTCCTGCAGCCCGTGCGGCCTCCATCCACCCGGGCCCCGCGCGGCCTCCGTCCTGCAGCCCGTGCAGCCTCCATCCACCCGGGCCCCGCGCGGCCTCCGTCCTGCAGCCCGTGCGGCCTCCATCCACCCCGGCCGCGCGCGGCCTCCGTCCTGCAGCCCGTGCGGCCTCCATCCACCCCGGCCCCGCGCGGCCTCCGTCCTGCAGCCCGTGCGGCCTCCATCCACCCGGGCCCCGTGCGGCCTCCAGCCCCCGCCTCGCCCTGCGCCCAGGCCGCTCCAGCCTCTCTGCAGCACCGCTGTGACCCACACTGGCCCCGGGGGACCCGCGAGGTGGCCAGCGCCGCCACGGCCCCCTCATCCCGGCGCTCCCGACGCCAACCCGCGCTCCTTCCCACATGCAGGAGCCACCCGTCCTGCACGGACCCCCACTTAACCCCCCCCGGGGCCCGTCCAGCCCCTCGGGCAGCGGGACGAAGGCGAGCGCGGCCACAAGGTGCCAGAGCCCCCTTGGCACCTCATGAGCCCCTCTCCCCACGCGCAGCCCGCACCACGGGGCGCCCCGGCGGGCGCTAGCGCGGCCCGTCCGTCCCGGCGTGGCTCCTGCGGTGCAGGGCCAGGCTGTGGCGCTTCTTGAAGCTCTTCTGGCACTCGGGGCACTGGTGGGGCCGCTCGCGCGCGTGCGCGCGGTGGTGCCGCGCCAAGTCGGCGGCCCGGGCGAAGCTGCGGTCGCAGCAGGGGCACAGGACGAGGTGCTGCTCCGCGTGCATCCGCTGGTGCAGCTTCAGCACGCTCTGGCTGGAGAAGCTCTCCATGCACTCGCCGCAGGTGTAGGGCGCCTTGGCGGGCGGCAGCAGGAACGTGCCGGGCTCGCGCCACGCGGCGCCGCCGGGTCGGCCC
>NW_020455596.1:483218-486304 GCF_003342845.1 Nothoprocta perdicaria | reverse complement strand
CAGCGGCGCCCGGCCGGAGCTCCGCTCCGCCTCGGCGGCCTGGCAGGACCCCCTGGCCGTCCGCACGTGCAGGTGGTGCTGGATCTGCTTCTTGGACGTGAAGCTGCCGCCGCAGTGCGTGCACATGTAGGGCACCCAGTGGCTCCGCTGGTGCAGCAGCAGGTTGATCCGCAGCAGGAAGCTCTTGCTGCACACGGGGCACACGTAGAACTTGTTCCGGCTGTTGCCGCGCTGGCAGGCCGCGGTTCTGCTCGCGCACGAGCTCTCCACGAAGGTCCCTGTGGCCGTAACCGCGTGGGCTGGGTCCACACGTGCCGTTGCGTTGCCAAGACCTGGTGCCTGCTCCTTACCTGCATCTTCAGGAGCATCGCTCACTGCATCCCAGCCATCATTCCCTGAATTCCTGTCATCCTCCTCTTCCAGCTTTTCCAAAGGCACTTCAGGCGTGGGCAGCTTCTCTGCAGCGCCCTCCGCTCGCTGCGTCTCTGCTGCGATCCCCACCACTGCATCTGCTGGCAAGGCTGCAGAACGCCACGTCACTTCCACTCAGTTTGGGGACAGAACCCAGAGCCCACGGGGCTCTCCCCTCCGCCTGCGTCCCTCCCTCTCGCCCACGCGCGTCTCCGAGCCGCAGGGCTCCCCTTGCAGCTCGTGTTGCTGCAGGGAAGGCCGCGGCTGCGGCTCCCCAGGGCCCGTCCTGCCAAGGAGGGCGAAGGGCCCGTACCTGCCGCAGGAGACGGACACAGCCACCGCTCTGGACTCGCCAGTGCAGCAGAGCACGTGGGAGAAGGCTGGGGAGAGGACGGCGGTGGCTGATGGAGACCCACGGCGCCAGGAGCGGTGTCACGAGGCCGGAGCGCTGGAAGCAGAAGGGGTGATCACGGCACTGGGCCGGACGCAGCCGCGGCGGGGCCGGGGCAGCAGCCGGGGGGCCGGGCCCCCGCTTGCCTCCAGCTCCCCGCGATCCCCTCGCAGGAATCCCCCGCTCCGGGGAGCTACCGTGGCGAGGCAGGGCCAGGGGGCTCTTGCCGTGCCCCAGGGTGCCCCCATTAACACAGGAGACCCCGCAAGCCCCGCAGGCAAGGACGGCGACCCCAGCTCAGGGGGATGCAGATCCCGGGACGCGGCATCGCTCACCGGCCGGAGGCTCCGCCGGCGTCTCCGCTCGCCGCAGCTCGGCTGGCGCCGGCGCGCACGGCTCTTCCCCTCTCTCCAGGCAAGCCAGGAGCTCGGGCTTGCACAGGGCGCAGTCTGTTGGGGGCGAGACAGCAGGCACGAGATGCGGCAGCACCGCGCGGGCGGCCACACGGCCCCTGCCAGCCCCCTCCGACACGCCGGTGCCCACGGCAGCACGCACGGAGCGCGGGACACAGGCGCCAGAATCCGAGAGCGCCCTCGTATACAGCTCCCAAAGACCAGTAACGACTACCACAAGATCCACCCGGGAAGATCTCCCTGTCTTCTCCCCCTGCACATCACCCTGCAGGCGGGAAAGCTCCTGGAGCAAGGAGAGCTGCGGGAGCCTGAACCAAGGTTTGCCCCCCCAAAGCTCTCCCGTTTGCTTTGCTCCGAGTACCTCCATGCACCGGCAAAGTCGGGATCCTCACGCACCGAAGGACCAGGGGAAAGACCCCGACTCTCCCCATACGTGACAGGAGGAGACACCGGTTCCCTGACCTGCTCTGGGGTACACTCACACCTTGGGTTGTTCCTTGGACTACATTTGGGATAATGCTGGAAAACACCCCGCACGGCAGCGCTGATTTGCAGCCGCTTCCCAGGAGCGGGCAGGTTGGTGACAAGCTACAAGCGCAGCACAAGGGGTGTTTTCCCTTCCCAACACGGCTCTTTCTGGCAGGATTCGCGGCGCGGGCACGCGGTGGTTCCTGCACGTGGGGCCGCGCGGCCGAGCGCGCCGGGAACGCCCGCGGGGATGCAGCGGACACGAGCCAGGGCAGCGCCGGCACTCGGCTACCTGTTCTCCCCGAGGAGAGACACAGCCCGCTGCGTGCGTCCGGCAGCCTCCGCCCGCCTCCAGCGGCGACTAGGAGCCGAGGAGAGCGTTGGAGGGCTGCAAATCCCACGGGAACGCAAAGGGGCAGGAAAATGACCCCGAGGGAGCTGCGCGGGCTGCTGCCTAAGGAGTGCAAAGCGAGTCCTACACAGGGAAACCAGCGTCTCGTAGTTGCCCTGCATGACGCTCCCGTAGAGCTCCTTCTGCCCCTCGTCCAGGCGGGCCCACTCCTGCGCGCTGAAGTGCACCGCGACGTCCTCGAAGGTCACCGGCACCTGCGGGGGGGCCGCGCTCAGCTCAGCGCCCCGACGCCCCCGGCCGCGCTGCGACCCCCCGCACAGGGGTGCCCCACAACAGCCACCAGCATCTCGCCCCTCCACACCTCCCGGCCCCGCAGTCCTCCAGACACCCCCACAAACCCCCCCACGGTCACGTTGTGCCCCCCGGGATACCACAGGGGCCCCCCGTCTCCCTCCCAGCCCCACCAACGGCTCCCACCTCCCACAGGCCGCCCCCTAAGCACCAGTCCCTCCCCGGGAGCCTCAGGCCACCGGGGACCCCAAGATCCCCCCAGCCCCCTCAGTGACAACCCCTGCCCCACAGGGACCCACAACCCCCCAGCTCCAACGCCAGCCCTATAGGGACCCCCCAGGCCCCCTCAGTGCCACCCAGCCCCACAGGGACCCCCAAGGAACCCCCAGTCCCCCCAGCTCCAACGCCAGCCCTATAGGGACCCCCAGGCCTCCTCAGTGCCACCCGGCCCCACAGGGACCCCCAAGGACCTCCAGTCCCCCCATCTCTGACGCCGAGCCTATAGGGACCCCCAGGCCCCCTCAGTGCCACCCGGCCCCACAGGGACCCCCAAAGACCCCCAGTCCCCCCAGCTCCAACGCCAGCCCCACAGGGAGCTGCCCCAGCCCCCTTACCGCCAACCCCAGACACACAGGTCCCCAGAGCCCCCCGCGCCCCCCAGGTCAGCCCCAGTCCCTCCAGCCGCGAGGTCCCCCGGGCAGCCCCAGGCCCCGTCCCGCCGCTCGCAGCGCCCCGCGCCCCGCTCCGCACCGCGGGCAGC
>NW_020455596.1:476886-482648 GCF_003342845.1 Nothoprocta perdicaria | reverse complement strand
CTGCCTGTCCGGGGACCCCGCACACATGGGGGGACCTGGCCCGGTGTCCCCGCACCCACGGGGGAGACCTGGCCCGGTGTCCCTACACCCACGGGGGAAGCCCTGTCCTGGTGTCCCCTGGTGCCCACTGTAACCCTCCCCGCACACTGTAACTGTCCCCTCACATTGTAAACAATCGCACACACCGTAACCATCCCCGCACGCTGTAACCTTCCCCACACACCATAACTGTCCCTGCGCAGTGTAATCATCCCTGCACACCCTAACCGTCCCTGCACACGGTAACCTCGCACACTGTAACCCTCCCCCGCACACCGTAACCGTCCCCGCACACCGTAACCTCACACACCCTAACCCTCCCCACACACCGTAACCCTTCCCGCACACCCTAATCATCCCCGCACATCATAACCCTCCCTGTACCCCGTAACCTCACACACCCTAACTCTCCCCGCACACCATAACCATCCCCACACACTGTAACCTCGCACACCGTAACCATCCCCGCACACCGTAACCCTCCCCGCACACCATAACCTCACACACCCTAACCCTCCCCACACACCGTAACCATCCCCACACACCCCAACCCTCCCCACTTACTATAACCATCCCCACACACCGTAACCATCCCCACACACCCTAACCCTCCCCACTTACTATAACCATCCTCGCACACCATTACCCTCCCTGCACACCGTAACCATCCCCACACACCCTAACTCTCCCCGCACACCGTAACCATCCCCACTCACTATAACCATCCTCGCACACCATAACCATCCCCACACACCCAAACCCTCTCCGCACACCCTAACTCTCCCCGCACACTGTAACCATCCCCACTCACTATAACCGTTCCTGCTCACTATAACCATCCCCACACACTGTAACCATCCCCACACACCCAAACCCTCTCCGCACACCCTAACCCTCCCCGCACACCGTAACCATCCCCACTTACTATAACCATCCCCACACACCGTAACTATTCCCACACCCTAACCCTCTCCGCACACCCTAACCCACCCCGCACACCGTAACCATTCCCACACACCGTAACCCCCCACACGCGACGTGTGTCCGCCGCGGGTGTTCCCCGCTCACCGCCGCTCCCTCCCGCAGCG
Organism: Nothoprocta perdicaria; assembly: GCF_003342845.1. Lineage (NCBI taxonomy): Eukaryota > Metazoa > Chordata > Aves > Tinamiformes > Tinamidae > Nothoprocta > Nothoprocta perdicaria. The sequence continues at coordinate 481,521 of NW_020455596.1, read as the reverse complement.
GCACCGCCGCAGGGACAGCCCGTGGCCGCAGGCCGCCCGCGCCCCTGGGCCATGGCCTCGCCGTGCGCGGCGTGCTCCCGCTGCAGCCTGCACGCCGAGCCCGTGCCGCCCGAGGGCGCCGAGCCCACCGCCAGCGCCACCATCTCCCTGTGGACCGTGGTGGCCGCCGTGCAGGCCGTGGAGCGGCGCGTCGACGCGCACGCCGCGCGGCTGCTCAACCTGGAGCGGCGCGCCGCCACCGCCGACAAGAAGCACGTGGACTGCGAGAAGACGGTGGTGGATTTCGGCAACCAGCTGGAGAGCAAGCTGGCCGTGCTGGGCACCCTCATCCAGGAGTACGGGCGGCTCCAGCGGCGCCTCGAGAGCATGGAGGAGCTGCTGCGCAACGGGAACCTCTGGGTGCTGCGCCTGCCGCCCGGCGCCAAGGGCGACGGGCCCAAGGTGACACGTGGCTCCGCGACACTCGGACGGGGTGGCGCTTGTGCCTCGCTCGGGGAGCGCTGCGCCTTGGGAAGAGCTGGAGGGCTGACAAGTACGGAAGGACATGAAGGGGGAATGTAGGGAGGAAGGGGCCGAGCTCTTCTCGGTGGTGGCCAGTGGCAGGCCAAGGGGCAGTGGGGACAAGGTGACACCCAGCAGGTCCCATCTCCACGGGAGGAAGAGCTGCTGCACTGGGAGGTGCCCGAGCCCTGGCCCAGGCTGCCCAGGGAGGCTGCGGAGGCTCCTGCTCTGGGCATCTCCCCAAGCCGCCCGGGTGCCACCGGGTGCCCCGTGCTCTGGTGTCCCTGCTGGAGTAGGGGCTGCACTGGGGGAGCTCCAGAGGTCCCTCTAACCCCAACCCTTCTGGGATTCAGGGATTCTGTGACAAGGGACGTTTCAAACTGCCTGTGCAGGTTCCAAAACTCCTTGTTTTTGCCTCTTCATGTGCATGAGCTGCAGTATCCGCATGGGAGGCTGAGCGCTGCACGTGGAGGCCCGTAGACACGAGCGCCTTGAGCTCTGCAGCGAAACCGCGGGTGCTCCCGGGCGCTCCCGGCACAGCAGTTTGGTTTGAGGGAATGGCGTTGCCTTTAGAAATGACCAGAGCAGCAGGAAGGGACCTCCGGATCTGCCCGGGTGTCCCCGTGTCCTGAGCAGCCTCCGGTACCCCAGTGTCACCCGGAGACGTCTGTCAAACCGACTGGAAAGGCTGCAGTGCCTCCCCACGGCAGCGCTCCCAGCCTGCTCCGGAGCTGCCTGTCCTTTCTGCTGCACACGAAGCAGATCGTTCTCTTCCTGCCCCTAGGAGAAAAATCCCATGTCCTGTGATCCCATCACACACGATCTGTGGTGTTTCCCAGAGATATTTCCTCAACACCACCTCAAAACGGGGGCCCGAAAGGCGCCTCCGGGGCCAGCCAGGGCTCTGCAAGGGGCAGCTCGGAAGCTGACGCTGCCGTCGTGTGCTCGCTGCAGCCCACCCGTACGAGCAGCAGCTCCCACTCACCCTTAAATATTCAGTGAGACCCCCAGAAACTGCTCGTCTTCCCATTGCTTTTTGCAGAATTGCTGCCACGAGCAAGCACTGCTCGTTCACACTGCTGGAAATGGTGGAAATCGTCAATAAAAATCCGAAACTTCCCTCTTCTCAGTGCTCTAAGGAGGCAGGGCCAGACGAGGGGCTGAGTTTGGAACATCTGTGCTTACAGGTCGCAACGGCAGCTGGGAATAACACCGCTTCCTTTCTGGAGCAAGAGTGGGAGCGTCTGGAAGAAGAGCAGAAGGAGCTGTACAAGAACAACATGGTGAAGGGGGACTATGAGCCTCTCATCTCTCTGGGTAAATATCACCTTTTTTCAGGCATTTTTTGGTGCTTCTGGACTAACTTTGTTTCGGGGACTGGTGGGCTGTGCGGCGGCTGTTAAATGTTTGTACCACCTACATTACGGAACGTGCTGGTGGTACATACCAGGAACATACAGGTCCATACAGGTACGGAACATGCTGGGGGGGAGAGAAACCCCCCCACCACCACCATCGCCAGTGCGCAGGCTGTTGTCTAAAGTACAGCCGGTTCTGCTCGCAGAGACACTGCTCCGATGGGCTGTGCACAGCCAGACCGCGGGGCGTCTGGAGCAGGCGCTGAGGAGGGGCCAGGCTGGGTGAAAGGCAGTCGATGTGGATGGTCAGGGAGGTCATTCCCCTCCTCGGGCCTAGGGAGGGGTTTGGCCAAGGCCACCCTGGCACTGGGGTGGCCGTGGCCGGTGGTTCGGTGCCGTGGCGGGTCCCGCGGCAGCTGGAACCGTCGGTACGCGTGTTCGTCCACAGACTGTGCGAGCTCCAAGCCTGACCCCCTGTGCCAGGCTGAGAAGGGAGGAGCGCCGTGCGGCGGGAGCCAGCGGGACGCTGCGGCGGGAGCCGGCGCAGGCAAGAGAGGCGCTGCGGGTTTGTCCTGGGGCACAGGGTTTGGCGGGGGTGTCACGGAGGACATCGCCGGGGGACCGTCCCCGTTTGCTGCGGACGGAGCCTGTCCTGTCTTGCTGAGCGGGAGGGTCGGGGGAAGCGGGTGCTGGAGAGAACGTAACGGGATGGGTGTTTCCCGTTAGCGGAGTCTGCGGCGTTGGCAGGGGATGTGAGCGGGCAGGACGGCGCGGGAGGAGCGCAGCGCCTCAGGGGACACGGCGACTCGAAGGAGGGAGCGAACCCGCTGGCTGAGCCCAGAGCCGGAGAGTGTCACTGCGCAGGAGGTGCCTGGACCACCCTGAAGCAGCAGCTGAGAGGTGAGAGGGAAACTGCTGCTCCAGAGAGCTGCGAAAGCTCCGAGGAGCGAGTGGGAGGCAGAGGAGAGAGGCTGGGGCTGAAAGCAGGGTGGCTGGGTGGCACCTTTGGCACTGCAGGGGAAGAGCCAAAGGGTGCTGTGGTCTCAGCAGTGAGATTTGGGTGTCCTGTCTGTGTTAGCAGGGCACAGCGTGGCGGAGGGCGGCTTGCCGTGCCTCGTGAAGCAGGAGGAGCCGTGTGTGGAGCTGGATGCGGCTCCGGAGGAAGAGGAATTCTCCGAGCTCGGTGCGGGTGAGTCCCGGGCAGGCCCACGGGCGCTGCACAGGCGGAGATGGCAGAGAACTGACGCCACAGCGTCACCTGTAACCCTCCCGCTGGCACCACCGAGCTGTGGGGACTAAGCAGAGGCAGGCGGGAGGGTGAAGGAAGCCCAAGGACCCCAGTGAGGTTAGGAAAGGCAGGAGGAGTCGCTGCTCCCGAAAAGGTCAGGAGTGTGGGAAGGACCCTTGGCTCTTCCTCGCGTCAGGATCAGGACAGCCCCTAGAGAAACCAGTGGCCCTGGAGCTTCTGAGCAGCTGGCTCCGGGAGCTCCCTCCTGCTGCTGCCGTCTCCTGCTGCCCCTGCATAGCTCCCATCCCCTGCTGCTCCTTTCCTGGCACTCCTGCTCCGTGGGAGCGTTCCCGGCACAGGCAGCTGCTCCGGAGCGGTCCCGCGGCAGCCGCCTGACGGTCGTGGTGAGCGCTGGGCTGGGCGCTCTCGCATGCCAGGGCTGCAGTAGCGTTGCCTGCCTGCTGAGCAGACTGGTGCCAGCTCAGTGCCCACTGCCCAGCCGTAGATGTTCTTCCTCCCTTCTGTTCTCCGTGTTCTCTGTGCGGCATCGCTCCCCTTGTGCGGCCAGGTCTGGTTTTGATGTTGTTCCCTGCTGCTAAAACGGACATCATGGCTCCAAGATGGCCAGTAACGAAGCTCAGCAGAGCTTCACGGCCTCGAGAAAGCCTGCATGGCATTTTCCAATAACACACGTGTCCACAGCACGGGCAGGTGTGTCTGAGAGTCCCCAACAGCTCGTGTTCCTGTGTCCTCTTATAGAAAGGGGCTGCACAGATGGGTCCATGGCTGGAGAACAGAGGGAAGGTAGATCCCAAGGAGTGGCTGGAGCTCCCTGAGCAGTGGGGAACACTGAGTGGTTGGTGGGGAAGGGAAGGCGGATACACAGGAAGCAAAGGGCTGCCCCAGGTTCATGAAATCACAGAATCCTTAAGGTTGGAAGGGACTTGTAGAGATGATCTAGTCCAACCCCCTGCACACCCAGGGTCACCAGGTGGCACCCGGTGGCACCCAGGCGGCTTGGGGAGATGCCCAGAGCAGGAGCCTCCGCAGCCTCCCTGGGCAGCCTGGGCCAGGGCTCAGGCACCCTCCCAGTTAAGGAAATTTCCCTTAAGTCCCTGCAGAACTTTGGTGCTTCAGTTGGTGGCCGTTTCCTCCCGGCTGGCTCTGCTGGGCTCTGCTCGGTTCGTGTGCAGGGGCTGGGGGCCAGCGGTGCCTCGTGTCCCCGGCAGTGAATGTGCCCTGTGTCCCTGTTGGCAGTGCCGGCGGACGAGGTGCTGGCGTTCAAAATAGAAGAGGACCCTGAGGAGTGTCCACGGAGCTCAGCGCTGCCCGGCGTTTTCCCCGGGGAAGAGCAGGAGCTCGAGTTCCAGGCTCCCGCCGAGGAGCTGCCCTTCGACGGCCAGTACGGCTGCGTGGTGCAGGAGGACGCCGAGAGGACGAGCGGGCCGCTGCAGCCGGAGCAGGAGGCTGCGGGCGAAGGCGGCAGCAGCCCCGTGTACGGGCCGAGCCCGCAGCCCGGCCCGCGGGAGCCCGGCGAGGCCGCGAGGC
>NW_020455596.1:463897-476768 GCF_003342845.1 Nothoprocta perdicaria | reverse complement strand
CCAGGCACGGCGGCAGGGCCCGAGCTGCCAGCCGCGCGCCGGGCGCCAGCGGCAGCCCCAAGCGCATGAAAGGCGGCGGTGGCGGCGGCAGCCGCAGGCCCAGCCCCAGGAGCCAGGCGCGGGAGAAGCCCTACAAGTGCAACAAGTGCCAGGAGAGCTTCTCCCAGAAGAAAACCTTGGTCATCCACCAGCGGGTGCACTCGGGCCGCAGCGGAGGGGTGCTGGGCTGCTCGTACTGTGGGAAGACCTTCAGCCACCCCTCCAACCTGATCCGGCACCAGCGCATCCACACCGGGGAGAGGCCGTACCAGTGCGGCGAGTGCTTGAAGCGCTTCACCCAAAAGCAGCACCTGCTGCAGCACCAGAAGATCCACCTGCGCGAGAGGAGCCGGCTGGGCACGCCGAGCGCGAGGAGGGCTCCGCCGGACACCTCCTAGCTCAGGCTGCGTCCTTGAGACGCGTGTTTGGGGCCGCAATTCGTGGGATCAATGGGGTGAAAAGGTTTGACTCAGGTGAAGCGCCGCTCTGTGCCCCGAGTTTCCCGGCCTGTGCTGGTTCTGGGCCGTGTTTCGTGGGTGAGTCCCCAAAAGGCCCTTGGCACCCAAGCACCCGCACGAGGGCACGCCTTGCTGGTAAGTTCCCAGCTCCCATGAATGATGTTCTCATTCTCATGAATGAAATGAATGATTTTTCATTCATTGCTCAGGAAGCCAGCTGGGAAAGCCAGGATCCATCCCTTCTTTCTCTAGACTTTGCAGTTGGGTTTAGGTTGTTGTAAATTGTAAGGGTAGGGGCAGATCCCGGCGGGAGCCGCTGTGGGATGCGCAGCAGGGGACACTGCAGACTCGCACTGCGGTCCCAGGGGAATCTGCCCCATCCCCTGTCACTCCCCAGCACCCCGAAAGGAGGCGGCATGGGCAGACTCCTGCCGATACCTCCGAGGCGATTCCAGTGCAGCCGCAGGGGAAGCCGCTTGCTGGGGCACGTGGGGCACACGGGCACTCCCGTGCCACGTGTGGGGACCGCAGTTCCTCTGGCAGCTGCCTCTACGTTAACACCTCTCTCCTGCTTATTTATTGCTCATTGCCTTTTCCTCTTTGTGCTGCGGGTGCTCCCTGCGCTGCAGGGCGAGCTGTCCCTCCAGCCACGCAGACCCAGAACACCTCCGAGCAGCTCGGGTTCGCCGGGCACCTGCCCAACGTCCCGCAGCGTTGGGGCTGCTCTTGTTGCCTGACCAGTCACCTGGTTGCCACCACGTTTGGAAGCCCCACGGGTGCCTCCAGGGTGCCCAGGGTGCAGGGAGGGCTGCCAGGGTGGCTGGTCCCCCTGGGCAGAGGGGAAGGGCTCCGGGGCCGTCCTCGCCCAGGGTGACACCTCTCCTTTGCCGCATGCACCGAGTTTCTCCCGGTTCTCAGTTCACGAGGACGGAGGTTTCCATGCTCTGTCACTCCAGGCGTTCACTGGCCACTTGCGGCCACCAGACAATGGGATCAGACCCGTTTTTCTCCCATGTTTGCCCAGTCTCAGAGGTGCTAGAGGGGAATCTCTTGGCGCTCGGCATTCCACACCGGGCGGGCGTGCTGCAAGCAACAGACTCACCCGTTCCTCAGTGGTTTCTTACCACCCCAGTGAAGTTTCTTTCCCCCCTCACGCACCCCTGCCCTTTTTCTGGGGCAATGACCCGTTCGTTCCTGTTTATAAAATGCCGAGTACATTTGCAGGGCTGCATACTTGGTTTTCAATACTAACGGTAACATTAAACTTGAGCAGGTTAAAGTTGTGGCGTTCTACGGGCTTTTTTTAATGATTATTATTTTCCCCATCACCGCGCCAAGCTGCAGCTGGGGCTGCTGGTCTCTGGAACCTGCTTGGCCAGCCCTTGGGGACCCAGGGGACATCGGGTGCACGAGCTGCTCATCAGAAAGTCCCTGTCTAATCTAACCCTCGCTCAAAGCAAATGGCAATTAGTAGTATCAAACCCTATTAATAGCAGGCAAAGTCTGTGTCGAATTAGAATGAAAATGGCATGGATTTTCATCTTTTTTTTTTAATAAAATAAGTTATTTGTAAATGATTCCCAATGTCACGCTATTTTAACAACATGATCCTGTTTTTGCTCGGGAGAGCCGCTGTTAACCGTTGTCCCAGCTTGATGTGTGCTCTGCGGGCAATATTCTGTACAGTATTTTGCACAGGGAGTCACATTTCCTATCTCTAGCCCCGTTCCCCTCTAGTCCAGAGATAAATGCCTGTACTTAAGATGGATCTAAGAATTCTTCTGAGGTTTGTGCTGCTTTTATTTCAAAAGACTAATCCCGAATCCAGGGAGAAATGTCACTGATTGACACAGAAACGCACTGGTCTTTGGCCTGCACTGGGTTGCCAACTGCTCAGTAGCACCCAAAATCCTTGGAAATCAGCTCAATCCTTTGATAGTCAGGGATGAAACTTTTGCATCCTTGTTTAATAACAAGGATATTTCTCATCGCAGTGGACATGCATGAAGCGCAAAGCGAACTTGATGCCACCTCAGTGTGTTCAAATTCGATTGCAAAGAGACGTTTGCTTTTTCCTGGCATTCGCTGCAGGGACTCGGTGGTGCTCGCCTCCATCCCAGCCTCGTATTCGTGCCTTCCTCCCTATTTACGTTGCTTGTCAGTCTGTTGGTGCAACGTGGCCGTAGAGGGGTGAGCTCTGTGATGCTCTTAAGGGGCTCCCTTAATTAAAAGGCTCTAAGAGCCGTGTGTCCACGACCTGAACCCAAACCAGCTAAAGTCACTAACGGTCCCCTAACCAAGTGAGGAGGCGCCCGGAGCAGCCGCTAGTGCCGAGGAAGAGGAGGAAGCGCCGGGCAGGCTGCAGAGGCACGTGCACAGCAGAGGCTGCCACTTTCCCTCTGCAAGTGCACGGTGTCCAGGCTGCCTGTGTTTTTACGTGCAGCGTTCAGTGCCCCGTGGAAATGGGGCACAATTTAACGTTATTTTCACTCGTTTTGGGTGTTTCTCAAGGCGGGGGAGCCGCCGCGCAGGCCCCGCAGGCCCTGCAGGCCGCGCCGCCGTTGCCACGGCGACAGGAACCTCCACCGCGCGGCCGTCTCCACCAATGAATGCCCTCCTCCTCCGCCTGCCGGCCAATGGCAGCGAGCGGGCCCGCCTCCTCGCGCCTTGCACCGCCAACGATTGGCTCCCGTGCGCGGCCCGCGCCAATGGGGGGCGGGGAGAGCGGCGGCTGGCCAATGGCGAGGCGGAGCGGTGCCGGCAGGGGGCGGGGCCGAAGTAAGATGGCTGCCGGCGAGCGGCGGTACCGGCCGGGCTCGGGGCCTAGCGAGCCCTTAGGCTCAGTCTAAAGTCTTTGGGTTTGTTTCCTCTTGCCTTCCCCATCACACACGAGCGTCCCGAGGTGGAGAGGCTGGCGCCCAGGAGAAGGGAGCCCCACTGCCCGCTGGATGCAGGTGATGGTTTTGGGGGTCCCGCGGTGATCATCAGCGCCGGGCTTGGCTCCCCGGGAACTCGGCTCTTTCTGCCTTCCTTTTCTTTTTATTTTCTTGATATGTCTAGGTCTGTTTAGTATTAAAAGAGCCGCTGATTAAAAACTCTCGAAAAACCCTTCTCCTGGCCCGTTTTTTGGGGCTCTCTTCCCGTTTCTCATTTTGCAGTGGTTTCTTGCCCGGCACTGAGCTGTCACTGTCACCAGTGGGTGTATAAAAACAATATGTTGGCCTTCTATGGTTAAATAAAATAATTTCTGGGGTTCGATAAAATAAACCTTCCTAAAGCAGTGGGTTCACAACGTGGGCTGTGATATAGGAAGGCCGTGTAAACACCATGGGCTTTGCTCCGAGCACTTGGAGGACGATTCTCTTGAAATTTAACCTTTAAGAATCAGCAAATACAGGTGTCTCCTGGAGGAAGCGCTTCCCAAAAAGCTCATTTGGGGTGAGGATGGAAACTGGCTTGTTGGGACAGTTCCAAGTTTCTATGGTAGGGTTAGTAATAAAACTCGAATCTGGAATCCCCAACACTTGCAGGTAATTAGATATTTGCCATTACATTTAGCTCTGTTAAATTAAGGGGGGAGAAGAGGTGCACATTTGCATATAAAGCTTTCCCGGGAAGCTACAAGCCGTGAGATCTGTTATTTGGCACAATAAAAGTGGTGCTGGTCATACAGCAGGTTTCCTTTCTCTGTGCTCAAATTGAATTTTGTGCCTAAACGTCTGCATTAGAGGGGAAAAATAAAGTGATGTTTGCGGATCCGATCCCACTTCGCACCCAGAAGGGGATTCTGCTCCTGCAGGCTCGGCTCCGCTCGGCGCTTCCCGGGCCCCCAGACCCACCTGCAGAGTCCCGAGGCTCGCGGCATTAGCGCTGCAGGGCAGGAGTTTGGGCTGGAGTATTAGGAGTATTAATTTTAGGAGTATTAGTAGTGGGAGTATTGAGTATTAATTCAGCTCAGCAGGTTGCTGCTTCAGGAGTAAAATGCTCTCAAAAATACCCCGTTGGAGCTGAACATCGTGCCTAGGCAGTGGAGCACAGGTTAAAAAACTGCAGCGTCAGTAACTGCATTCAGCACTGTTCATCTCAAATAAAAGATCTAAAATCAGAAGAAATGCAGGGAAAAAATAACAGCAGGTACGCTTGACACTTCTTCACTATTTGCAAAAAATGCAGTTTTCACCTCAGTATTTTCCTTTGTTGAGTTTCATTACTAAGGAAAAACCTGCCATCCAGATCTGATAAATGTTTAAAACACAGTCTTGAGTATTTTTGTCATTGGGATCAGTGTCTATGAAGACCAGAGTCTTTCTTCACCACTGGTTTTCAACTGGATTATTTTAGAAAGTCATGCTTTCAACTGAGTCTCATTTTTTAATTGAATCTTCTGTTTCTTAAGTGCATCAAGGAATACCAGTAAAGATTCCTCTTTAACCTCCTCAGGTGGCTCCCTGGATAAGCAGTAACGCGCTGGCTGATGCTGCTGTGTTAAAGGAGAGGGAATTCACAACGTGCTGCTTGCCTTTGAGGGCTGAACACGCTGGTTTAGGTACCTGGGGCATCCGATAACGTTGCAGGACGTGATGGGGACAAGCTCCACGTGGCTTTGTTTTTCCTGTAAAAGGCTGAAAGACGGTCGCTTTTCCAGTGCTTCCCAGCTGCCTTCTCCCTGCATCCTATGGATGTTTGCTCTGGGCACACGAGTGGCACCTTCTTGGCATGATGCACGTAGAGAGTGAAGGTATGTGCCTCAAAAAGGGGTTCAGGTCCTTATCTCTGGGGGTGCCACTCATGAAACAAGAAAGGAATAGAAGAGAGGTAAATACACAAGTTATTGAGCTGGGCAGAGAGCTCCTCGTGTGTTGTTAGGGGTGTTTCAGCTCACAGAATTTGGAAAAGTAATGTTATAGTAATTGGAATTTGGGAATTTTGGACATTTGGAAATGTCACGGCAGTTTGCAGTGAAATTCAGAATCAGGAATCCTACGGATTGTTAATCACAGTTAAAAGGTGAGTTACACTTCACCACCACCACCCCAAATCCCAAGGTGTGCATGGTTTCTGTGAGCCACTCTAGACTATTGACCTATTTTGATGCAGCAGAGGCTAAATCAACACAGAGGATGTTCCCAAAAAGTAGGTCTTACCATTGGTTTCCCAACTCCACTTCTGTTTTAAGCCATTGATTTTTAAATACAAAGATGTGAACCCTTCCGGCTCCTCAGTTTTCAACTGATTGCTTCACGAAGAGAAGAAAGAAGCTGCTCTAATTATAGGCTTGGCCGTTTACTTGTCCTCGGGGCTAGCGGGAGAGCTGCCGGCAGCTCCAGGTTCTCTCCTGCTCGCGCTTTGTGACCCTCTGCAGCTCTGCTCGAGAACTGCTGATGTAGCCTGGCCTCATTCTGTTGCTATTTCTGCAGTTTCAGCTCTGAAATTACTTTGAAGCTTGAGAGCAGCGAGGAGAGCATCTAATTCTGCTTTCCTGTTTATTTAACATACCTTGCTTTCCGGGCAGCGGAAGAGCTGGACTTTGCAGACAACGGCCTCTATTTTTTGTGCAACTCTGAGCTTTAAAAAAATTGCACGTGCAGTGTGTTGAATTAGAAGTTATCTAAGGGAAAATAAATCGTGCATCCAAAAGAGAGGGCTGAATCATTACAGACATGCACCAGGCAGCTGCATTCATTGCTCAGGACTGTTCTCAGTTCAAGCCCTTCCCTTTTGGAGCCCTTTATGCAGGTAAGGCTTCTCCATCCTCGTTATCCTCCCTTTAAATGCGAGGCCCTCCCAATTGCAGCGTGATCTAAGTTTATAACAGAATCATGAACGGTTGTTTCCAATTGCTTATAGGCTAAATACTGCTATGACCTTGAAAACAGTCCTTGCAAATAGTGAAATAAAATTGCTGCTCAATCCATAGTGAAGAGTGGGGAAGAGAGAGGAGGAGACTTTCTGACGGTGTCACTTGAAAGCCCTTTCATTTAGGTTGCCTTGGGGGAAAAAAAGGCAGTATTTTTCATGTAAATCAATGAAATTGAGTCGTGTTGCCCAAAAAGGGCAAAAGTAAACTATAGCCTCGGAGACCCAAAGTGAATTGCCTGATGTGCGCACAACTGTCTGCAAGCCTCCCGCATCGGTACAACCAAAGGAGACCGGGCAACGTCTCATCAATTAAAGAATTGATTTATATGCAGGTCTCTAATGACAGTGACATGGGAATTTTTGTTCTTCGGAGGTTTCTGTTGGATCACAGCAGCTAAAGGACGCGTGGGTCTTTTGTGGTGGGACCGTGATAGAAGCTGAGCTGCAGGTCCCATGCCAAGTGCAGGGGATGCCAGGCTCATGGAGCATCCCAGACCCAACCGACCAGATTCCAGACAGGGAGGGGACGTCTGGAGTCATCAGCATCCAGAAGCGAAGCAGGTAACGGGAAGCAGAGCAGGCAACAGGTAACAGCTCCTGGGGATGGAGAATCCAGGAATCCTTCATAGAATCCTTCAGAATCCTTTAGATTCCTTCAAAGAAATCCCTTTTTTACAAGGAAACCTACACAGGAGAAACACTTTACCAGTGTACAGAATGTGAGAAGACTCTGAAACTGAAAATAGGACTTCTAAAACGTAAGGAAATTCACACTAGAAAGAGTCTGGTCTCATCACACCTACGTACGGGTTGTGGTTAGAGTTCTGGTCACCACACAGAGCTCATCAGGCACCAAAAAATTCACCCAGAATTTGTGCAAAAATGCACAGAATGCAAAAAAAAGGTTTTACAGAAAAGCCAAGATTTATAAATCACGTGTGAACTAACATATACAGGTAACCCACGTGCTAGAAGTGTTCCTGGGATAGACTTTTCCATTCTTTTAGGAAAAATATCCACCCAGAGATGGTGGCTTAGAATCATATGTTGATTCTAGGGAAACTTTAAGGTGCTTGAGTTGGATTCAGTTTATTAAAATGCTCTCAGGAAATGTGTGTGCTTGGTGTAGTGTAATAAGCACTGATTGGTGGCAGATTTTAATTAGTGGACAGATGATCCGTACCTGGGAGATGTATAGAGCTGTGACTGTGCCAAAGGCAGGATTTAAACAAAAAAATGCCTTTTTCTCCAGGAGAAAATGTGTATTATGCTGAAATGCCGAAAAAAGCTGGCAGGTTTTCAGATGGCAGAAGATCAGCACAAAATATTTAGATCAGAAGGGGAAAGTCCACAGAGTGGCGAGCAGGAGAAGGGGTTTCTAAGAGGTAAGGTAAATGATTGGGCTTCACCTAAAGCAGCAAAGAGAGTCAGGGCAAGGGCAAATATATATATTTTTGCTCATGCATTAAGAGCAGAAAGCCTCTTCTCTGTAAGCTAAAGAAAGCAGCAATAATTTCACATAGGGAGACAGGAGGAGGGGAGTCCAGCGGACACAGCATCTCCCTACGGATGGAGAGGGTCACCAGGATCGTTGCTTTAAAAGTAAGTTTTTTGGCTTTGTTTCTAGCCAATACAGCACCTCCTTCGGCTCCAGTGATGCTCGTAGGAATTTTGCCCTAACTGAGACTAAGTCTCGGGCTCTTAATAATTAACAAATTTAGCCATACTCACAGTTTTGTGTGCTATAGTAATCATCCCATCAACATGCTGTTACATAAACTTCAAAAGCAGTTATTTCTGAAGATATTTAGACAGTGTCTTTCCATGAAAAAGAGCACTAAAACTTAAAATGTAATAAAAAGAGATGCCCAGTGCTAAGTGACATGTAACATTAATACCCAGCAGTCACTTGGATAGCACATTGCTGTTTCTTCAAGCATCCTAAAAGCAACTCTGCAGAGCAAAATATGCTCTTTCCAGAGCATATTTACCTACCTATAGCATGATGCCCAGTAAAAATACATGCACTTTTATTGGTCTATGCAGCAATTTGGGCACCTTCATGTGTTAAGAGGCAAAAATGACCCATTTTTTTCCTTTTTTTTTTTTTTTTTACCACGGTGAAATAGCACTATATATATATATATATATATTTTTTTTTTTTTTGTGATGTAAGTTTAGAATCACAAAGTCCAGCAACATATGCCACTATCCTAGTCCAATTAAGCACAATAGCACAAGGTGATTGGAATGTGATAAAAATGTGTTAATTCTTTAATTGAGTATCTGGTAGAAGTGCTTGGGAGGATAAGATGGGAAGCAAGCAGGAGGGATGTATAAATTAACCATCCTCTGCCCCAGTATTTGTACAGAAACACATGGGGGAATCGAGAGATTCCCTGAGTTCCTCTCTGGGGACTCCGGATTCAATTCGCTTCAGTTGCAGACCTCGACCTGCTATGGGATAAACTCTGTTCTGAGCCTTGCAGCAGGGAGAGAAGGAAGTCTAGGGGAAAATCTGTGTATTTGCCTCTAGAAATAATGTGCATGCAGCAGGAAATAGCAGCTACTGCATAAACCGTTGTTTGTGCCGTCATGAGGGAAAGAAAAAAGCAAGTTCCTCAGCAAATAATTAGGTATTTATTAAAGATCAGCTGTCATTCTGTGAGTAACGTTGACATCAGCTTGGTTCTTTTCCGTGTTTTTCTGTGCTTAGCTCTTTTTCCCTCATCTCTGCAAATGGAGAATCCCGTCTTCTGTGCGGGACCGGTGTCCCGCGTGCTGCGAGTGCCACCAAAATGCAAATAAATAACGAGCTGGGCAAGCCGGGATTTTGTATGCATATGCATACATATGTGGTATGTATACATACCTATGCATACATACAAAATACATGCATACATGCATATTTTTTATATGCAGTTTCTGGGCAGAAATAATCTTTCACTCTTCGTGAAGCTGATTTTTCACAATCAAAATAGGACTTTGTGGCAATCCCGCCTGTTTTTGCACGATTTCGGCCTCATCCTGCTTGACCTGCACAATTCCCATCATTTCTTTTTGCCTTCCTCATAAAACACGGCAGTCGGTTGCCCTTTCCTGACCCTTGTTGGTGTTGTGGGAGTAGGAAAGACTGAGGGATGTTTGATATAATGGCCAAGATAGAAAGGATATTTCCTGATATAAGGGAAATCACAAACGCCAGCCTTCATCCTTGATGTCTTCCTCGACCTAGGTCCAAGCAAGGGCTGGGATCGGCTTCCAGCTGCTTCAGCAGCCACGAGCTCCAAGTCAGCATCTGGGTAGGAGCAATAAATGAATCAATACAACAGCTGCCGCATTCCCAACATTCAATTAAGAAAGGATCAACTATGCAAAAGAGGAAGCGCGGTTAAAAGCGAATTAGAGCGTCAGCTGAAATGGGGAATTGAGGGAGCTTGGGGTAAAGTTGTGCTAAAAGGACGAAGAAAGGGCCGCGCAAAGAATCTTGCTTCGACACGGATAAAATGAGGTGGAATGATACGATAATAATAAATAATGAGTGGGAAGAGGGTTTGTGCAACAGCCAGGCTCCGGCTGTGGTGAGATTGGACCTCGCTACTTCCACGGATACTCGGGGCACAGGGAAAGTCTCACTCCGGGTACCATCTGAGCGCACCATGGAGAGGACAGGCCCTTTTCCAGCCTTTCTTTCTGGCCCTTTTCCAGCCTTTTTCGGTGTATTTCCACCCCAAACATGGAGGAAGCTCTGGGGGCCGCGGGATGGGCCCATGTGGCACCAATGGAGATGCGCGGTTGCCACGGTAACGGCCCGGCCCGAGCGGGCAGGGGCAGTTGCCACGGTAACGGCCCGGGGAGGGGCTCGGGACGGTTGCCGCGGTAACGGCCCGGAAGCGCCCGGCAGAGGGCGCGGGTTACCGCGGCAACGGCGTGATCCGGAAGCGCCCGGCAGAGGGCGCGCGTTGCCGTGGCAACGGCGCGGCCTGGCCCGGCGGCGCGGCCGGGGCTGGAGTTGGGGGCCCCGGGGACACGAGCGACCCCCGCCGCTAAACGGGCCCCGCCCCGAGAACAACCCCGCTTTGCCTGTGGAAACCCCGTCCCGTGGTGGTGTTGTGCTGCGGTGGTTCGGGGCGGGTGGGCCAGAGGAGCCCCAAGAACAGCCGTCAGCTACAGCCCTTGTGGGAGCTTCCTTGTGTGGAAGCTGGACTTGTAGTGTTCGCCTGTCCCTGCTTGCCGCCTGTAGCTTGTCCCGGTGCTGGCTGAGCACAGCTCCGAGCAACCAAACCCCGAGGTGTGCGATTGAGACTGTGTCCTTCCCGCTGC
This sequence comes from Nothoprocta perdicaria, assembly GCF_003342845.1. Taxonomy (NCBI): domain Eukaryota; kingdom Metazoa; phylum Chordata; class Aves; order Tinamiformes; family Tinamidae; genus Nothoprocta; species Nothoprocta perdicaria. Next base: position 466,089 of record NW_020455596.1, on the reverse strand, counting down.
TACAGCTCAACCAACAGTCGGCCAAGCCCCATGGTCCTGCCATGAGGAACAGGCCTGGAAGCCTGGAGCAACCTGGAGCCTTGGGAGCCTGAGGGCAAAGGAGAGCTAAAAATGTCCATAAACTGCCATTATTTGCCATTTTCCTGAAGCAAGAGCACTTTTGTGGCCGTGCTTTGCACATCTGTTGATCTCCTCTCCCATCCCCGGCCAATGACGCCTCCGTTAGGCCAAATGCAGCCAAGCGGGAGCGGTCCGGAGGCGGGAGTGGCTGTGCAGGTGTGCTCCAGAGGCCCCACACAGCCCTCGCCGGTTGTTACTCGGCTCCGTCACCCGCTCTCCGCCTGTTTGTATCACTGTCCGTCAGCCGATGGGGTCACCGGGGTGTCCCCAGCGGCCTGTATTGCCGCCTTGGCTGTTGGCCTGTCTTGCCACTCGCAGCGAGGTGTGACAACAGGCGGTGACAACAGGCAGAGCGGTGCTGGGGCGCACGGGGACAGGCGAGCCCCGCAAAGCGCAGCTCTCGGGCCGGAGCCGCAGCCTCCGCCGCGCTGGCAGCCGCGGTTTCCAGCGGCTTCGGGAGCTGCTTTCCCGCGCCTGGCGATGCCGAAAGGGATCTGCGACCTGCGCCGCTGGATAACTCATCCCGGAGCAGCCGCAAAGGCGCGAGCGGAGCCTCCCGGCGGCGCCGTGCCCGGAGCCTGGAGCGCTGCGTGCTGCACGGACACCCTGCGGAGCTGCGGGAGGGCAGGGGGGGACACAGGGCACGGGGAAGGAGGGAGCATCCCGGAGCTCCGGGCAGGACCTCGGGGCAACCCTGGGGTTTGGGCATCCCGGTGCTCGTAACATCCCGATGCTCAGAGCACCCCAGAGCTCCGGGCAGGAGCTCGAGGCAGCGCTGGGGTTTGGGCATTCTGGTGCTCGGGGTATCCCGGAGCTCCAGGCGGGAGCTTGGGGTAACCCTGGGGTTTAGGCTCAGGACATCTCAGAGCAGCTCCAGGGATATCCCAGGGCTCAGGGCAGCCTAGGGACTCCAGACACCCCGGAGGTCTGGGACAGGGCTTGGGGCAGCTCCAGGGACATCCTGGGACTCAGGGCAGCTTCTGGACTTGGAGCTTGGGACATCCCAGGGCTTGGGGCAGCTCCAGGGACACCCCGGGTTTCAGGGCAGCCCCGGGGCTGGGGGCAGCTCCGGAATTCAGGGCTCAGGACATCCCAGGGCTCAGGGCAGCTTCGGAGTTCCGGACATGCGGGGGTCAGGGCAGCTCCAGAACTTGGGTCTCGGGACACCCTGGGTTTCAGGGCAGCTTCAGGGACACCCCAGATCTTGGGGCAGCTTCAGGACTCAGGGCTTGGGACACACTGGGGCTCGGAGCAGCTCCAGGGACACCCCAAGGCTCAGGGCAGCTCCAGGGATATCCTGGGGCTCAGGACATCTCCAGAACTTGGGGCTTGGGACATCCCAGGGCTTGGGACAACTCTAGGGACATCCTGGATCTTGGGGCACCTCCAGGGACACCCCGGGTCTCGGAGCAGCTCCAGAACTCGGGGCTCAGGACACCCTGGGGTTTGGGGCATCTCCAGGGACATCCTGGGGCTCAGGACATCTCCAGAACTTGGGACTTGAGACATCCCAGGGCTTGGGGCAGCTCCAGAAATCGGGGCTTGGGACACCTTGGGGCTTGGAGGACCTCCAAGGACACCCCGGGGCTCAGGGCAGCTCAAGTGACATCCTGGGGCTCAGGGCAGCTCCAGAACTTGGGGCTTGGGACATCACGGGGCTCAGGGCAGCTCCAGGGACACCCCGGGGCTCGGAGCAGCTCCAGAACTCGGGGCTCAGGACACCCTGGGGCTCGGAGCAGCTCCAGGGACATCCTGGGGCTCAGGACATCTCCAGAACTTGAGACTTGAGACATCCCAGGGCTCAGGGCAGCTCTAGGGACATCCTGGGGCCTGGAGCAGCTCCAGAACTCGGGACTCAGGACACCTCGGGGCTCAGAGGACCTCCAAGGACACCCCGGGGCTCAGGGCAGCTCAAGTGACATCCTGGGGCTCAGGGCAGCTCCAGAACTTGGGGCTTGGGACATCCCAGGGCTCAGGGCAGTTCTAGGGACATCCTGGAACTCGAGGCAGCTCCAGGAACACCCCGGTGCTCAGAGCACCTCCAGGGACACTCCGGGACAGCTCCAGGGACA
>NW_020455596.1:458012-462922 GCF_003342845.1 Nothoprocta perdicaria | reverse complement strand
CTCCCGGGCCCCGCGCTGCCCCGTTCGGGGCTCCCCCCGGCTCCGCGCTGCCCGGTTTGCGCCTTTCCGCGCGGGTGCCCGCGGGTATCGCTGAGCTGCGGGGGTCCCCCCGCCGCGCGCCCTTAATGCGCCCCAGGGTGCCCCGAGTGTGAGTTGGGGGGTCGCAAGCACCCCAGCTTGAGGTTGTCCTCTTAATGTCGGTGTGTGTCTCAGGGTGCCCTAAGGGTGAGCCGGGGTGTCCCAAGCACCCCAGCTTGAGGTTGTCCGCCTGCTTGTGCACCCTTCATGTCAGGGTTCACCCCAGGGTGCCCTGACCATAAGCTGGGGGGTCCCATGCTCCCCAGCTTGAGGTTGTCCTCTTAATGTCGGTGTGTGTCCCAGGGTGCCCTAAGGGTGAGCGGGGGTGTCCCAAGCACCCCAGCTTGAGGTTGTCCCCCTGCTTGTGCAACCTTAATGTTGGTGTGCACCCCGGGGTGCCCCCAGCTTGTGATTGTCCCCTTAATGTCGGTGTGTGTCTCAGGGTGCCCTAAGGGTGATCCGGGGTGTCCCAAGCACCCCAGCTTGAGGTTGTCCGCCTGCTTGTGCACCCTAAATGTTGGTGTGCACCCCAGGGTGCCCTGAGCATGAGCTGGGGTTGTCTCTTGTGCACCCTTAATGTCGGCGTGAGCCCCAGGGTGCCCCGAGTGTGAGTTGGGGGGTCCCAAGCTGCCCGGCTTGAGGTGGTCCTCTTAATGTCGGCGTGCGCCCCAGGGTGCCCCGAGTGTGAGTTGGGGGGTCCCAAGCACCCCAGCTTGCTGTTGTCCTCTTAATGTCGGTGTGTGTCTTAGGGTGCCCTAAGTGTGAGCGGGGGTGTCCCAAGCACCCCAGCTTGAGGTTGTCCCCCTGCTTGTGCACCCTTAATGTTGGTGTGCACCCCAGGGTGCCCTGAGCATGAGCCGGGGTTGTCTCTTGTGCACCCTTAATGTCGGNTTGTCCCCCTGCTTGTGCACCCTTAATGTTGGTGTGCACCCCAGGGTGCCCTGAGCATGAGCCGGGGTTGTCTCTTGTGCACCCTTAATGTCGGCATGAGCCCCAGGGTGCCCCGAGTGTGAGTTGGGGGGTCCCAAGCACCCCAGCTTGCTGTTGTCCTCTTAATGTCAGTGTGTGCCCCAGGGTGCCCTGAGCATGAGCTGGGGTTGTCTCCTGTGCACCCTTCATGTCAGGGTTCACCCCAGGGTGCCCTGACCATAAGCTGGGGGGTCCCATGCTCCCCAGCTTGCGGTTGTCCCCTTAGTGTTGGCGTGCGCCCCAGGGTGCCCCGAGTGTGAGTTGGGGGGTCCCAAGCTGCCTGGCTTGAGGTGGTCCTCTTAAAGTTGGTGTGTGTCCCAGGGTGCCCTAAGTGTGAGCCGGGGTGTCCCAAGCACCCCAGATTGCGGTTGTCTCCCTGCTTGTGCACCCTTAATGTTGGTGTGCACCCCTGGGTGCCCTGAGCATGAGCTGGGGGTTGTCTCCTGTGCACCCTTAATGTTGGCATGCACCCCAGGGTGCCCCGAGCATGACGCGGGGTGTCCCAAGCTCCCCAGATTGCGGTCGTCCCCCTGCTTGTGTACCCTTAATGTTGGTGTGCACCCCAGGGTGCCCCCAGCTTGTGACTGTCCCCTTAATGTCGGTGTGTGTCCCAGGATGTCCTGAGTGTGAGCGGGGGTGTCCCAAGCACCCCAGCTTGCGGTTGTCCCTTTAATGTCAGTGTGCACCCCAAGATGCCCCGAGCACAAGCAGGGTGCCCTCAGTGGGGACGTGCGGGTGCTGCGTGGTCCCCTGTGCTTGCTCCAGCCCCTGGACGTGCCCACGGATGAGCAAGGCCCACGGAGCACCTCTGCATGGGGATGCCCGTGTGCCCCGTGTGCTTTGCCCCTGGATGGGCCCTGGGATCCTGGGATGCTCCGTGCACGGCCTGGCATGTCCCAGGCACCCGGCCAGGAATGTCCAGGTGCCCTGGGTTGCTCCATGCGCAGTCCGGGATGGCCCATGCACTTGGCCAGGGATGTCCACATTCCCTGGGATGCTCTGTGCACAGTCCGGGATGTCCCATGCACCTGGCCAGGGATGTCTGCACTCCCTGGGATGCTCCATGCTCGGACTGGGATGTCTCAAGCACCTGGCCAGGATGCCCACATTCCCTGGGGTGCTCTGTGTGCAGTCTGGGATGCCCCAAGTACCTTGACTGCAGATTTCCGCATGCCCCAGGATGCTCCATGCTCGGACTGGGATGCCCCAAGCACCTTGACCAGGAATGTCCACGTTCCCTGGGATGTTCTATGCATAGTCCAGGGTATCCCATGCACCTGGCCAGGGATGTCCACGTGCCCCGGGATGCTCCATACTCTCTCCGGGATGCCCCAAGCACCTGGCCAGGGATGCCCGTGTTCCCGGGGATGCTCCATGCTCACTCCAGGATGCCCAAGCAGCTGGCTAGGGATGCCCACATTCCTTGGGATGCCCCAAGCTCACTCCAGCCCTCGGGTGCCCGTGTCCCCTTGCCGTGGGGTGCTCGTGTCCCCTTGCTGCGGGGTGCCCGTGTCCCCGGCTCGCGGGGCAGCGCGGCGCGGAGCCGGTGACGCCGGCGCTGCCGCCCCGCGCAGGTGCAGGAGTGGAACGTGGAGGCGCAGCACCTGATGCCGCTGCAGCCGCCGCTGCTGCCCGAGCGGGCGCACATGCGCGAGGCGCAGCTGCACTCGGCCGAGGCCTCGCTCTGGACCGTGGTGGCCACCGTGCAGGCCATGGAGCGCAAGATCGACCTGCTGGCCACGCGCCTGCTCAGCCTGGAGGGCCGCTCCGGCACGGCCGAGAAGAAGCTCCTGGACTGCGAGAAGAGCACCATGGAGTTCGGCAACCAGCTGGAGAGCAAGTGGGCCGTGCTGGGCACCCTCATCCAGGAGTACGGGCTGCTCCAGCGGCGCCTCGAGAACATGGAGAACCTGCTCAAGAACAGGAACTTCTGGGTGCTGCGCCTGCCGCCCGGGCCCAAGGGCGAGGTGCCCAAGGTGAGGGGCGCGCGGCGGGCAGCGGGGCTGGCGACGCGGTCGGTGCCGCCGCAGTGACCGCGCGCGCTCCCGCAGGTGCCGGTGACCTTCGTGGACATCGCCGTCTACTTCTCCGCCGAGGAGTGGAAGAACCTGGAGGAGTGGCAGAAGGAGCTCTACAACAACCTGGTGAAGGAGAACTACGAGTCGCTGCTCTCGCTGGGTAAGGCGCCGTGCCGGCCGCTCCGCCGGGGCCGTCCCGTGGCGCCGCCGCCGCCACCGCCCCGTGTGTCCCCGCGCAGACGGCACCCTGGCCAGGAGCGACGCGCAGCCCCGCGGCGAGCGCCCCGACGCGCCCTGCGTGCCCGAGCCCCGCGACCTGGAGCAGAGGGAGCTGCCGGCGGACGCCTGCGCAGGTGGGTGCCGCCGCGGGCCCCGCCGATGCCTTGGCACTCCCGGCATTCCCATCCCAGCTCCAGCACCCCCTCTGTGGGCACCGCCATGGCCAGCCCCTGCTCCTGCCCCCAGGCTTGTAGGGCTGGATGTCCCGGCTGGCAGCAGGGTGGGCTCCGTGCAGCCCGTGGGTGCATGGGCACAGTGTCCCGGTGTCCCCCGTCCATGCCCGGGGCCGCGGGGCGACGTGTGCGCGTCGCAGCCTGGCACGTGTGTCCCCTGCGCGCAGAGTCCCTCATCTCCACGTCCGACATCCTGTCGCGGATCAAGCAGGAGGTGTCGTTCGCCGGGGAGCAGCAGTTCGCCGAGGAGCGGGGCCTCCCCGCCGACCCCTGCGCCGGTGAGGCCGGCGCCGCCGCGGGCATCGGCGTGCCCGGGCGGCCCGTCCGCCGCGGCGCCAGCCCCGCTCTCGCCTTGCGCAGGGGCCGACGCGCTGATCACGGCGCACGACTTCCTCTCGTGGATCAAGCAGGAGGAGGAGCCGTGCGCCCGCGAGCCCTGGGAGCTGGCCGAGAGGGAGATGCTGGCGGCGCCCGGCCCAGGTGAGCGGCGGCCGCGGTGCCCGCGCGCGAACCCCGGGCGCAGACGGGGTGCCCGAGGGGCTGGCGGCTGCGGCAGCGGGGCCCTGGCACTCCTGAGGGGGTCCCGTCCCTGCCGGCACCGCTCCGGCCAGCCCGTGTGCCCCTTGGTCCAACCTCTGCGGTGCCAGCGGGACCCAGGGGCTCTGCACCTGTCTGCCCCCAGCATCGCTGGTGGCATCGCTGGTGGCATCGCTGGTGGCATCACTGGTAGTCTTGCTGATGGCATCGCTGGTGGCATTGCTGGTGGCATCACTGGTAGTCTTGCTGATGGCATCGCTGGTGGCATTGCTGGTGGCATCACTGGTGGCATCGCCTGCAGCATCACTAGTGGTCTTGCTGGTGGCTTCACTGGTGGTCTTGCTGGTGGCTTCACCTGCAGCATCACTAGTGGCATTCCCAGTGGCATCACCAGTAGCATCCTCAGCACTATGGCTGGTGGCTGGTGACATTGCCTGCAGCACCCCCAGTAGCGTCACCAGCACAGCCCTGGTGGCATCGTTAGTGGCATTGCCTGCGTCACTGGTGGCATTGCTGGTGGCCTCCCTGGTGGCATTGCTGCTGGCGTTGCTGGTGGCATCAGCTGCTGCTTCACTAGCGGCCTCCCTGCTGGCATCACCAGCAGCACCACAGCATCACTGTAGCATCACCGGCGGTGGCACCAGTGGCGTCACCAGCGGTGTCACCAGTGGCATCACCGGCAGAGTCACCGGTGGCGTCACCGGTCGGTGTCCCCATGGGCGCGGGCCGCGCTGACGCAGCCTCCCTGTCGCCGGCAGCGGGCGAGGGGCTGCTGGTGAAGGCGGAGGAGCGGTGCCCGCGCGCCGCCGTCCCCGAGGAGGCTGCGCTGCCGGGCGCCGCCGCCGAGCTGCTCTTC
>NW_020455596.1:453642-456142 GCF_003342845.1 Nothoprocta perdicaria | reverse complement strand
CTATGGACACCATGAGCAGGACACGACAGCCGAGCGTGCGCACACACTCGTGGGGTTGCACACACGGCAGCCCGGTGTGCGCACACCGCCGTGCGGGTACAGCCGCCGCGCTGACACTCACAGGGCGTCAGGGTGTTCCTGGGGGTGCCAGCCCAGCGGGACCCCCTCCCCACCGGTTCCCTATGGGATGCGGGAGCCACCAGGCGGGATCGGGGGCGCCGCTCCGAGGGCCAGGCCCTGGCGTGCCCGGACAGACCCCAGATGGGCACCCCGGCCCCGCGGGACCCCGGCCAGCGCGGGGCTGCAGGAAGAGGAGGAGGAGGGAGCGGGAAGAGGGGCAGCAGGAGCGGGGAGCTGGGCAGGGGGTCCTGGGCTGCACAGGGCAGCTGGGCTGGCAGCTCGTGGCTGTGTGGGGCTGTGCATGGGGCTGTGCATGGGGCTGTGCAGTGTGTGGGGCTGTGCATGGGGCTGTGCATGGGGCTGTGCAGTGTGTGGGGCTGTGCATGGGGCTGTGCATGGGGCTGTGCAGCGTGGGGGGCTGTGTGCAGTGTGTGGGGCTGTGCATGGGGCTGTGCAGTGTGTGGGGCTGTGCATGGGGCTGTGCATGCGGCTGTGCAGTGTGGGGGGCTGTGTGCAGTGTCTGGGGCTGTGCATGCGGCTGTGCAGTGTGTGGGGCTGTGTGCAGTGCATGGGGCTGTGCGTGGGGCTGTGCATGTGGCTATGCAATGCATGGGGCTGTGTGGGGCTGTGCATGGGGCTGTGCAGTGCGTGGGGCTGTGCATGGGGCTGTGTGTGGGGCTGTGTGCAGTGCATGGGGCTGTGCGTGGGGCTGTGCATGTGGCTATGCAATGCATGGGGCTGTGTGGGGCTGTGCATGCGGCTGTGCAGTGTGTGGGGCTGTGCATGGGGCTGTGTGCAGTGCATGGGGCTGTGCGTGGGGCTACGCTGTGCAGCTGTGCAGCACATGGGGCTGTGCACACTGCGTGGGGCTGTGCGTGGGTCTCTGCATGTGGCTGTACAGTATGTGGGGCTGTGCGAGGGGCTGTGCAGCACATGGGGCTGTGCACGCTGCGTGGGGCTGTGCAGTGAGCGGGGCTGTGCGTGGAGCTGCGCAGGGCTGTGCAGTGTGCACGGGGCTCTGCGTGCTGTGCATGGGGCTGTACCTGGGGCTGTGTGGGAGGCTGTGCACGCTGCACGGAGCTGTGTGCCAGGCTGTGCATGGGGCTGTGTGTGCTGTGCAGGGGTCTTGCACGCTGCTCAGGGGCCTTGCACATTGTGCAGGGGACTTGCATGCTGCACAGGAGCTGTGCATGCTGCACGAGGACCTTGCACATTGCACAGGGGTCTTGTACGCTGCACAGGGGCTGTACAGGCAGCTGAGGAGCCATGTGTGCTGCACAGGGGCCATGCACAAGGTGCAGGAACGTGACACGCTGCACAGGAGCTGCACAGGGGCCATGCACAAGGTGCAGGAACGTGACACGCTGCACAGGAGCTGCACAGGGGCCTTGCACGTGGTGCAGCAACATGGCACGGTGCAAAGGAGCAGTGCAGGGGCCATGCACATTGTGCAGGAACATGGCACGGTGCAAAGGAGCTGCACACACTGCACAGGAGCTGCACACACTGCACAGGAGCCTGCACATCGTGCAGGGTCCATGCACGGCCCTGGGGCGCTGCGCACAGGGATCCCAAAGGCGCTGCCCATCTAGGCCACCCAAAAGGCACCCCGAGGTTCCTGGTGGCCGGGACAGGCCCGCGGGCTCGAGGGCGCCCGGCTGGGGAGGACGAAGGCGCCGGGGTGACAGCGGCAGCAGCGCAGGGCAGCGAGCGGGCAGGGGGACGGCACCGCAGCGGCAGGTGACACAGGAGCAGGGCCAGGGCCACCGCGCGGCCACCCGGCCTCGCTCGGGCACCGGGGGCACGGCGGCGGGCGCAGGGCCCCGCGCCGAGCGTGCGGCGCCGCTTCCTTGCGGCTTCTCTTGACAGTGTCTTTTTTTAAACAGAAGTTTATGGTTATATGCAAATTAGGTCATTAAATGATTTGCATAAAATGTTCGCACGGCGGCGACTACGTCTTCCTAACTGCCCACCCCCCGAAAGGTAGTAACCCTACTCGACTAGCGCTGCCGCCACGCGTGTGCACGCGCCTCCGGCCCCGTGCACGCCGTGCACACGCGTGTGCAGGGCGGCATGGCCCGGGCATGTGCGTGTCCTGCACACGCGTGTGCGTGGCGGTGCATGTGCATGCCTTGCACACACGCGTGCACTGCCAGGTGTCCTGGGCACACACACGCCTTGCACGCACGTGTGCAAACGCGCGCACCGCGGGGACGCACGCGCTTTGCACAGGCGTGTGCAATGCAGCGCGCCCCGGCTCTGTGCATGCCTTGGGCACCCGCACCGCTCGCACACGCCGCGCCGCCCGCCTCCCTGCACGTGCCCAGCGCGCGGGCACCGGCTCCTCCGCGCGGCACCGTGGCGGCGCCGGCCGGGCCCC
>NW_020455596.1:448410-452892 GCF_003342845.1 Nothoprocta perdicaria | reverse complement strand
CTTCTCCCAGGCGGCGCCCATCAGCGCGCGCGGCAAGGCGCCCATGTCCGGCCCGGGGCCGCCCGCCTGCTCCTCGGGGTGCGCCGAGTCGAGGCCGCGCGCCAGGGCGGGCAGCTCGGAGGCGCCCTCGTGGCCCCAGTCCGCGTGGGCGTCCGCAGGGTGCAGCGCGTCCTCGGGCAGCGAGGTGACGGAGCCCTGCGAGCTGCAGCGGCGCATGAGCATGGCCTGGCGCGCGCGCTTCGAGTCCTCCTCGGCCGCCAGCGGCGCCGCCTCCGGCCCGGCCTGCGGCCCCGCCGCGCCGCCCGGCGCCCTGTCCACCTCGCGGCCTTCCCGCTCCTCCTCCTCCGACATGGAGGCGTAGGACACGAGCGACTCGTTGCGCAGGGACGGCGAAATGGCCGACATGTCCGGCGTGCGCAGCTCGGGTCCCGACTCGGCTGGAAGAGAAGAGGCGCCCTCCCGTGAGCCGTGGCGGGCGCCGCGCCGGCTCGGGGCGAGCCCTTTCTCCCGCCCTGCCGCACGGATGTCCCCCTCGGACGCCCCTACGGGAGAGAGGGCAGCAGATCACAGCAAGCACAGACAGCGTCGCGCCCGCCCCATCCCGCGCTGCCGACGCGCGCCCCGGATCGCGGCCGCCGGAGCCGCCGTCCTCCCGCCGTGGCCGGCGCCACCTCGGAGGCACCGTCCCCAAGGTGTCCCCATGCAGCCCCTTACCCGAGCTGCTCTGCCCCTCGGCCCGGCTGTAGTCGCAGATCCCCGAGGGCTCCGGGCTCTGCCCGGGCAGCCGGGGCACGGCGGAGCCCTCCACGTCGGGCAGCGCCGAGGGCTGCCCGTTGGTGTCGATGTAGATGCTGGGGTGGCTCCCGCCGGGCTGCAGGTGCATGAAGGACTGCTTGGTGGCGCCGGGGAAGAAGAGATCTGCGGGGCGCGGAGAGGCGGCTCAGCCGGGGCCGCGGCAGCCGCGGGGCACGCGGAGGCGCCGGGAGAGCCTGGCTCTATTCCCGCGCTGGCTCGCGTGGGCAGGGCTGCCCGGTGCTACCTGGTGCCTTCGCGTTACAAAAGGGACCCGGCGGGGCAGAACGGGCCGCAGGGCCCCGCGCTCCGACGCCGGGCGCGGGTTCACGCTGCAGCCGGCGGTGCCGGTGCCGGGGGGTCCCATGGGGGGACGCAGCCACCCCACTAACCCACGCGAGCCCCGAGCTGCTCCGCCTTCACCCGGTGCCTCTGGGTGCTCCCAGCAGGGCCGGGCACCGGAGCTGCCCAGAGGAACACGAGGCCACCGGGCTCCCCTTCATCCCGGTGCGTTTCCACGGTGTGTTTTAATTTTTGATTTTTAATTTTTCATTTCCCCATGCCGTTGCTGCCCCTCGGATCGCAGGGGAGCGCAGACACGCGCCGTGCGCGAGCCCACCCGCAACTCCCCGTTGGGGACGCGGCCGTCATTGGGGACATGGGGCTCCCCCGGCCCCGCGGGAGGCTCACCTGGGTCCAGGATGATCTCGGGCTCCGAGTCGTGGCTGGCCTGCAGGAAGGTGGAAGCCACCATCTTCTCGAGGGGCGTGAGGCGCGGCTTGTGCAGCGGCCCGCCCGCGCGGTTCACGGGCAGGTGCTTCTTGGACGTGATCTTCTTCTTGACGTCGAGCCGCAGGTCGCGCCACTTGTGCTTGAGGTCGTCGATGGAGCGCTCCGTGTAGCCCAGGAAGTTGACGCGGCTTTGGATCTGCGTCCAGAGCTGCTTGCGGCGCACGGGGTGGGCGCGCAGGGCCTCCGACCCGTACAGGGCGCTGAAATGCCGCACCACATTCCACACCAGCGTCTCCGTCTCGTCATTGGAGAAGTTGGCCTTCCTCTTCCGGCCAGACGCTGGCATCGCCTGCGAGGCTGCGGCAGAGGTGGAAGGGGCACAATTGAACCTCGCGCCCCACTCCTCTCTGTCGGCTCCGGGGGGGACCAGGGGGCTGCGGGAGCCCGCGGGAGCCGCGGAGGAGGGAGCCGCGGCGAGCGGCCCCGACGCATCCATGGCAGGGGAGGCTGGGGCCGGGGAGGGGCTACGGAGCCGCTTCGGCGCAGCCCGCGCCACGCGGGCACCTCATCCCCTCGCCCGGCCTGCGAGCACCTGGCAGGGGAGAAAAGGAAAGGGCGGCTGTGGGGGGCGGCAGCGCCCGCACGGTCCCTACGGCGGGCGGGGGACGGCGGCGAGGGCCCCCCCTGCCCCCCCGCAGCGCCCCGGGGCGGCGCTGCCCGCGGGGGAGGCCGCGGCGCACGACACGGGGGGACACGGGGCAGGGACACGGCGAGTGGCTCAGCGCCACGCCGAGGGCAACCGCGAGCGCCTTGGGGACACGGGGAGCTCCCCAGGGCCACGGTGAGGGCCACAGTGAGCACCCCAGGACCATGGTGAGCACCCCATGGTCATGGTGAGGGCCGTGGTGAGCACTTCAGATCCATGGCAAGCACCCCACGGTCATGGTGAGGGCCATGGCGAGCACCCCAGGGCCACAGTGAGCACCCCAGGACCATGGTGAGCACCCCACGGTCATGGTGAGGGCCATGGTGAGCACCCCAGGGCCACAGTGAGCACCCCAGGACCATGGTGAGCACCCCATGGTCATGGTGAGGACGATGGTGAGCACCCTAGGGCCATACTGAGGGCCACGTTGAGTGACCAAGGCCATGGTGCGCACCCCATGGTCATGGCGAGGGCCATGGCGAGCACCCCAGGGCCACAGTGAGCACCCCAGGACCATGGTGAGCACCCCATGGTCATGGTGAGGACGGTGGTGAGCACCGCAGGGCCACACTGAGGGCCATGCTGAGTGACCAAGGCCATGGTGCGCACCCCATGGTTATGGTGAAGGCCATGGCGAGCATTTCAGATCCATGGTGAGCACCCCATGGTCATGGTGAGGGCCATGGCAAGCATCCAAGGGCCACATTGAGCACCCCAGGACCACAGTGAGCACCTCATGGTCATGATGAGGGCCATAATGAGCAGCCTAGGGCCACAATGAGGGCCATGCTGAGCAACCAAGGCCATGGTAAGCATCCCATGGTCATGATGAGGACCATGGCGAGCACCCAAGGGCCACAATAAGCATTTCAGATCCATGGTGAGCACCTCATGGTCGTGATAAGGACCATGGTGAGCACTCCAGGGCCACAGTGAGCACCCCAAGACCATGGTGAGCACCTCATGGTCATGATAAGGGCCACAGTGAGCAACTCAGGGCCACAGTGAGCACCCCAGAACCATGCTGAGCACCTCATGGTCATGATGAGGACCATAATGATCACCCCAAGGCCACAGTGAGCACCCCAGGCCCTCGGTAAGCACCTCATGGTCATGGTGAGCATCCTAGGACCATAAGGAGGACCACAGTGAGCACCCCAAGGCCAATGTGAGCACCCCAAGACCATGGTGAGCATCCCAAAGCCACTGTGAGCACCCCATGGCCATGGTGAGCAGCTCATGGCCATGGCAAAGGCGATGCAAGCACCTCATGGCCATGGTGTGCTCCCCATGGCCATGGTGAGGCCATGGTGAGCACTGTGGGGTCCCGGTGAGCCCCCTGGGTCCATGGCGACAGCCATGGAGAGTACCCCATGGCCATGGTGAGCACCTCAGGCCCATGATGAGAGCCATGGTAAGCATCCCAAGGTTCTGGTGTGCACCTTGGGGCCATGGTGAGGGTCACAGTGAGCACCTCCTGGCCATGGTGAGCATCCAAGGCCATGGTGAGCACCACAAGCAGCACCCCAGGACCATAGTGAAGGCCATGTGAGTACCTCATGGCCATGCTGAGCACCCAATGGCCACGGTGAGCACCTTGGGGTCCCAGTGAGCAACCTAGGTCCATGGCGAAGGCCATGTGAGCACCTCATGGCCATGCTGAGCACTCCATGGCCATGCTGAGCATTCCATGGCCACAGTGAGCACCCTAGGATCATGGTGAGGGCCATGGTGAGCACCCCATAGCTATGGTGAGCACCCCAAGGTTCTGGTGAGCACCTCATGGCCATGCTGAGGACCCCAAGGCCACGATGAGCACCCTGGGGCCCCGGTGAGCATCCCAAGGCCACGGTGAGCACCCTGGGGTCCCGGTGAGCACCCCAGGATGATGGTGAGGGCCATGGTGAGCACCCCGGGGTCCCAGTGAGCACACCATGGCCATGGTGAGCACCCCAAGGACCCGGTGAGCACCCTGGGGCCCGGTGAGCACCCCATGGCCATGCTGAGCACCCCATGGCCATGGTGAGCACCCCAAGGCCATGCTGAGCACCCCAAGGCCCCAGTGAGCACCCCAAGGCCATGGTGAGCACCCCAAGGCCATGCTGAGCACCCCATGGCCATGCTGAGCACCCCAAGGCCACGGTGAGCACCCCAAGGCCCCAGTGAGCACCCTGGGGCCCGGTGAGCACCCTGGGGCCGTGGCGGGGCCGCCGGCGAGCCCGGTGCAGCCCGGGTTCCGCCGCGGGCAGCAC
>NW_020455596.1:445183-446954 GCF_003342845.1 Nothoprocta perdicaria | reverse complement strand
GTGCGCCCACCCTGTCCCGCGTCACCCCGGGGACCCTGTGCGCCCTGCCCTGTGCGCCCACCCTGTCCTGTGTCGCCCCGGGGTCCCTGAGCGCCCTGCCCCGTGCACCCACCCTGTCCCGCCTCGCCCCGGGGTCCCTGTGCCCCCTGCTCTGCATGCCCACCCTGTCCCATGTCACCCCGGGCTCCCTGTGCCCCCTGCCCTGTCCCGCCTCACCCCAGGGTCCCTGTGCACCCTGCCCCATGCGCCCACCCTGTCCTGCGTCACCCCGGGGTCCCTGTGCCCCCTGCTCTGCATGCCCACCCTGTCCCGTGTCACCCCGGAGTCCCTGTGCCCCCTGCTCTGCATGCCCACCCTGTCCCGTGTCACCCCGGGGACCCTGCCCCATGTGCCTACCCTGTGCTTTGTCCCATGTCACCCCAGGGGGCTGCTGCGACCTGTGCTCCTTGCATCCCCCTGTGCCCAGTCCCGTGTCACCCCAGAGGGGCTCCTGTACACCCTGCTCCTTGCAACACCCTGCGCCCTATCCCATGTCACCTCTGGGAAGCTCCTGCACCCTCTGCCCCATGCACCCACCCTGTTCCCTGTCCTGTGTCACCCCTTGGAGGCTCTTGCACCCCCTACACCCCACAACCTCTCTGCCCCCTGTCCCATGTCACTCTTGGGCTCCTGCCCCCTCTGCCCCTTGCACCTTCCCCATGGCCTTTCCCCAGGGAAAAAAATATCACCCCCATGTGTCTCTTGCACCCTGTGTCCCTCGCACCCTCCCTGCACCTTGTCCCATGTCATGTCCCAGGGGTCCCCTGCACCCTTGGCCCTGTGCACTGTCCTTGTTCCCCTTGCCCTGTGCACCCTGGGAGGAGGTCTCCTCATCCCCTGCCCCGTGCACCTTCCGTGCATCCTGCCCCGTGCACCCCCCTGCACCCCACCACCTGCACCCTCCCTGCAAGCTGTCACCTCTGGGGCGCTCCTGCACACCCCAGGGGGGTCTCTTGCACCCTATGTCCCTTGCACCCTCTTTGCACCCTGCCCTGTGCATCCCCAGGGGGCTTCCTTGCACACCCTGCTCCTTGCCACCCCCTGCACCTTGTCCCACGTCAACCCCAGCGGCTTTAACACCCCCACCCCATGCATTTTCCTTACACCCTGGCCCGCACACCCTTGGGGATCACTTGCACCCTACATCCCTTGCGCCCCTGGGGTTACACACACAGAATACACCAAAACACAACAAAAACCACCCACTCCAACGTTTGCCCACAGGTCGCCTTTAATGAGCCCATCGCCAGCGTGTGGCACCCGCACAGGCAGATGGGGTCCTGCGGCACTGTCCTCATACCCGCATGGGTGCCCCTGAGGGCGCTCACGGCTGGTCACGGGTGTCCCCGGGCACGGGCCCCGCTGCGAGCACCGCGTCCTCCAGCTGGTAGAAGGCCTGGAAGAGCCGGGCGGAGGTGGCGCGATGCTCCAGGAAGCGCCGCAGCGTGGCCAGGCTCTGCCGCAGCTCGGGCACCGTGGGGCACGGCGCCGCCTCGGCACCCGCGTCCTCGCCTGCGTCCCCCTCCCACTCCTCCAGCTCCGTCACCTCCGCGTGCGCCGGCTCCCCGGAGGAGCCCGGCTCCCGGTGGCGCTCGGGGCTGGGCGGCGGCGCGGCGGCGACGCTGGGGCTCAACCCGGCGGCGCGGAAGCAGGCGGCGATGCCAGCGGGGCGCACGTCGCCCCAGGCCTGCGCCAGCAGGTGCAGCGCGTCGAGCAGCGAGGGCGGCGCGGC
>NW_020455596.1:436134-443511 GCF_003342845.1 Nothoprocta perdicaria | reverse complement strand
TGGCCCGCGGCCTGCGGGGGCGGCGCCCATTGGCCGCGCGGGGAGCCAATGAGCGCGGCGGAGGGGCGTGGCGCGAGGCGGGGGGCGGGGCCAGGGTGGGCGGGGCTGGCGGGCGGGTTCAGGTGTAGCCGGGTGTAGCGGTGCGGCTGTAACGGTGGGAGTGTGACCCTGGTTGTAACCGTGCGGGTGTAACACCGTGCTAGAGCATGGGTGTACTCGCGTGTAGCAGTACAGGTGTAAGGGTGTGGGTGTAACACCCTACCAGAGTACAGGTGCACTTGGGTGTTACACCCACACCCTTACACCTGTACTGTTACAACCAGGGTATGGGTGTAACCCCCGGTATAATAGTGCAATAGGCCTGACACCCAGTCAGAACATGGGTGCAAGCAGGTGTAATAAGCGGGACCAGAGCACGGGTGTACCTGGCTGTAACAGTGCAGGTATAACAAGCAGAGCACGGGTGTAACCCCAGGTGTACCAGTGAGGGTGTAACACCCAGCCATGGCACAGTGTAGCTGGGTGTAACGGTGCAGGTGTAACCGCCAACCAGAGCACGGGTGTAGCGGGGTGCACCACCGTGGGTGCAACAGCCAACCAGAGCGCGGTGTAACCGTGCGGTGTAACGGTGCGGATAAGAGCCAATCAGAGCGCGGCGTAGCGGGTGTAACAGCCAACCAGAGCGCGGCGTAGCGGGTGTAACAGCCAACCAGAGCGCGGCGCAGTGGTGTGTAACGGTGCGGCTGTAAGAACCAATCAGAGCGCAGCGCAGCCGCTGTGCCGGCCAACCAGAGCGCGGCGTAGCCCGCGCCCCGCGGCGGGGCGCAGCGCCCACGTGACTCCATTCATTGCCGGCCCACGTGACCGCGGCGGCTGTCAGCGCCGCCGCCTGCTGCGCGCTCCTCCCGCCGCCGGGTGGCGCCGCCGCGCTCCCCCCCGCCGCCGCCGCCGCCGCCACGGCCCGCTGCCTCCCGCCCGCAGGAGCCGCGCTGGGACGACATGGAGCCGCAGGAGGCGGCCGCCGAGCAGGCCGCGGGCGGCGAGGCCGAGGCGCCCGCCGAGCTGTCGCTGACGCTCGTGGCCGAGCTGCAGGCCGTGGAGCGGCGCGTGGACGCGCAGGCGGCGCAGCTGCTCAGCCTGGAGGGCCGCATGCGCTCGGCCGAGAGCAAGCTGGTGGGCTGCGAGCGCACGGCCGTGGAGTTCGGCAACCAGCTGGAGAGCAAGTGGACGGCGCTGGGCACGCTCATCCAGGAGTACGGGCAGCTGCAGCGGCGCCTCGAGAACATGGAGAACCTGCTCACCAACAGGAACTTCTGGATCCTGCGCCTGCCGCCCGGCGCCGCCGGCGACGTGCCCAAGGTGAGGGGCGCCCGCCCTGTGCGCTCCCGCCTGCGCCCGGCCGCTCCGAGCGGAGCAGCGGATGTGTGGGGCAGGGAGCGGAGTCACCGGGGCAGGGAGCGCAGGAGCCACCGGAGCGGCAGGACAGGGAGCCTCGGCTGTGATGGGACATGGGAGCCCCCGGAGCGGTGGGATGTGGGAGCCCCCAGTGCAGCGGGTGCCCCCGGAGCGGTGGGATGCGGGAGCCCCTGGCACGATGGGACGTGGGAACCCCCAATGTGGCAGGACACGGGAGCCCCCAGTGCAGCGGGAGCCCCTGGTGCAGCGGGATGCGGGAGCCCCCGGTGTGATGGGACACGGGAGGCCCCGGTGCAGCGGGACACATGGCCGGGAGCAGCAGGACCCCGCGGCCCTTCCCATCCCCCGCGGGAGCCCCCGTGCCGAGCGCGCCCCGCTTCTCCTTGCAGGTCCCGGTGGCTTTCAACGACGCCTCCTTTAGCTTCTCCGAGCAGGAGTGGAAGAGCCTCAACGAGTGGCAGAAGGAGCTTTACAGACACATCATGAAGGGCAACTACGAGGCCGTGATCTCCATGGGTAAAGACCGGCTGGGGGTGCCGCGGGCCTCCCGACAGGCCTGCTCTGCTCAGGGCCGGCGGCTCCCGGCCGGGGAGGGTGGCAGGGGCACGAGTGACACAGTGAGGCCGCGGTGACGCATCACCCTGGTGCGTGGCTGCCTTAGGGACTCGGTGCCGCCAGGGCTGCTCTGGCGGCAGCCGTGGCGAGAGCGTCGCTGCGGCAGACGCCTCTGGGTGCCCGTGGCCGCCGGGCAGGCTGCGGGCAGCGAGGAGGAGGAGGGAGAGGAGGGAGAGGAAGCCCCGCTCCAGAGGGACGGGCAGCGGGAGGCTCCCGCTCTGCCCCGCAGCCGTGGCCGGATCTGCCTGCTCCCGAGGCGCCTTCCCCTGTGCCGGGGCAGCCCTGGCACGTCCACGTGCCCCCAGGGATGGGGCAGGTTTGTGAGGGGCTGCCCTGGCTGGGGCCGCCGGCCCCGCGGTGCTGTCCAGCACACAGGCCCTCGCGGCGGCCGCACCGGGAGCCGGGCGGCCGGCCCCGCTCTGCGCCTCCCGCCGCAGTCCCGGGCACGCTCGTGTGTGCCGGGACGGGGCCGGAGCGTGGCAGCGCGCGCGGCTCCCCAAGGAGGGCAGGGACAGGGGGGATCTGCCCCAGCCCCTATGCTCAAGGGAGAGGGCGAGCAGTGAATGTGGCCCCTCCAGCGGCATCCGCCTCAGAGGTGTGGGAAGGCGGCAATCCCGTGGGAAGGGGGCAATCCCATGGGAAGGCCTCGATCCCACAGGAGGGCCCTGTGGCTCCGAGCCTGGCACTGCCACAGCGGCTCCGAGCCTGGCGCTTCCGCGGCGGCTCCGCGCTCGCCCCACAGCTCCCTGCTTGGAGCAGAGGCCCTGTGCAATGCGGCCCGCGGCGGAGGCGGGCGCCGCTGCGAGCCCCGAGCCGCCGCGCGCCGCACCGGGAGGCTCCCGCTCCCTGCTCGGGATGAATGGGGCAGGCAGGGGTGGCCCGGAGGCCGCGGGCGCAGCGAGCCCTGGCCTGGCGCCGCCGCCCTCTTCTCACTGTGCTCCTCACGCCGCAGGCTGCGAGGGGCTCCTCACCCGCGCAGAGTGTGCGCCCGCAGGCCGCTCGTGTCCCCGGGCCCACGCAAGGTGAGCGCTGCGCGGGGTGGGAGCGTCCTCCCGAGCCTCTCCGTCCGCTCCCCGTCACCCCCAGCAGCGGAGGAAGGTCGCTGGGCAGAGGTGGAAGCGCCCGTGCCGCGGGGCGCCGCGCACGCGCCCACCGTGCCCTTCTCTTTGCCTCTCAGATGCTGCCATCTCCAAGCCCGACCTCCTGTCGCGGATCGAGCAGGGAGAGGATCCCAATGCCGAGGAGCAGGCTGACTCGGAGGGAGAGACCCCCACGGATCCCAGCACCGGTGAGCTCCCCGGTTCCTAGAGCTCCGTGGGAAGGTGCAAAGCGGCACGTGGGTATTGCGGCTCGCCCGAGCTCTGCCCCTTGTTTCTGCTGATGGGTTTTGCCAGGGTTGTCCTTGGCTGGGGAGGGGGCTTTGCCTTCGGAGCTGGCCCCTTCCTGGTGTCGCCACCCCTGGGACCGCGGGCAGCGCCTGCCGGTCGGGGCTGTCGACTCACGCCGCTCTTTCCTGTGCGCAGAGTTTTCCTTTCCTGGTCCAGACGAGAGCTCGTGGAATAAATACGAAGACGCCCTGGCCGAAAGTGCCGAGGGCTCCGAGGAGGAGGAGGAGGAGGAGGAGGAGAGCGCCGAGGGCGCTGGTACATGTGAGTGGGAGGCGCAGGGCGCCGCGGGGCCCGGGCGCTGCACGTGGGCCAGGGCTTTAGCCACAAAGAGCACGGCATGAACCGGCTGAACGTGCCGCGTTCCCGGGGGAAAGGCCGGCCCCGAGCCGCGCTCCGAGGGGTGCAGTGCAGCGCTCGTCCTTCCGGAGCTTGGGACCCTCCTGGCCCTGCTCTCGGAGCTGGCTCTCCCGGCTGCTGCTTTTCCCAGCCTCCCGCCCCAGTGGAGCGAGCGGCTCCGTTTGGAGCCGGCCGTCGGGCGCCCGGCGCAGCGGGAGCTCCGGGAGCGCCGCGGTGGCAGCGGGTGCCGGACAGGGGCTCCCGGCGGCCTCTCCGTGTGCACGGGGGTGTCTGCGTCCCGGCCGCTCCGCGTCCATCCCAGCGCTCTGCTGCTCCGTGCTGCCCGGCTCCGCGGGCTTGCCCTGAGTCGCTGGCATTGCTGTTGCGGGAGGTCCCTCAGCCCTTGCCCTGCGCCCTCGCCAGACCCAGAGGCAAGGAGGGCGTCTTCCCCCTCGCCCCTCTTCTCATGGCCCTTTCCTAAAGCGCCTGTTCCCGGAGGCCTCTTCTGCTTCATCTGCTGAAAACCACGTTTTCTTCCCGCGTCCAGCCGTGCGTTGCGGTGTCGCCGTGGCATTAGCCGAGCGTGCCCAGGAGTCCCCATGTTGTGGCTTTGCCTGCGCTCCGGCCCCCTGGGCTAGTGCCCAGCGGGGCCTGGTGGCCCCACGGCGGCAGCGGCCGCTCGCGCGGCGCCGCGGCCGCCCCGTCTGGCGAGCGAGGCCGCCGCCACCCCAGGGCCATGACACCCGTGTCTCTGCTCCGCCAGATGCGCAGCAGTGCGAGGAGGAAGCTCCAGAGAGCCTAGAGCTTCCTGGCTCCTTAGCGGGAAAGTGGGAAGAGGTTTTCCAGAGCCCCGAGGAGGAGGCCAAGATGCCCGGCAAGGGCCGCAGCGGCGGAGGCACCGCGCAGCCGAGGAGCGCCACGGGCAACGGGCTGCGGCGCTCGGCGCGGCGCGGCCGGGACGCGGCCAGGAGGGACGCGGCGGCCGCCGCCACCGAGGGGCCCTACATCTGCTGCGAGTGCGGCGAGAGCTTCGTGGACAAGCAGCTCCTCGCGGCGCACCAGAAGGCGCACGCGGGCCCGGAGGCCTGCACGTCCCTGGAGCGTGCCGAGAGCTTCAGGCCGAGGCCCAAGGCGGCGAGAGGCCACGGGCGCGCGCGCCCGCCCAAGCGCCCCGACGGCGACAAGGCCTCCGCGCTCAAGTACGGCCTCGCCAGGCCCCAGGCCGGCAACATGGTGGAGCGGCCCTACACCTGCTCGCAGTGCAAGGAGAGCTTCAGCCTGGAGGTGAGTCTCATCCTGCACCAGAAGCTGCACACGGGCAAGGGCGACGGGCCGCTCACCTGCACCTACTGCGGCAAGGACTTCCGAGACCTCTCCAAAGCCATCCGGCACCAGCGCATCCACACGGGCGAGCGGCCCTACCAGTGCACCGAGTGCGGCAAGAGCTTCATCCGCCGCGATCACCTGCTCAAGCACTGGCGGGTGCACACCGGGGAGACCCCCTACCAGTGCCCCGTGTGCGGCAAGCACTTCCGCTACAAGGAGTCGCTCAACTGCCACCAGAAAATCCACTCGCGCAACCCGCGGCCCGGCGAGGACTCGCAGCCCGGCGTCGACCCGGCCGCCCAGACCGGCCCCTTCGGCCTGAACGCGGAGACTAAGCAGTAGCGCTGCGGGACGGGGGCTGAGTGCCGCTGCGGCCGGGCGCGGAACGGCGCGCGCCGCACGCACCTCGCGTCGCAGCTCAGCCGTGGGCTCGTGCCACACAGCCCGCTTTGTCGAAGCATCCAAGGAATCCCTCTGACAAACTGTTGGCAAGGCGGCCCGGGCGGCGCTGCCGCCCCGCGGGCCTCGTGCTGGGTGTTCCCTGCGCAGGTTTGGATTTTGCCTGTAGAGAGTAACCCGGAGAGGTTCCCGGGGGTCCGTCTTTAGCCGGCGTTTCCGCGCCTGACTTTGTGCGTGCCGGGCGGCGACGGCCCGTCCCTTTCGCCCCGTTCTCGTGGCGAGGCCGGAGGCAGGGAGGCAGGGAGGGGGCTGCGCGCTCCGGTCGTGCCCACGCGCCCTGAGCAGCGCCCGGGCCGGCGCCCAAGGAGCAAGCGGGATCTGCGCGAGGGAGAAGAGCGGAGAGCGGCGACGAGCAACGTGGGGAAAAGAAGGTGCAGGAGGAAGGGCCGGGAAGGACAAGGGCTGAGACGCGGGAAGCGCGTGGCCGCCGAGCGGCCCGGCACAACCGGAGCCCGAGAGGAGGCAGCTCTGTCCCGTGAGGATGTGAGCGGCCCCAGACGAGGGATGGGAGCCGCTGCTCTGGCGCGCGGACTCCCACCAAGGAAGGCGGTTTTATTTTCTTGTATTTTTTAACTGGGTTTGGTCTCGCACTCAGGTAAGTCGGACGAATGAAAGCAACTTCTCCTTACCCCTGTAAAGAGCTGTTTGTTTTTTTAGTTAACCTAGAACTAGTCTATTATTATTATTATTATTATTAATTATAATATGATGAAGTGTGTGACACTATATTTCACAAGTGATCTGAAACACTTAAGCGTATGCGGTTACTGGGCAGTTTTCTGCGACGTCTGTGTAAATAGCGGTTGAAATCTCCAGGAGCTCAGTGGTGTCGTGCCCGAGGTGACTGTGAGTAGGTGTCTCTTGGCTGTGCGTTGTCAGCTGCTGGTTCGTGCTCGTGTGTCGTGGTAACTCTTGTACAGTCTGTCACTACAGTGTCTGCAGGCCGGCCCCGCGCCGCCTCCTCGCCCGGCGGGCGCCGAGCGGCCCTTCGCAGGTAACTCGCTCGCTGGAGGACGGCGCGAGCTTCCCTGCGCTCGCGGCTCCGAGCGGACTCCGTTCCACGCGAGCGCTGCGCGGTGCCTCGCGCGGGAGCCGGGCTGGCGCTGCCCCGCTGCTGCCCGCCGGCCGCTGCCGCCTCGCCTGCTCCCCTCGCCTCCCTGCGCGCGCCCGCGCTCTCTGTACCCGAGCTGCCAATAAACGTCCTGCCAGGCCTGGCCGCAGGCAGCGCTCGTGTCCTGCGGCGCCGCCGCCGTCCGGCCCCGGGGGGGCTCCTGGAAGCACCGGCAGCCGTGGGGCGGCTCCACGCGGGACCCGGCGGGATGGCGGAGCCGGCTGTCCGGCCGGCGGAGCCTCTCCCGCCCCGTGGGGCTGCAGGTGCCCCGGTGGCCGTGGGGGCATCACGGGGGCTCTGCCCCGGTGCCGCGTGGGCGGCCCCTGGCACCGGGGGAGCTGCAGGGCCGGGTGCGTTGCCCCTGGGGCCGCCCACCCCACACTGCCCCCCTGCTCTGCCCTCCGCTGGGACCTGGGGCTCTGCATCTGGGCAGGGGGGAGCTCTGGGATCTCCCTTCCCGCTGCCGTTGCTGCCAGGAGGGTGGGCGCAGCCACCCCCTCCCTCCCCCAGCACCTTGTCCTGTTTCCTCGGTGTCACCTCCTCGCTCCAGGACCTGCCCGAGCAACAGGGGGGCAGCTGCTGGGGAGAGGGGCCCCTCGAGGTGGCTGCACTGGGGTGGGATGGGATGGGGAGGCAGGACTAAGGGGCTGGAACAGGACGGGATGAATGGGATGGAGGCCAAGGATGAGACAGGTTGGGACGGATGGGATGGACGAGGTAGGGGGG
>NW_020455596.1:429682-433240 GCF_003342845.1 Nothoprocta perdicaria | reverse complement strand
CCTGCCGCCCCTCCCCCGTGTCGCCTCCCGCCCGGCGCGGTGACAGGGACCCCAGGTGTCACCTGCCGTCCCCATGGCGACGGGGCGCCCTGCCCGCCGCCCGCGCCGCCCCCGCCGAGCCGCCGTGTCACCCCCAAGGTGTCACCCCCGAGCGGCGGCGGGGGCCGGCCACCCGTGTCCCCCCCCCCCCACCGGGGGCCCTAAGCGGCTTATAGCGGTGCCGCGGCCTGGGAGCGGGTCAGGCGCTGAGCCGGAAAGGAACGGCCGCGGAGCGGGGCGCGTGGCGGGGACCGCGGGGACCCCGCGTGGTGACGCGCCCGCTGCGCCCGCAGGCTCCCGAGCTGGCCATGGCGGCGCGGCGCCCCGAGCGCACGTCCGAGCGCGAGACGCAGACCGCCGAGCTGTCGCTCACCGTGGTGGCCGCCGTGCAGGCCGTGGAGCGCAAGGTGGACGCGCACTCCACGCGCCTGCTCGAGCTGGAGGGCCGCACGGGCACGGCCGAGAAGAAGCTGCTGGACTGCGAGAAGACGGCGGCCGAGCTGGGCGTGCAGCTGGAGAGCAAGTGCGCCGCGCTGGGCACCCTCATCCAGGAGTACGGGCTGCTCCAGCGGCGCCTCGAGAACATGGAGAACCTGCTCAAGAACAGGAACTTCTGGATCCTGCGCCTGCCGCCCGGCAGGAAGGGCGAGGTGCCCAAGGTGAGGGGCGCGCGGGGCGCAGGGACCCTCGGGGAGCGGCTGGCGGGGTGTCCTGCTGCCCTGCACCAGCGGGGAGCGCGGGCAGAGCCGCCGGCCACATCAATATTCCTCCCCGCTTTCACGCGCGTCGCTTGCGCCAAAGCTCTGCTCATGACGGGACGTCAAGGGTCTTTCCAAGCAGCCGTGTCCCAAGAGCGCCCGTGCCACCCTGCACGGCCCCGCACAGCCCAGCGCCGCTCCCAGAGCCGGCCGCATCCAGGGTTTATCCCTCCCACCTGGCAGCCCTGGGAAGAGCGGCCCGGGAGCAGCGGAGCAGAGAGGCTCGGATGCAGAGGGGACCCGGTTAGGTGCCTGGTCCTGCAGCGGAGCGTCGCTGGGCGCACGTGTGACCCGCGGTGCTCTGCTCCGCACCGGGGTGACCCGGAGCCCTTGCAGCCTGCGCAGCGTTTTCCCGGGAGTCCGGGGTAACTGAATCCGGGCCCTCGCGTCAGCTCATGCATAGAGATGAGCGCCAGCCCTCGGGCCCGCTTTCGAGCTCGTTTGCGCCAGCTCAGGACATGGGCAGGCCTGGCGACCCGCGCTCCCAGCTCCCGGGGCTGCCGGGGGCCGCAGCCACACGTTCAAAGCAAGCGGAGCAGCGAGCAGCAGCGCCCCGCGGCCGGGCTGCATGCGCCGGGTGCACCAGGGCCCGCGGCGGGAGCCGGCCACGCGCCTGAGCGCCGGCGCCTCTGCCTGCAGGTGCCGGTGACGTTTGACGACGTGTCCGTGTACTTCAACGACAAGGAGTGGGAGAAGCTGGAGGAGTGGCAGAAGGAGCTCTACAAGAACGTCATGAAGGGCAACTACGAGTCGCTGATCTCGCTGGGTAGCCGGCGCCTTTCCTCTCGCTGGGCTTGGCGGGAGGGCCCGGCCGAGCGCGGTGCTGCGTGGCCCCTCGCCGCTTCCGCAGGGACAGAGCGCAGGGTCCCCGCTGTCCCAAGTGGCACTTAGCAGGGCAGAAGGAGGTTCCTTGTCCTTCTCTGCTGCTTCCTGGCTTCGGCTGAGGCGCCCCAGGGGACAGGGGCGCCCAAGGTCTCCTTTACTCCACGGCCCTGGGGCGGCGCACACTGAATCCGCAGCAGAAATCCCGGCTGTGCTGGGAAAGCGCCCCGGTTTGCTCGGGAAAGCAGGGGATTCGCGTGAGGAGCCCTCCGGGGAGGAGGCGCGGCGGGAGGGGTTGGCTGCTCGGAGGCTCCCGCGCGCGCGCTGCCCCGCTCGGGGCGCCGTGGCCTTCAGCTTGTGTCCACGCGGCGCGGGGCGGAGGTGGGGACGGCGCCCGGCGCCCGGCGCAGTGACCCCTCCCTCGCTCTCTCTGCAGACTATGCGATTTCCAAACCTGGCGTCTTGTCCCAGATTGAGCAGGGAGAGGAGTCGCGCGTCGGGAACGAGCAGGACTTGGAGGAGAGAGAGATCATAACGGACGCCACGGCAGGTGAGGGAGCCCTGGCTGGCCTGGGGAAGAGCCCGCTCGCTCCGGCACGGGCACGGGCACGGGCACGCTCGGCCTTGGGAGGCTGGAGGGAGCGCAGGCTGGAATCTCTCCCCCTGCAGCCGGTATAAGGGTGGTGATCAAAACGGAGGAGCTGCTTCCCGAAGACAGCCCCGAGAACGCGGAGCTGCACGGCATGTCGGGGCAGTCGGAGGGCAGCTTCCAGAGCCCGGACGAGGAGGCGGCCTGCGAGAGCCCCTACGGCTCCGTGTCGCCGCCGCGGGAGCTGCCGGGCACCAGCCTGGGCGACGCCTCCGAGTACGGCGCCGACTTCGGTGACATCCAGAGGGTCATCGTTCACCACGGCGGCTGCGCAGGTGCGTGCCCGGCGCCTCGCCTCCAGGCAGGAGCCAACAGCATTGTGCCCGTGCCAGAACGGGCGAGCGCGGCGGCTCGGGCGCCCCGGGGACACTCGCGGTCACACTTCGCTGGAGGGAAGGGACCCAGAGGACAGGGATGGGAGAACCTTCCTGGGAGGGGGACAAGCAAGCGGTGACACAGACCGGTGACACCTGCACTCCCCATCGCTTGGCATGGAATCACAGAGCCACAGAATCCTTAAGGTTGGCAGGGACCTTTGGAGATGACCTAGCACAACCCCCTGCACACGCAGGGTCACCTGGAGCAGGTGGCACCCGGTGGCACCCAGGCGGCTTGGGGAGATGCCCAGAGCAGGAGCCTCCGCAGCCTCCCTGGGCAGCCTGCGCCAGGGCTCGGGCACCCTCCCTGTCAAGAGATGTTTCCTTAAGTTCCTGTGGAACTTTCCGTGCTTCAGTTTGTGGCCGTTTCCTCTTCTATTAGCGGCCACCACTGCAAGGAGGCCGCCCCCTCCTCCTCACTGCCCCCCTCGAGGTGTTTGTACACACTGATCAGATCCCCCCACATTTTAACATGATTTAACGTGTCTTTGGAGACAGGGTGGGCAGAGGAGGCGCCGGCTGCGGGGTCCCCCTGGCCTGGGTGTCTGCTCCTGTGGCCATGCCGGGCTCGTGGGCCCCGTGGCGTGGGAGCAGCTCTGGCAAATGTGCCGTGCCGTGCCATGCCCGCTGGGCTGCACGTCCTGCTCCTGCCGCTGCACCTCTCCCGAGGGCTTTCTGGCCCGTCCGAGCTCTCCCGCGCGGCAGCCCGCGGGTCGGGGCTGGCTCGTGTCCGAGCGGCCGCCCGTGGCCGTGCGCGAGCGGCACCGAAGCGGCGCGCTGACCGCGTTGCGCTCTCCCCCCGCAGACGACGGCATCGTGATAAAGACGGAGGAGGAG
Source organism: Nothoprocta perdicaria (assembly GCF_003342845.1). NCBI lineage: Eukaryota > Metazoa > Chordata > Aves > Tinamiformes > Tinamidae > Nothoprocta > Nothoprocta perdicaria. The sequence continues at coordinate 429,758 of NW_020455596.1, read as the reverse complement.
GAGGAGGAGGACGAGGCGGACGCGCTGGAGCCGTGCGGCATGTTCTCGGGCAGGCCGGAGGCGCCGGCGTTCGGTG
>NW_020455596.1:424717-429522 GCF_003342845.1 Nothoprocta perdicaria | reverse complement strand
GGGCAAGGCGCCGGCCTGCGACCGCGACGCCGGCGACATGAAGGCCAGCGCCGCGCACCAGCGGAACCGCACGCGCGAGAGGCCCTACATCTGCCCCGAGTGCGGCAAGAGCTTCATGCTCAAGATCAACTTCATGATCCACCAGCGCAACCACCTCAAGGAAGGGCCCTACGAGTGCCACGAGTGCGACCTCGGCTTCCGCAACAAGCAGCAGTTCCTGCTGCACCAGCGCGGGCACCCGCGGCGCGCCGTGGGGGTGCCGCGGCGCGCCGAGCACGGCCTCAAGGGCCAGGCGCGGGCGCCGCCGCCGGGCAAGCCCTACAAGTGCTCCGAGTGCGAGAGCAGCTTCAGCCACAAGTCGAGCCTCAGCAAGCACCAGATCACGCACGTGGGCGAGCGGCCCTTCACGTGCGGCGAGTGCCGCCGCAGCTTCCGCCTGCAGATCAGCCTCATCATGCACCAGCGCATCCACGCGGGCAAGAGCGACATGGCCTTCCTGTGCCCCCAGTGCGGCAAGAACTTCACGCGGCCCTCGCACCTCCTGCGGCACCAGCGGACTCACACCGGCGAGCGCCCCTTCCAGTGCAGCCAGTGCGAGAAGACCTTCAGCGAGAAGTCCAAGCTGACCAACCACTACCGCATCCACACGCGGGAGCGCCCGCACGCCTGCGCCGTGTGCGGCAAGGGCTTCATCCGCAAGCACCACCTCCTGGAGCACCAGCGCATCCACACGGGCGAGCGGCCCTACCACTGCAGCGAGTGCGGCAAGAACTTCACGCAGAAGCACCACCTCCTGGAGCACCAGCGGGCCCACACGGGCGAGCGGCCCTACCCCTGCACCGAGTGCGCCAAGTGCTTCCGCTACAAGCAGTCCCTCAAGTACCACCTGAGGACGCACATGGGCGAGTGAGGGGCTGCTCCCTGCGCCCTCCAGCCCTCCTCTCCCCCCTCTTCCTCCTCCTCTTCCTCCTCCTTTTCCCCCGGCTCAGGGCATGGACAGCAGGAAGCTCCGGGTGGCAGCGCCGCTGCTGCGCTGGGGACAGCGAGCCTCGCTGCAGATAAGTTAATTAATTAAACAAGCACCGCGCGCGGCAAAATTAAAAGAGTATATATATATATATAAAGTTAACGGGAGCAGCTGATTTAGGGGGACTCCTCGCTGTCGGGGAAAAAATAAATAAAAAAGAGAAAAACAAGAAGGGGAGGAAGGAACCCGTGCAGGCTGTTTGCCGGAGTAGGACACTTAACTGCTTTTTAAACCTACTTTTTTTTTCTTTTTTTTTTTTTTCTTTTTTTTTTTTAAATAAATGTGGAGGAACTTTTCATTTGCTAAGCAGAGCGGGGCTGCCAGGATTCTCCTTTCTCATCTGTTTTCCTTTTTGTGTGTTTTTAGGGGCTGGCCGTGGCACAGCCCCGTTTTGCCCAGGGCCGGTGGAGTAAAGCTCGGGAGGGAGCTGCTTGGTGGGGAGCTGCAGGGGGGGCTCCGCGGGTGCCTGGTGGTGCCGGCCTCCTGCTGCGGCCGCCCCATTGCCGCGGGCTCCTTGGCCGCGGCGCGGGGCGCTGAGCGGACAGTCCCATGGAGTGCTGAGCGGACAGCCCCGTGGGGCACTGAGTGGACGGTCCCGTGGGGCACTGAGTGGACGGTCCCGTGGGGCACTGAGTGGACGGTCCCGTGGGGCACTGAGCGGACGGTCCCATGGGGCGCTGAGCGGACGGTCCCGTGGGGCACTGAGCGGACGGTCCCGTGGGGCGCTGAGCGGACGGTCCCGTGGGCCGCTGAACCGACGGCCCCTTGGGGCGCTGAGTGGATGGTCCCGCGGGGTGCTGAGCGGTCCTGTGGGACACTGAGCAGACGGTCCCGCAGGGCGCTGAGCGGACGGTCCCGCAGCGTGCTGAGCGGACGGTCCCGTGGGACGCTGAGCGGATGGTCCCGTGGGACACTGAGCAGACAGTCCCGCGGGGCGCTGAGCGGATGGTCCCATGGGGCGCTGGGCGGACGGTCCCGTGGGGCGCTGAGTGGACGGTCCCGCGGGGCGCTGAGTGGACGGTCCCGCGGGGCGCTGGGCGGATGGTCCCGTGGGACACTGAGCAGATGGTCCCGTGGGGCACTGAGCGGACGGTCCCGTGGGATGCTGAGCGGACGGTCCCGCGGGGCGCTGGGCGGACGGTCCCGCGGGGCGCCGGGCGGACGGTCCCGCGGGGCGCTGGGCGGATGGTCCCGTGGGGCGCTGAGCGGACGGTCCCGCGGGGCGCTGAGCGGACGGTCCCGTGGGGCGCTGAGCGGACGGTCCCGCGGGGCGCTGGGCGGATGGTCCCGTGGGGCGCTGGGCGGACGGTCCCGCGGGGCGCTGAGCGGACGGTCCCACGGGGCGCTGGGCGGACGGTCCCGCGGGACACTGTGCGGACGGTCCCATGGTTCTGTGAGCGCCGCAGTGGTAACGGCGTGATGCCATTATACTGGCTTGGTGACTGGCGCGGGGACAGCGGGTGGCGCCGCCGCAGGACCCATCAGTGGAGGTGGCTCCACGCGTTGCTGCTGTCCCCAGGCTGTGTCCCGTCCCGGACGGAGCCTCCCTGCCCAGCCCTGCTGGGAACCAGCGGCTCGGTGCTGCCCGTGGCCATCGCCCCCGGCCCGCGCGGCTGCCACCAGCATGGGGCTGGCACTGGGAGCAGGCACAGGAGGAGGGATGGGGAGCTGGGATGAGATAGGGAGCAGGGACAGGGAGCGGGGACAGGGAGCTGGAGAGTGGGGACCGGGAGTGGGGATGGGAGAGCAGCGATAGGGAGCTGGGATAGGGAGCAAGGATAGGGAGCTGGGTTGGGAGAGCAGGAATAGGGAATGTGGATGGGAGAAGAGGGTTAGGAAGCTGAGTTGGGAAAGAAGCATTAGGGAGAGGGGACAGGGAGCTGGGCTGGGAGAGCAGGGACAGGGAGTGGGGAAGGGAACCTGGGATGGGACAGCAGGGATAGGGAAATGGGATAGGGATCTGGGAGAGCAAGGATGGGGAACGGGGAAGGGGAGCTGGGATGGGGAACAGGATGCAGGAAGGGAGAGCAGGGGACAGGAGAGGAGGAATGAAGAGGGGAGCAGGGAGAGTGGAGACAGGACCAGGGGAAGGAGGAGGAGGAGGAAGGGATGGGGACAGAAGAATGGATCAGGGAATGGGGGGCAGGGAAAGGGAGTGGGGATGGGGACAGGAGAAGGGACAGGGAGCAGGGATGGAGGACAAGGGCACAGAAAGAACCAGGGAGCTTCCAGCCTTCCCATCATGTGTGGCGAGCACATGGAGCGGCTCATCCCAGAGATGCAGCGGCACGTCCCAGAGATGGAGCAGTACATCCTGGAGGTGGAGCGGCTCGTCCCAGAGAGGAGCGACATGTCCTGGAGATGGAGCGGCTCGTCCCAGAGATGGAGCGGCACATCCCGGAGATGGAGCAGCTCTTACCAAAGATCCCAGGGAGGGTTCCCAGGGAGGGTTCTGCGAAGGAGGATGAAGGGGATGAAGGCACCGGAGCAACTGCACGAGCAGAGCCCGGGGGAGCCGGTGCACGGGATCTTGTCCACACATGGAAGCGCCTGCAGGGAGGGTGTCCGGAGGACGCCGGGCTCTTCTCAGTGGTGCGGGGAAGATGCCAAGACCCTCCTGGGCAAGGACGGGGCAAGGGGGAGGTTGGCCTAGATGATCTCCACAGCTCCCTGCCCACCGCAGCCTTTCTGTGGGTCTGCAACGTGAAAATGCACACAGATGCGCACAGGCACGCATGGATGAACATGGCCGCGGGCACAGGGTGACGCACACAGCCTCACACACACTGTCCCTCACGCAAACACACAGCCCAACAGCCGCACACCCCGTCGCACAACCGGTCTCTCACAGGCGCACGCTCTGCCCCTCACACGCCCCGCCCTCTGCACACGCCCCGCCCTCTGCACACGCCCCGCCCTCTGCACACGCCCCGCCCTCTGCACACGCTCCGCCCTCTGCACACGCCCCCCACTCTGAGCACGCCCCGCCCCCTCTGTGCACGCCCCGCCCCCTCGCGCTCCCCGCAGGCCCCGCCCCGCGCGCTGCCGGCCGCGCTGTATTGAGGCGGGAGGCGGCGGCGCCGGGCGTACGGATGGAGGCCCCGGCGGGACTGTCGCCCGCCGTCCCGGCCGAGCCGTGTCCCCTGCGGGCCGCAGTGTCGGTGCCGCTGGGTGCAGTTGAATCTCCGTCCAGGAGAGATTCGGGAGGCGCCTCAGAGAGAGCGGGGACTACATTTCCCAGCATGCAACGCCGTGGCGAGCAACCCGTTCGCGCGTTGTCCGAGGCAGCGTTGCATGCTGGGAAATGTAGTCCCTGCCGCACCAAAGACGACAAGAGCCTCCACGCCTCTCACTATTGGCGGCCACTTCTCGCTGAGTCCATTGGTCAGGAGCCTGCAGAGGGCGGGGAGAAAAACTCAATGCGCCATTTCGATTGGCCAGAACGGGCAGTGGGCGGGCGATAACAGAAAGCCCATCCCACTCCCTCCTCAGCCCCGCTCAGCGGTTGATTCTGATTGGTCGGAGGGCAGTTTGGCGCCAGCTTCGGAAGAGGGGGGCGGAGGGCGCGCGCGCGCACGACGGGTGGCGGCGGGGGTCAAAGCGCGCGCGCGCGCGCGGCGCTGACAGGACGGAGGCCGCGGTGCCGCTCGCCGCCATGGACGCTGCGCCCGGGGCCTCGCGACGCCGCCGCCGCCTGCAGCTGCTCTCGCCGCCCGCCGGGGCCGCCGCCGCCGCCGCCGTGGTCAAGTCCCTCTTCCCCGCCGAGCTCTCGCCGGTC
>NW_020455596.1:407091-423927 GCF_003342845.1 Nothoprocta perdicaria | reverse complement strand
CTCTCTGCCCCCCCTCCCTTGGCCATGTGGCCCTTCCTCCTCCTCTTCCTCCTTCCCTTTCCTGCCCTCAGGATGGAGGCCCCAGGGAGCTCTTGGCCTTCCCTCTCCCCCGTAAAGGAGCGAGGCCTTGGAAAAAGAGGCGTTGGGGGAAGCAGGAGAATAACGAGGAGCCCGCGGCCTTTCCTGCCCCCTGGAAGTGCCACCCCAGGGCTCCCATCCTCCCATTCCCATGGGAAAGGCCCCGCTTCCCGCTGCGATCCTCCTCCTCCCGTCCTGCCCCCTCGCCGCCACGTGCGGCCCGTCTGTCCCTCATCCTTGTCCCGCGCCCCTCTCCCCCCGTTGCTCCCAGCCTTCCCACCCTTATTCCCGTAGTTCCCCCCGCCGTCGCTCGCTTCCCTCCCGGTCCTTCCCGCCTTCGGATTCCTGGCATTCCTGCGAACAATCCGCACCGGGCTCCTGCCTGTTTATTACTGCATCCTTCCCGTGCTCCGGCTCGCCTCCCCGGTGCCGGCGCGGGGCCCTCGGAGCGGTTCCCGACGGACCCTGATCCGTAGCCCTTGGATCCAGCTGCCTCGTCCCCTCCAGCCACCAGACGTGGGACAGAAATCACCTTGGCAGGGCAAAACCCCCCTCGGATGCCGCTAAACCATCAGGCGAAGCAGTTGTGTGGAAACAGTCGCCCTTTCCCTGGGAGACTCGCAGCTCGGGAGGCTGCACAGGGGCCGGGGAGGGACAACGGGGCCCCCCCACTTGGGGGGCTGGGGGAGCCAAAGGCAGCACCCCCTCTTGTGCAGCTCCCGAGGTCTGTGATTCCCTGCAGGAAAAGCAGCAGCTGCAATGGCTTCACCGTTGGATCCAGCCTTGTCCGAGGGTGATTGCGTGGGGAGAACGCCCCCCCAGTTGCTATTTTCTGCAGCAAAGCCCCTCTCGCTGTGCCAGGGCACCAGAACCGCTCACGGAAAACGCTCGTCTTAGCGGGCGCTTTCCCGCTCTGTCCATCCCTCTTGGTCCCTTCTGGAGGGCTCATTTCTGGGGTTACCGATGCTGCTGTTTCAGCGTCTAAATTAAAACCAGCCCCAAGCTCCTGCAGGGGCTGGTGCAGCCCTGCTTGTCAGCGGGGCGATTTGGTCGTGGCTGCTGAGCCTGGGCCGGGACCAGGACCCAAACCCTGGGCCAGGACCAGGCTGCTGAACCTGGCCCAGGACCCAAAAGGCTCCCAAAAGGGGTGCTGAGCTGCAGCCTGCTCCTTCAGCCCATGAATGTTGGGCTTGCGCCGGGGCTCGTGCGCTGCCGTTCTCGGGATGCCTCACGCTCCTGTCGCTCTTCCCGCAGGCAGCAGGATGGCCGGCGGAGCAGCGGCCTGCAGCGGACGGTGTCCTCGGAATCCACCGACTCGGGTACGGAGCCCGGGAATCCCGCAGCTGTGTGTGGGTAGTGCCTGTTAGCGCCCTTCAGGGAGGGATGCGGGTGTCTCCCACCCCGAAGCTCCTGGTTTGGGGTGTTTTGATTGTCCCGGCACGTGCTGGCGATGGAGCTGGCCTGGCAAATGCCTTGTCTATTGGCACGACTCGGGCATCGTGCTGGCTCGGTGCCTCCTCACGGGCACCCCGACCTCTTGCAGCGCAGGCAGCTGAAGGCGACTGCCCCCAAAGCAGCCCCGGGGGGCTTTGCTGGTGAGCGTGAGCCCCCCGGGTCCATGACAGCGGCTTGGGAGTGTTCCCAGGGCTGGGCTCATGGGCACTGAGCCGGGCGCCCCTCATTCCCGGGATCCGTCACGCACCCGCATCCAGCCCCATGGAGCAGAGCTGCTGTCCTGCCGCCCGCAGGGTGCTGCTTTCAGAGCAGGGTGTCTGGCCCGGGCTGCCCAGGGAGGCTCCTGCTCTGGGAGTCTCCCCAACCCGCCTGGGTGCCACCCTGCGCTCCGGGTGTCCCTGCTGGAGCAGAGGGGTTGGACTAGGTGATCCCTAGAGATCCCTTCCGACCTCAGCCACTCTGGGGTTCTTTGTGTGGTTTCCCTCTCCGAAGCCGAGTGCTGCTGCGCTGCTCCGTGCGCTCGAAGGCGGCTGAGCGAGGCTTATCTCGCGCCTTGGGCTTTGTTTGTGGCTTTGTTTTCACTAGCCGAGGGTTCGCCTTGACATCTGGGGAACTGTTGTAGCCGTGTAACTTGCCTGGAAGCAACTCCTCGGGGGAGATGGCCCGGGGGTGCAATGAGATATGCTGGTACCCTGGGACCTGTAGGGAAGCTTCTGGTACCTCCTTGGTTCACCTTAGTGATAGAAATCAGGCCGAATTAACACAGCAGTCCGACTGTGCCCGGAGTTTGGCCTTCAAGGAACCTTAATGCAGCTGTGAAATGCAGCAGAGCCGACACTGCAGCTGGCAGAACAAACAAGTGCATCTCTGCCTTCCTGCGGAGACCTTTTCTTTGTGTCTCCGAAACAGGTCCTAAGCCCCCGGCCTTGCAAGTGTTGACAAGAGCTCTCCTGCCTTCACTTTTCCGGCGTTAGTTTTGCAAAATGCTCCTTGTTGGGGTTTCTGCTGTGCTGAGGTCGCTAGCTGGCGTGTTCCCCACAGAAACCCCGTCGGGCCGTGGCCCCGCTTGTGCGGCGCGCGCCGCGCCGAGCTCGAGGCCTCGGCAGCGCTGCGGTGGTGCAATCCAGCCCCTTGGGAGCTGCGCTTTGAGCAGGCTGCGCCCTGGGCTCTGCTTAAAAGATGGGGCGCAGCTGTGGCAGTGCCTGGTCTTTGTGTTAGTCCTAGCTAGTCCTCGCTGTTAGTTAGTCCAGGCCGTGTCCGTGGCACTTCGTGGCCGGGGCCCCCCAGGAGCTGCCCCTGCCTCTTCCCAAAGGGATTCCCTGGCAGAACCTCGTGCTTCCCAGGGCCAATGCAGCGCTCAGTCACCAACCTTCTGTCTCCCGCAGGCTGCGCGTTGGATTCTCCCGGCGCTGCGACCCCGGACGACATCGTGGAGGAGACGTACGTAGCCGCCCGCCGCCCCGCGAAAGGGAAGGGGCTTCAAGGGGGTGGTTCTATCTGAATCCACCTTCTGGAGGCACGTGCCAAAGAGCTCCGCAGCCCGAGCTGCTGGGCTCCCTTCTCTGTCCCAGGGCACTTGCAGGTCTTGGGTTTGGGGGGTACCAGCCGCACTGGGCACGACTGGCACCTTACAGGAGTCTGAGGCTGCCCCAGCTTGTGCATGGGGTGCACACAAGTTACACACACACACACCTATAGCTTTGTATATGCTTGAATGGGGAGCAAGCAGTTGCTCCTGGTTTTGAGTTTGCTGCTCTCAAAACCAAGATTGGATTTTTTTTTCCCTCAACTTTTTCCCCTAGGGATGAGGGGTTAGCGCCCTTGGTCCCTGATTTACTGAGTCTTTCCTCTTTAGTTTTTTCCTCTTTTCAGCTTAATGCTGAAAAGAACCTGGAGAGCAGCTAGTCCTTCCAAATAAATACATAAAGCTGATGAGCTGGCCCTGTAGATCTTGAAAAAGGCAGGGCAAGGGGGAAGCGCGTTGGCTTCTCTTCAGCATAATGTTTCACACCTTAAAACAAGGCTGATTTAGTGCCCTTGGTGTTAACTGCTGGATGTCTTGCTTATTTTCAGGTTTGAGAAAACAATTCTGGAATCTAGCAGACTGAAGTAAGTAAACTGCTGTAGCAACGTCTCCATTCCCAGATCTCCAGCTTTTTGTGAATAAAATGGTCTTTTCCTCGTCTGACTGGCCTTTCCAAGGCAGCGTGTTGAAATAACTCTTGGTTCTCTTTGTCGTAGCTTTCGGCTGCCTCTCAGAAGAATACACTCACTGCCGGTAAGCGGGCACGGGGTTCGCTGTGCGTAAACACCAAAGGATTTCATGTGTTGAGTGCTGTTTAATTGGCTGCACCCCAGAACCTGCTAATTTTCTAGCCCCGAGCAGCTGCTGTGATGCTCGGTGGAAACTCAGAATCCCAGTTTATAAACGTAACCGGCTGGTGCTGATGGGTAACCTGCAGCTAGGGCTCTGCATTCGGTGCCCGTGCCAGCTTTAAAGCTGCCAGCTTTAAAGCCGTGGGTGTGTTTGGCACCATTCTGCACGCAGAGACTTCCCGACCCAGCCCTGCTCTCCGTGCACCCCTGAACCCCCTTTGCTCTGTAGCAGAGGCTCCTGGGCTCCAGTCCTGCTCTGAAGAGGAACCATTCGGATTCGCTGGATTGTGAAGCCTTCCAGCTCTCGGACCAAGAGGAAAACAAGGAGAACGTAAGTGGTGCTCTGTGTCCTCCTGGGGCGCCGTGGTGGCACCAGAGCTGAAGTTTGGCTTTGATTATGTGACCGCTACGGGGGTGCCTCCAAAGGGGTGGTTAAATCCCCAAGCCCTTTCCAGCACTTGCACGGGGAGCTGCAGCCCCACAGCATCCTGCTCTGTGGCTGCTGTGGGGTCTTCTAGCAGCAGGGCTTGGGCAGTACTTGGACACGTCCTTACGGAAACCAGGGGAAGGGGATGAGGGGGCCAGTCGCTAAACAGCAAACGAAATCCTGACCACGTTGTGGCCTTCATGCCGATATCTTTGTGGAGAAGCTGACTGACAGGAGAAATAGGAAAGTTGGAAGCCTGTAGATGATACCAGGAGGATGGGAGGTTGATTATGTCAGTACTGCGATATCTTTACTTTGGAAATATATTCCCCTCTTCAGACTATTCCTGTTGGGAGCAGGGAACTTAAATTCAAAATATTAAGTAGAGGAGGTGGGGGAAAAGGAGGCATAATAACCCTGGTAGCTTTTGTGGTTTATTGTGCTAAAATAATTGATTTTTCTCCTTTCTGATTCAGGAATCGTTTGAGTTTAAGAAGCCAACCCGGCCAGTTCCTCGCAGTTCTGTGCATGTCCATTCCCGCGATGGAAAAGATGTTCTCGGCCAAAGGCCAAACGCGGCCCCAGCCCAGGCAGTAAGTACCACTGGGTGCTCGGTTACTAGTTCTTGCCTAATTTTCTAGGTACCTGGTGTCTAAAGGGAGAAAAAAATATATATCCTTGGTTAATACATCGGTTAAATGGTTCCTTGGTTAAAACTCCACTCCTGTAATGGCCAAAAAAGGTGTTGGAGCCCATCTTGGGGCGCTCAAGTTGATGCGTGTGAAAGGGTGGAATAGCTGCCGTGTTCTCTAGAGTGCATTGAGAGGCGTGACACCGTCTCTGCTTACAGAATCCTGCAGGAAAGAGAAGGAATTTTGCTAAAACTGAGTCTCTTCTCTCAGCTTCCCAGTGGAAAGGTGCCGGCGGGCGCCGGGGAAAGCTGCAGGTCGCCCCTCGTGCAGCCGTCTTGCCTGCCCTCCTCTGAAAGCGAAGACGACGACGGGTTCCTAGAGCTGCTCGATGATCAGGACTTAAAGGTGCGTGCGAAGGTGCTTTAAAACCAGCTCTGGATAATGTTCCTGGTGTGCTGCCGGTGTGTGTGGGGTGTGTGAGGTGCCCAGGTGTCCTACGGGATGAGTTTTCCCATTCCGCTTGCAGTGTCTGCGCTAGGAAGCAGTGCAGGAGACGGGATCCGTTGGGATGAGGGCAGCCTTTAGGCTAAGGAAGCATTTGCTGCTCTCCCTTTTTTGGTAGCTGAACTACGTTTACTAGAGAGAACTCCTTGAGCAGGAGGGATTGTGTGAGCGGGTTTGCTGGCTTTGTAAACCTGCTTGGAAGAGAGCTGGGCTAATAGGACTTGTTTTCAGGATGCTTGAAATAGCATTTCTATCTGAACCTGAGATGCTTAAGGTGCAAACGACATCCTTATTAATGAAGGAATTAATTTTTCCATTGTTTCACTGGGGTTCACCTGATTTTTTTTTTTTTTAAACAGTATCCCCATCTGTGCTATGGTTAAAAGGGAGGGGGGCAGGAAAGCGATCCCCGAAGCCGCCGGGCCGGCGCGCGTGGGCGAGCCGGGCGGTTTGGGGGTGCCGGGGCGCTGCGGCGGGCGCGTGCGAGGCGTCTCCCCCCGCAGAACGACGCGGAGGCGCCGGCGGACGTGGCGAGCCTCTGGACCGCGCCGCTGGTCACGAGGAGAGCGGAGCAGCGGGTGAGTGCTCCACGCGCCGGGTTGGGGCTGCTGTGGCCGCTCCAGGGACAGGCGGCCGCGCTGTCCCTGATCCCCCGTCCCCAAGAACAGCATCACGATAAGGTGGGGTGTGAAACCTCTGCAGGATCCTCTTATCTCCAAAGCCCATCTGCGAGTTGGCATAGAGCAATGCTCGTTGTGTGCGTAGATGGGCTTTAAACTTCCTCCTTACAGGAAAAGGCTTCATAAATGCAGAAAAACTCCTACCTTCTCCTCGGAGGTAGTCCCTGGTGTGCCTCAGCCACGTGCTATTGACTCCAGAGCCTATAGTCGGCTCTTCTGATGGGAGTGCAGACTCGGGCAAAAGCCCACATAATCAATCAACGGCTTGCCGCTAATTTTAATCTTTGCTAAAGAGCTGTATTTTTATCTGTAGTTTTATCTCTGTCTTCCTAGGGCAAGCGGTGCCGCTTGTTTGGTTCTTCATCTCTGCTCAGCGGTGTGGGCAGAACCCCCCAGAAAAGAATGGAGAGGTCCCAGGAGGAGAGTTCTCCAGGGAAGAGCAAGAAGAGGAGAAGCCTGCCAGGAATGCTCTCCGAAGACTCAACGGTTGGTGCCTTGACACCCCGCTGTGGCACAGGATTGCTTAGGACCAGATCAATTCTAAGGGTCAGCTTTATCAAGGTTAATGAGAACTTAAATGGTCGGCCCGGGGAAGGTCCTGTCACCTCTGTGTAGTGTAGGAGCTCGGGGACTTGGTGTGCTAGTTGTGTGCGTCTGCACCTGGTTCTTGGCTTGATCCTAGACAGGACTTGGGGAGTCACAGCCCAGGACTTGGGAGTAAGCACCGTGTTCTGTTATCCTATGGGAAAAGGATTATTCTTAGTATTAATCTAATCTGTGTTTCTCCAGAGTTCGAAAATAGTAAGGAGGCAATCGTCCTCGGCGGAGATCGAGAGCATCTTGGACAGCGACCAGAGAGACCTTATTGGTGACTTCTCTAAGGTAATTCAAGTGGCTTCGGTGTCTTTGTAGAAACGTCTCAAGCCAACCCAAGTAAAGCACTTTTCATCACAACTAGGTAGTAAACAGTGTCAGTTGAGGAAGAATTACTGGGTGTCTAATCTATAAAAGCAGCTTTTTAGTCATTCCAAAAGAGCTAGAAATAATTATTGCTAGGGTCTGAAGAAAAACTGTGCCCCTGAATGAGAGTATGGGGGTGTGGTGCGTGTCAACAAAGTCACTCTGTGCTTAAGTAATTGCTGGATGTTGTGGTATCAGATGTGCTTCACACTTGGGATTTTCTCAGTTAGATGCCGTCTTTTTTAGGGTTACTTATTCCACACTGTTGATGGGAAACATCAAGACTTAAAATACATCGACTCGGAAATGGTACGTGTTCTGGGCTGGGAGGAAGGTTTTCTTTGCAAAAAGACCTGCCTCAGAATGCCTGAAGTCTCTGTTTCTTGCAGATCGTGTCTGTGCTCACCGGGAAGTTCGCGAGCTTCATCAAGGAGTGTGTGATAATTGATTGCAGATATCCATATGAGTATGAAGGAGGCCACATTAAGGTATGTTGGCCGTGCAAGGTCAGTGTGTGGTTGCCAGCAGTGCTTCTGAGGCAAACTGAGGTCTCTTGGGGCCGTGACACCCTTCTTAGGGGGACAGTGCTGGGCCAGAGGAGGGTGCCAGCATCCTGCTCCCTCAGGAGGCTGAGAGGAAAGGGAAATCCAAGTATCCACCTGCTGTGCTTGCTCAAACGAGCACCCGAAATGGGTCTGGGTCTCCCAGAGGTGGATAGACAATGTACAATGTCCTCCGTGTGTTTGAAGCTCTGGCAGTGGCTGGAGAAGGTTGTCCGTGCTCCTCTAGGAAGCTGCAGGATGTGACAAAGACGGAGCTCGTGAGGGAAGGGCCGGGTCTGCCCTCCTGCGCTTATGCCACGTGCTCAGGTGCCCCTCTGCCCTTTCAGGGTGCTGTAAATCTGCACATGGAGGAGGACGTGGAGGACTACTTGCTCAAGAAGCCAATCCTGCCCTCGGAGAACAAGCGAGTGATCATAGTGTTCCACTGTGAATTTTCCTCCGAGCGGGGTCCTCGAATGTGAGTTCCTCCGTGTGCCCCGACCCCAGAACCACGGTCACGAGGCACATCTTCAGCGTGGCACCAGTTGCCACCAGTCCATCCCGAGGAGATCTTGCTTGTCCCTCTGGCAGGACTTTGTCACCCCGTAATGTGCGTGTCCCTGTTGAAGCTGGTTCACTTATTTTAAACGTTCTCTTGCCGCAGGTGCCGGTTCGTGCGGGAGCGCGACAGGCTGGGTAACGAGTACCCCAACCTGCACTACCCCGAGCTCTACGTCCTCAAGGGGGGTTACAAGGACTTCTTCACACGATGCCGCGTAAGTCGCACTGTGCTCTGTGTTATTGTATAGGAAAACAGTAAATGTCCCGGATCAGGCCTGTCCTTGGAATAGAGCAGGCTCCAGGAGTGTCTCTGCCTGCTTTCTTTTGCAGTGCTCTCCTCTACTGAGTGTAGGTAAAACTTACTGGTGAAGCTGCCTTTGCTTTAAGCCTGTTCCACGCCTTAGTGCCATCCTGGGGCCAAAGCTGAAGGGTTTTGTTCATTTGTCTCTTGGAAAAAAATGTAAAACTGGCGCCTGCCCCTGGAGAGCAGCCAGAAGTTCAAAACGGCCTTGAGAGAAGGAGCCTGGAGGCCGCTCAGCGCCCGAGGGCTCGGAGGGCAGGGGCGCTTGAGCAGTTGCTCCGTGATGAATGGAAATGTGAAGTCTCTTATAGTGTGCCGAAATAGCCAAGTTTAGCTTAAGCTTGGGGGTTTTGGCCTCTAATTCGGAGAGAGCAATGACTAACGCTGCTCGCAAGGCCGGGCTCTGCGCCGTGGCCCAGCTCTGCCCATGTGTTTTGTGCCCGCCGCGGGGAGCAGGAGGGTGTCCCGGTGTCCTGGCCCTCCTGGGGCTGCCAGCCGCTGGCCTTGGGCAGCCTCGTGCCCCTGGGTTTTGTTCTGGGCCCTCTTGGGCTCCGTGCTTCCCACGTGGAGGGTTTGAGGGCCTCAAGGTGGCAGCACGGGACAGCCGATGGCAGCGTGGGCTGGAGCAGGTTGGGCTGGCAGCCAGGGAGGGACTAAGGAGCGGTCCCTCCTGCAGCCCCTTGCACGGTGGGTATGGGGTGGAGATGTTCGGGCCGCTCGTGGGATGGGGTGACGTCCCCCCGAAACCCCTCGCTCGCCGCCGCTCCAGTGCGGCTGAGCCTTGGCCCTCTTGGCTTTATCCTGGACCTTGCGGCGTGCTGAAACCCGCTCCTCTTCCCGCAGAGCTTCTGCGAGCCCCAGAGCTACCGCCCCATGCACCACGAGGACTTCAAGGAGGACCTGAAGCGCTTCCGCACCAAGAGCCGCACGTGGGCTGGCGAGAAGAGCAAGCGGGAGCTCTACAGTCGCCTGAAGAAGCTCTGAGGGCTGACCTGAGCACCGAGGACTGGCCCTCGCCGCACGAGCCGGTGGCGGGAGGGAGGCGCACGCGGCTCTTCCTCGCGCCGGGTTCTCGGGGAGCCGCTCGCTCCTCGTCGCGGTGTCTCGCCGCCGGCGCAGCCGCTTCGGAGCCGGCTCCTCCCTGGCGTTTTCCTTCAGCCGCTCCAGGGAGAGGGCTCCCTGCTCCGAGACATCCACCAAGGTGCCGGGAAGGGCTGGGAAGTGCCTGCCATGCGCGCGCCTCCAGCAGCCTATTTTAGTGTATGGGGCTTTTAAGGGGTTTTTTCTTTTTTTTTTTTTTAGTACTTTATTTAAATACAGTCTAGGGAAGCTACCGCCGCTGCCCCCGGCTCATCTAGCTTGTGCGCAGACCCTCTCTCTGCCACAGGGCAGCGCGGGGGCCCTTCTCGTTGCAGCAGCAGCTTTGGTGGGGGGTGGCAGCGCAACGTGGGGACACGGGAGGAGGCTCCTTGGTGCTGGGGAGCCCCTCGCACGCTGCGGGTCGGCACCGCCTTCCCCTCGCGGGGTTAATCTCGCCTTCCTTTCCTAGAGCCTTAGTTTGCTGGTAGCCCTGCCCGAGCTCGTGCGCTGGCCCAGGCCCTTGCTGGCACCCGCGCGGAGATCGGGCCACGCGTGGGCACGAGGCCTGGGGGCACCTGTGTCTGTGTCAAAAAAAATACTGCTTGGAGGGGTCTGTGGGGTTTTAACTGGAGTTTTAGGCTAGTGCTGAAGAGCGGGGGTTAGTCCTCTTCTAAAGGGAAAGGGTGAATGTTGAACTCTGCGATTAACTCATTTTTAGAAATAACTTGCTGGCTTCTCTCTCCGAAAGCTAGACCTTGCCCAGCCCCGGTAGGAAGTGCTGTGGAGGAGGGGGGTAGGGAAGGGCTTCCAGGGCCCCAAGGGCATCCGCATCTCGCTGGAGGGTCCCCGAGGAGCCGGGGGGGCCGTGGAGGCCGAGGGGCTCGTGGGACCAGGGCCCACCGCGGGAGCACCGTGTGGCGCTCCCGGCGCTTCCCTGGCCCTGCAGCAGCTCCTTCTTCCCAACTTCCTGATATTCAGGACCGCGGGCGCCGCTGTTTCCGTGTCCGGGCATAGGGCCGGGGCCGCCGTGCGCGTCGAGCCCAGCAGGGTCTGGGAGCTCCCCGCCCCGCTCCTGGGCAGCTCTTCCTGCCGGGATCTGTCCGCAGGGGCCTCGCGGGCTCGGAATAAAGTACTTGAACTCCAGGGCGCTGCGTCCCCGTCTTCCTTGCGGCATCGCGGCGGCCTCCGCGGTGCCGGACGGCTCCTGCTGTCTCTGCTGTGGCCTTTCTCGCTTCGTGGTCAGCTCTGAACTGCCTTGGATCCATCCTCCCTTCCTGGCCCAGGAGCACGTGGAGCAGGGACAGGGCACGGAGGCACCTGGAGCACGGACGGGACCGGGAAGCAGGTGGAGCAGGGACAGATCAGAGCGCCCCGATGGCACCGCTGCCTTCAGCTGCTGGAGGTACCCGCGGAAGCGGCTGCTGGAGCTGGGATCCAGCCCCATCCCGGTCCTGGAGGAGAGGCAGGAGGTGCCCAGGAGCGGCGCTTTGGGCCGCGGCGCCGTGGGGCACGTTCCTCTCCGCCGCGGGAGCAGGTGGCCCCGGCGGCCCCGCATTAAGAGCTTCCCTCGCAGCGGCGCAATGTGACTCCAAATCCAGCGGGGCTCAGGGGGAGAACCGGGGTTTTTCTCCTGCCTCCATCTGTCGCTCTTAACCGGCGCCGGAAAGCGGCTTAGGGGCCTCCTGAGCCGCTCCTGCGTGCGCCCGGCTTAGCGCGTTCCCGGGAGCGCCGCGGCCCCCTTCCCGCGCAGGGATGAGGACGGAGCTTCCCCAGAGCCGCCCGGGCGCCCGCTCCTCGTCCTGCGGCCCCTCCTGGGCCGGCGTCCCGGCTCCTGGCGGGAATTCCGCAGCCGGCGGTGGGGCTGCCGCATCCCTCGGGCTGCAGGTCCTCGCAGGGCGCTGCACGTGGGGATTAGAGAGGCTAAGCCAGGCCCAGGCCTGGGGGTTGGACAGGCCCAGTACGCTGCTTCCCTGGTCACATCCCGCTGTGTCCTAGTCTCTCCCTGTGGGATTTCATCCCAAACTCCCCCCTGCAGGGGCTGCTCCCGCAGGGCCGCAGGAGACAAAGCTGCGATTGTCCCGAAGCAGCAGCTGGAGCGGGAAGCGGCTCCGGCAGCGCCCGCCAGGCATTCCCAGCAGCCGGCGCGGAGCAGGGAAAGGGGAGGAGGAGGAGGAGGAGGAGGAGGAGGAGGGGGCAGCTTGGCCCTTCCAGCACTGGGGTCCAGAGGAGGCGCGAGATCCGCAGGCCCTGGAGCAGGAGGAAGGAGCTGGGGGCGACGCTCCGGGGCTCCCGTGGGGCCCTGCCCTGGAGCTGCTGGCGGGCGGGAGCCCCCGGGGGGCTCGGCCGAGCTCGGACCCCCAGTGGGGCCGGGTGCCCCCGGGGCTGCTCCCGTCCATGAATCCAGGGCTGGGAGCTCCCTCTGGAGCCCGGGAGCTCCCCATAGAGCTATAGCCTCCTATAGAGCCAAGAGGTTCCCCTGGAGCCACGAGGCTCCCCTGGAGCCCAGGAGCTCCCTACGGAGCCAGGAGTTCCCCGCAGAGCCCAGAGTTTCCTCTCGAGCCCAGAGTTCCCCCGGAGCGACCCAGGCAGCTTCTCCTCCCTCCGCTGACTTCTCTTTTGCTGCGACGACTTTGCTCTCGGCCAAAGCGCTGAGCTCCCGGCCCGCTCCTAAACAACCCGGAGCACCTACATCCATACCTGCAGTGCTCTGTGCAATTCCTGGCCAGGCAGGCGCATCCCTCGGGATGTGGCTGGGTTTCCCGGGGCCGCCCTCACGCTCCGCTTTGTCCCTGGTGCCGGCAGGAGCATCCCGAGCTGGCGCCCTCCCGGCTCCCATGCCATCCCTCCGGCTCCTCTTCTCCTCCTAGCTGTGAGAGTCGCTGGTGTTGCCTCGTGCTGGGGCTTTGCAGGCATCTTTATCACTTATTCTGTGGTGTTTCCAGCCCCAAATTCCAGCTTGCTGGAATTAAGGTACTTGGGGAGCAGCCTGGATGGCACCCTTCGGCTGCTGCATCCCGGGCCGCCCTCGGAACGCTGCCCGAATCCGCCCTGGCTGCTGCCAGGACCTTTTTTTATTATTTTTCCCTTCGGATTATCATTATTTTCCAGGCTTCCTGCAACTGAATTGGGTTTCTATTCCGAGCGGCCGGAGCGCGTTCCCCTCCCCTCGCTTCAAGTCTCGTTTCTGGGGGATGAGTAAGGATTGAAACGGGAATCCTGGCCCATTGGAACGGGAGCCGCCGCCACCTCCTGGCGCTCGGTTCGCTCCCAGCGAGAGCAGAAGGGCGCTTGGAAAAGAAGCTGCTGGCAGGAGCCTTTGAGGGCGGGATATTCTCTGGACTGCTCTCTTTTTAGTTTATTCCTCTATTTTTCCAACGGCAATCGCGATGTTTCGCAGCTCCGCAGCGGGTCCGATGGGATGGAGCAGCCGCGGGAACCTCCAGGCTGCAGCACCCTGGGCTCGGCAGGGACGTGGGACGTGGGACGCGTGTCCAGGGCAGGGACGTGGGACGCGTGTCCTGGGCAGCGTCTGGCCGAGGCGGGAGCGGAGAGCATGGGGGAGACCGGGAGAAAAAGCCTCCAGAGAGGCAGGCCGGGCTCAGGGAGGCCTGGAGCCCCGTGCGGAGCGGGATGAAGCTCCCCGGACCAGGTAGCTTCCTGGGAGAGGGGCTTGGTTAGGGAATGGGGCAGGTGTCTGCCCCAAGGCCGTGGGCTCCGAGCTTCCCAGGCTCTCCCCTCCCAGCAGTCAGGATCGTTGCTCCATGTGGGAGACCCTGGGATGTATCCTGCTGCGCTCAGCAGCTCCCTCCTGCTCCCGCTCCGGGCCCCGGTGCGGCAGGAAGTGCCAGACCCGGAGATCACGGGACGCGCCAGCTGCCGGGCCGAGCTCATGACCAGCCCGGGCGGCTGGGACGACCGGATCGCCGGCCAAAATTCCAGGCCTTCCATTAGGCTGGAGTCAGGCTGCAGGAGCGCCGAGGCCGGGAGCGCCGTGCGCGCGCTCGGCTCCCTTCCGCGCACGCCGCCCACAGCGTTTACAAGCTCCCAGATGCTGCTTTTCCAAAGGGATACAGTAAATTTTCCAGGAGATGCCTGGCAGTCTGCTGGGTGCTGCTGCAGGTGCCCAAGGGATTCTTTGCTCCACGTTTTTTTGCTGCAGAGCTGGGCACCAAGTGCTCGGGCAGGACACGCCGGGCAGCGAGCCCTTCAGGAACGGGCAAAAACTGCCCAATTTATGGCTTTGGGGGGGGAAATGTTGACTGTCGATTCCGCGTGGGAATCGACGGCTCCAAAGGGTGCCGCGCCAGGCGGCGGCCCCGGCTCCGGCGGAGCGGAGGCCAGCGGCGCTTGCTGCAAACCGGCTCTCAGCTGCTGCCTCCGCGGCGCTCGCGGTGACTCAGGGATGCGGTCGGAGCAGCTCCCGCTGCCGGTCCGGCCTGTCCCGCCGCGCTCCCGGGCACGGCCCGGGGGCTTCCCGGGACACCAGCCAGGAGCTGCTCCCCTTCCCTTTCCCACTTTCCCTTCTAACCAGGCCACGCGGCTTGATTAAAGGGCAGCGCGGCTGCCTGCTAAGCTGCTCTCCCCGCAAGGGAAACCAGGAGATCCCGCTCCCTGTTACGAGCACTGGAGTACTGGGAGCACCTTCCACGTGGCTGAGGAGAGGGGCTCCTGCTTCCCTCCCTTTCAGGCCAGTTCTAGCTGAGAAAGGACTGGGGGGGCCTGGAAAAGCAGCATAGAACAAGCCACAAGCAAGCGCAGAAGTTACGTTCTTCAGAGGGATATAAAACTACAAACGGTAGAAAGGGGCTGAATTTTTGCGTAGGGGAGGCAGATGAGAAGGCAACAAGGGGAGCGGGCCCTAAAGTTTCCCCTTTAGGGCAAAGAGATTCAGATTTTAAACTAAAAAAGAGGGAGGTTTGACATTGGAGAGGACACTCCAAAAGCGGAGCTGTAGTAGAGTAGTAGACGGGACACCCACTTTTCTGGGCAGCTGGGGTTGTAAGGAACACATCCATCTGACACCCACCTCATCCCGGCTCCGCACCGGTGGCTTCGGAGGAGATACAGGATTTTATCTCGGCAGAAGAGAGGTGCAACTTGTGCTACATATTGTCCTTCCCTTCCCTTTCCTGCCATTACTCTGCTCTTCAGACACAAGCTGAGCCTCGATGCTCCCGCCAACACCAGCCATGACAATTCGGTGGCCTCAGCTGAGGCAGGACAGGGCCTAGCAAAGTGAGGAAGCCTGAGGGTCATCATCCCGGGAAGCTCTGCAAAACAGGGTAAGAAACACGGTAGCTTAGGACAGGAACAAGGAGCACCTCATGCGGAGAAGCTCTCAACAGGGTGAGATGAATCACTTCTCTGCTAGCGATGTGTGTGGAAGAGAAGCAATGTTCAGCAGAAGGATAAAGAAAACAACCAGTCCACTACTGGAATGCCATGCCAGCGCCCGCAAGTTTCACGGGAAAATTGAGGTGTTGTAAAGGTACAATTCCCCCCCGCAATTGAGTGCGGTGGTTGGGATTACGGCGGACAGCCTCCTGCTGCAACAGGCAGCGGACACACCTCACCCGGTGCATTAAAACAGCCAAGCTGCCACTACCAGTTCTGCTCCGGGAGAGCCGGGTGTCTCCTGACGGGACGGCGAGGACACCGCGATCCTGCACGCGCCAGCAGCCACGAGCTGCAAGCTGCAGCTCCCACACTGGCCTTTTCGGGAGGAAAAATGCAGGGTTTGATAAACAGCCCGAGGTTCCTTTTGGAGCCCAAAGTATGGGCAATTGAGTGGGCAGAGCCACCCGTTCTGGGTCATGGGCTGTGACGGTGACCCAAAGCTTCCCGGGCTATTGCAGTGTCCAGTCCATGGACACAGGAATGACCAGAGCCCAGGTCCCCCCTGCTTCCCACTGCACCCAGCACGGAGGCTTTGGAGAACAGATGTGGACTTACTGAGGAGAGAGGGGTCTTTAAGGCTCTGCGATGCTGGACTGGCCGGTGCGGCCCTGAAATTCAACCTGTGGCTCAGTCATCCCAAGAAAGCCTTTGGGATGCTATTCTATCCCGCAGCTTAAAAATAGCGCAGGGTGCAAACAGTTGTTAGCCTCAGATGTTCCGCCTTTCATAGGGAGCTGGGATTTGCCCCCACCTTCCCGCAGGGTGGGCCCTGGGAGCGTCTCCGGCCTCCAGGTCCCTAGGGAAGGGCAGAGGCCGCGGCCCTTTCCCAGCCCGGGATGCGAGGGCTCTTTGCCCCACGCGGCTTCCATCTGGTCGCCGGCGCTTTGATTTCCTTATCTAGCCGGCCAGTACGTCCCACATTCCCAGGAGATTTGGGGGCTCCCAGGCTGCCGGGGCGCGCGCCGTATCCGCACTGAGCAGATAAGGGATCACCTCCCTCCCCCTCTCCCGGATTAACTCACACCATGGGTGGCAATTAGGTGGCAATCGGGAGCAGGGAGCGCCAGGCGAGCGCCGCTCCCACGCCGCTGTTGTCGCTGCACCAGCTCTGCGCCCTGTTGTCAACCTCGCAGCCCCTCTGTGCTGCTCTCCGCCGCGTTCCAGCCGCGCGCAGTGCGAGGGGGCCCGCTGGAAATGAACAAATGAATGAATGGTATATAAAAAAGGGCCCCGGGCAATCTGCAACCTTTCCATCTCACCCCTGCTCTCACGGGCTCCTCCTGCCCTGCACGCAGGGACCTGTCGCTGGAGCCGACCCTTCCTCGCCCCTCTCCCCTCAGCCTCCTCCTCCTCCAGGCTCCTCTCCCTGCTGCTTCCCGCCATGCCTCCCTCCTCGGCCATCCGCCTTCACCCGCCTCTCCCGGCGGCCCTGTCCCCCCTCGGCCATCGTCCCCATCTCGCCCCTCTCCACCACCTCTCCTCAGCCATCCCTCCTCAAGCACCTCCCTCAGCTTCCCCCCTTTTCCCCTCAGCTCCCCCATCCTGTCGCCATCTCCCTCCACACTCCTCCATCTCCCCTCTCTCCTTCCCTCCCCGGTCACCATCTCTCCCCCCTCTCCCCCATCTCTCCTCACTGCCTCCCTGGGCACCATCTCCCTCTCCGGTCACCATCTCTCTCCTCCCATCTCCCCCTCCCTCCTCCTCTCCGCCATCCTCCCTCCCCTCTCCCCCATCTCCCTCCCCACTCCTCCATCTCCCCTCATTGCCTCCCCTGTCACCATCTCCCTCCCCCCCTCCTCTCCCCCATCTTCCCTCCCCTCTCCCCCATCCTCTTCAGGGTAAA
>NW_020455596.1:351778-406499 GCF_003342845.1 Nothoprocta perdicaria | reverse complement strand
GCCGCTTTGCCCGGCGGTTCCTCCCGCCTCCGGTCCCCACACCGCGGCCTGACCCAGCTCCCTGCTCCCCATAAGAACAAACCCATTTATTCCGGCCTTTTCCCCGCTTTTTTCTTTTTTTTTTCTTTTTCTTTTCCTTTTTTTTTTTCCCTGAGGGGGTGGGGCCGCAGGGTTTTCCCAAAGTTGGTTTCCCCGCTCGCTCCGCTCCGCAGGGCGCTGCTCTTCCCGCTGCTCTTCCCGCCTGCAGTTCCGGCCGTTCGTGGGACACGGGAGCTGGACCCGAGGGCGGCAGCGCGCGGCCCTGCCCGGCCCGCAGCCGCCATCGCTTCCCTCCGCTCCGCCTGGGCCTGCTTCCTCCGGCCGCGCTCGCACCGTGAAGTCACTTGGGGCCTTTTCCTCTGTTTTGCACAAAAAGTGGTAGCGCGGCGCTGTTCGGAGCGGCGAGGCGGGAGCCGTGCGCGGCGGCGGGAGCAGCCGCCCGCCCCGGGCGGCTACGCTGGGTCAGAGTCGCTTGCACTTTGCCCACGTGCTCCCCGTGAGAGCTGGGGACGCTTCTGAACGTCCTTCCCTGGGTCTTTGCTCCGCCTGGAGCAAAACGGGGCGACGTTTCAGTTTGTAAACGATCCAGACTGTCCTCCTCCTCCTCCAGCCTCTGTTTTCTTTGGTTGATAACTGTTCTTGGTGACGCAAAGTGAGCGCGGAGGCGGTGGATTTGATCTGCTTGGGAGGTGACGCTGGGTTTTTTGGGGCACCTCTGCAGAGCTGCCACGAGGGCTGCGTGACCTGCTGCCCGTGACGCTGCAGGCCTGGCTAGGCCGAAGGCTCGGCCTGGGCTCATCCCGCCCCCATCCCAAGCGATATTAAGGGAGGATTAAGTCACTGTCATCCTCCAGGAATAAAAAGAAGCCGTTTGGCGGCCCGCTGGTGCCAGCAGACACGCGATGGAGCGTTGACGCACCCGCCTTTGTCGCGGTGACAGAGGCTCCCTGGTTGGTGGGCAGCAGGTGGTCACGCTCAGGGCCTCGAGGCGCCCCGAGCGGCTCCGTGGGCCCGGGCCGGGCGCCCCGAGCGGCTCCGTGGGGCCCGGGCCGGGCGCCCCGAGCGGCTCCGTGGGGCCCGGGCCGGGCGCCCCGAGCGGCTCCGTGGGGCCCGGGCCGGGCGCCCCGAGCGGCTCCGTGGGCACGCATCACCCTTGAGCCTGTCAGGAGTCCCTTGGTGCTGACTGGGGTCAGTGCAGCCCTCTGCCTTGTCGGCCTTGGAGCCCAAGGTGGATTAAAGCAGGACGAGCTCTAGGATGGAGTGGTGAGGCCAGGCCGGGCTTAACACGTGCAGGGCCTTGCAGGTGCCGCGTGGAGGGGGCAGCGCTGCTCTGGATCCCTGCGCGGGCAGCGTGTGCTCGCTCGGCCTCGCGCCTGGCGTCGGGTTCAAAGCACAGCTTTAGCTCCTGCCTAAACCCAAAGCACAGCTCAGGTTGTAGCACTGAGTCAAAAGGCAAGCTCAAGGCACCTGGATTGGTGCAAGTGCCAAGGAAATGGAAGCAACTCCAGGTTTCCACAGGGGCTGCGGGGCGGAGCGTGGGGAGGGGGTCCTGGCTGGATTTCCCTTCCTAAGCCTGCTTTCTGAAGCCTGGATGCTTGGCTTAAACAATTGAATTGCATATTCGCTGCGGTGCTTGTGAAAGGGCTGACGCAGCCTTAATTTCAGTGAATAGAGCTGTAATTATAGCCGAGGTCCCAGCGCCCGTGGTGTTTTAGTGGTTACCTCGCTTCCCTAGAAATAAATGAATCCGAGCTATTAGATCCCAGGGAACTGCTAGCAGAGGTCAGGCCTAGCTTTAATGTGGACCCATCCCTGTTAGAGGAGGGGAGGAAGAACTGAAATCTCCGGTTTGTTCTCGCTCTGCTTTATTCTTTTTTAGTTTACCTTCTGTTTTCTAAACTCTTTATCTCTATCTCTAGCTAATTAGACAGTGCTTAACCTATTTGTCACTGCGCCGTCACTGCGCCGGGGCCCTGATGTGCAGATTTCCAAAGCCTGCTCTATGCCAAGGCGATGACTAAGGGCAACCGCTGCTCAGACAGTATAAATCTGTCGAGAGCAGTTCAAACTAATTACAACTCGAATGAAAGCGCCGGTTACTTAAAAGCCAGGAGAACGTGTAACTATATCTTGTGCTAGTCCAGAGCATCCCAAATAATTTATTTTGCTGGTTAAGATGTAGGCAGGGAGATAAAATGGGAGGCTCCTCCCCTGGGAATGGGAGTTCGAGGCGTGTTGCTCATCCGGCTGTTGCCCGTCTGATTGTAGATGGCAGGGTTGGCCTATGGATGTGTCTGGAGTCTCCGAGGAAAACGTATAGAGATGAGTGGTGCTTTGAATGGCAGATTACTTCCTGCATGGTTACACCTCCTGTCCCACCTAAAAGCGCTTGCTAGATTTTTACTTAGTTTATTTTTGCGTAGTCAAATGTCCCTGTACCTGGTCCCCGTGACTTAGCAGTGCGATTGAGCTGCTTTATTTTGCCTGTCATTCCATTTCGCTTTTTCCCTTGAGGACGAACTAAATTACACTTGGCCATACATCAGAGACAGACAGGGGTCAGTGATTACAGCAGAGCGTCTTGAGCGTGGAGCCATCATCACCATCATCATCATCATCATTTAATGCGGAACACTGGGCGCACAGGAGGAGGCTGGAGGTTCCTGGGGTCGTGGTCCAGGGTAGGTGATGGAAAGGCCGGGCCAGCTCATGCTGTCCTTGTGTCCCGCTTCTCCGACCTCTTCCCAAGCCAATTCCATGACTTGGTGTTTTGCACGTGGAGAAGAATTTGGTGGTGGGAAGAAAAGGTCAGGGAAAGCAGTTGCTGTGGATTTAAGGCGAATTTTAACTTGGTAGCGAGATGAATAAAACACTTTTGGCTCACACTAGCACCCTAGGTGGCTTTTAGGGGATGCTACTTATGCGGTTTCTGGAAATTAAATGTTGGAAACTAATGAATTTCTTGGTGTTAAAACGGGGCTGTTCTGGAATTCTAACCTGAAAAAATTTGGCCAGAGACTAGTGTGATTTTTAGATAGTGTTTAAGCTCTGGCTTTTCTTTTTAACATGTCAGAATAGAGTTAGGGGTATTGGCAAGGGGATGGGGTGGGGGAAACTATTCGCAAATGGGCTTGATTTCAGTCCTGCTCCGAGTAAGCTGGGGGTTGTGTGTATTATCACACGCCTGTGTTCTGCCAACGTCGCTGTATTTGGTAGCGGCGGCTTGCGGTTGTTCTAGAAAACCTGTGGCTCGCTGTGTTCATGCGGAGCGCAACTCTACGGCTCAGATTAAAAAATAAAACTGGATGAATGAGTCCACATTCAGGCTGCATCGTGCACATTCTTCCCTTTAGATGCCACTGGCGAGTGGGAGGCTGCTGGGTCCTTTGCTGGGTTGCTGATCTTGCAGCGGGGAGGGAAGGGCCTGATCCCTCCTGCCTCCTCCGTAGCAGCAGATACTTCTTGTCCGGGGAGTTTTCTCCTTGCTCCGGGGTGGGCGGCCAGTTTAGTAGCTGTGCTGAGGAACGACAAGGTCTTCGCTCTGAAATAGAGCTGGTCAGGGCTGTGTGGCAAGGTGGGAAGGGGGTTCCTGGTGGCGTGATCCAGGCAGGTTTCTGTACTGCAATAGAGCCTGTGTTCCTATGGAAGGCTTCCATTTGTAATCTCACGGAGCGGCACCGAGGTGGTTTTTGTGGAGAAAAGGGAGTTTTGGCGCTTGCCTGGCCGCGCTGGTGCGGGTGGGAAGCGGGGTAAGCGACGGGTGTCCCCGCGCGGGTGACGTGACACACGCGGCATCGTCAGCCGGATTAAAGGGGCTGAGAGCTCCCTCGTGCCCCTCTGCGTGGCCGCAGGAGCTCCGAGGAGGAGTGTGCAGTTAATCACAGCCATTAGCATGATTAGCGTCCTGATTAAGCCTGTGTCACTCGCTCCCATTCTCCACCTACGCTCGGCCCCTTTTGCCCAGCGCCTTTCGGGGCGCGAGGCCTCTGGAGGACGGCGAGCTCCAAGGGCTGCTCGCTGGGCTCTTCCCTGTGTTGTCTGGGCTTTATCTTAGGCCGCTCTCCTGCTGCTGTGTGAACATGAAGTTGTGTTAAGCAGCCGTTTGCAGGTCGGTCCCGGGCGAGACTGCGGGCAAGGCGGCCGAGCAGCGGGGCGGCCCGTCGTGCAGGTCGGGCTGGTGCCCGCGTTCCCTGCGCAGCCAGTCCCGGCAGCCGGATTGCAATGTCCCCGCGCACGTGTGCTGCCGGATTGGCAGCAGCATCTTGCCCGGCTGGATGGGGGCTCCCTCGGCTCGCTGCACAGGGCCGGCCCGGCCACGAGGGTGGGCGACCGCGGCTGCGAGATGCCCGGTTGGGAGCGCGGCCCTTGCCCGGCAGCCCTCGGAGCGGGCTGAGCCCCGCCACGGGGCGGGCGCTCTGTAGCTCCTTTGTTCCGGAGCTCTCCGTGTCGGAGCGTCGGCGCTGGGCCGGCGCAGGGGCCGCGGCCGCGTTCCGAGCGCGCTGAGCTCATGGCCCGCGCGCATTCCTGCCGCCGCTGAGTCACCCCCTCGGCGGAGCGCGCGGCGCCGCGGCCGGCGCTGCCCTCCAACAAAGCGCGCCCCTGAGAGCTCTTCTCCGTGGATTGCCAGGGTGTTTGCGCAGCCTCGAGTGGGGGCTCCGAGGCGCCGGAACGTGGCACCAATCCCTGCCTGCTAGGGACAGGCACTGGGGCCGCTTGCTGGCGGTGCCCGCTTCCTTCCCACCCCTGCGCTGAGCTCTTACCCTGCCTCCCCAAACTGAGCGCCTGCCTGTACGGCCGCATGCTAATTGCTGCCTGCAATGCTTCAAATCGTGCAAGGGCAGCGGAGACACACAGGTTCTCCCTCCTCCTTGGCTTCCTCTGCCTCTTCCCTCTGTTTCAACTAACTTATCACTTGCTGCTTGTGTTCCTAGGGCTGGGGCTGTCCGTGGCTCTGCTGCAGGCGCTCCGACTGCAAGCTTAGGACTGAGCACTAAGCACTGCTTCAAGGCTTGCTTTTCCCCCTGCTCCTGCAGCCGAATGTGTTGGAGGGCACCGGGCCGGTGTCCCGCGTTGCCGCTGTAACGCTCTGTTATGTCAACACAGCTATTTGCGGCCGGGGCCGCAAAATGGGTCAGCATCAGGTGGGATTGCCAGGGCTAATTTTAGGAGCTGAATCAGTTCCATTAGCGAGGAGGTCGAAGGGAGCCGTTGGAGCAGCGGAGGCCAAGGAGACGTCAAGGCGGCTCCGTGGGGCTGCAGGGAAGGCGCTGCTGGGGAAACAGTGCCCGGGGCACGGCCAGAAAGAGCCCCGTGAGTCACCGAGGCCTCCCCAAGGAAAGGCAGAGAGGCAGAGAGGCAGAAAGGCGGCATCGAGCCGGGGGCTGCGCTGTGGCGGGAGCCCCTGCGGGCCCTCCCGGAGGATGCCGCGGATCGCAAGGATAGGGAGCTTAATCCTGTTGTTGTTTCTTGCTTCTCTCCCTCCCCTCAGCCCTCTCCAGGCCCCAGGACTAAGCTGCTGCCCTTAATCTGAGCATGCAGGCCTTGCCCCTCTCCCGCTGCTCTCTTGAGCGCGCCGCTGCTCCCGCAGGCCCAGCGGCTCCGGGGAGTCTCGGCCGCGTCGCTGCTGCCCGCGCATCCCGAACCCGGAGCCCTGCGCGGAGCTGGCGGGGACAGCCTCCCCGACCCTCCGTTGCTCTTGTGAGTGGGAAAATGGAAGCGGCTGGAAAAGGGTGGCGGGAGCTGGATGACCTCAGCAGGAGCCGGGAATTCCAAAATTATTTGCATGCGCTGCAGCACCTTAATGTTTTATTTTAAGCATCCAGGAAAAGGTCTTGAGATTAGCAGTGGATTCGCAGCTTCGGAAATACTGCTGTGCTCATAGCCCCGCTGTGCTGGTGCCTCTCCTGCTGTGCTGCAGAGGCAGAGATGGGGCCTCTGAGGAGAAACCTGCGCTAGAAATGAAACCCCAAAGCGGGTTATTTCTCTGGAGGCCCCATTCCTGGTGCTCTCCATGCAGGGCCTTTCTGGCCACAATGTGAACATTAAAGATAGGCCCGGATCCATCTGCAGGGCTCTGTTTCTTTCCAATTAGTTTTTTGGGCAATTTTTTTTGGTTTCCTTTTTGCCGTCGGGATTTGGGCAGATCACGCAGGGCAATAGGATCAAGTGTCACATTGGGGATTATGTGTTTGTCCCGCGGTGACCCTCTGAGGAGCTTGCCTGGGTGTAATTGGTGAATGACTGCCTGGATTTCTGGGGCTCTGTTGCTGTATTAGCAGGGTTTGATTTAACCCTAGCTTATTTGCTTCAGTGCCAACCTAATTGCAGCTCGTGAATCCTCTTCTTAAGGAAAGACCCTCCAATTTGCCCGAGGATTCCGCTCCTTCCGTCCGCTCCGGCTCCCGGCAGCCGCCTGGGCTGGACGCTCTGCCCTGCTGCTTCCCTCCCTCTCCCGCTTCCCGATCCCGCCCGGGGCACAGCCAGATGCGGGATGGGGCTTCTCCTTCCCTCCTCCAAGGGTTTTCGTTGGAGAGGCTCCTTGGGGACGCGGTGCCGTCGCACGTGCGTCCGTATGGGAGCCACAGCAGCCTCTTGGTGCTGTTGGCAGGACGGTATGGGAATGTATACGTACGCATATTCTTCTGTAAACCTATAAGATCCATGTATGGCTCTTTAAGGGCTTTTCAATTGGTGATTACTTCCAGATACTCCCATTTTATGGAGTAATGAGATCACTCTCCGTTCGTTCCGTTTATTCCTGTTCTCAGGCCTGGAACCGCCCTGTCCCTCCGTGCTGCGAGGAGGGAGTGCAGGCGGATGGAGCCATTGCCTTGCTCCTTAGGACGCGGGAGAGCCCAAGGGAATTAGACATGCCGTGCCGGCACGCGGGCTTGGGAAGGCCTTGGATACTCCCCCGTGCCGCCTGCAGCGTGGGGGGAACCGCTTCCAATGCTGCCGCATCCATCCCACACTGCATGCTGTTCCATGGGTCTCCGTGGGGTAGATCCTGGGAGCAGCCAGGGCACGGACACCCCTTGGTGCCACCAGCATCATCCTCTCAGCTCCCTGTGCCCCAAGAAGTAAAGGGGGAGGAAGAGCTTCCCAGGATCTGGCTCCTCCAAGGCCTGGGAGCTGGGAAATACGGAATAGCGGCTGGTGTCCCATTCACCTATGGATCCTTGCCGAAGCGTTGGCTGCTCCGATGGTTGAGCAGAAGCGGCCGCTTCCCCTTCCTCCGAGGCCGGCCTGCTCATTTGCTCTCGTACACAATTTATGGGCAGCCCTGGTTTTTGGGCAGCCCCTGTGCTGCCGGGGCCGGCAGGATTTCCCCGGTGAAATTCCTTGGCCAACTTCGCCTCTCCTAACATCCTTTGGAGGTGCTGATGTCATCAAACAGCTGAACGGGGCCCGGGGAGGAAATTACACAGCACAAAACGCGCCCTTGGGACCTGCACGGCCCAAACCCCCAGCGCTTCCCGCCCGTTCTCACGGGGTGTGCGTCTCGGCCGTCTCGTGTTGGGTTTAATTGCAGATGGGGGTTAATTTGGTGTCTGCTTAGGGGGCTGGTGGCACCGACGGCCCCTCGCAGAGCTGCAGCGAGGGTTTTACTGGTGTGTGGTGGGGAGGCCTCCTGCGCCGAGCCGAGCGTCCCCCCATAGCTGCTGTTGGGTGGAAAAAGAAAACTGCGGCTTGGAAAGGGAGTAAAATGAGGCGATGTGTACAGGGACTGACCCGCCTTCCGACACGCGGGGGTGAAGCAGTCGGAACTCGGGGATCTTAGCAGCATCTTTGTGCGCTAGGTGGAGGTTGGTCTGGTTTTTCCTCCTCTTCATACTAAATTTTTAACCTGTGCATTTAAAAAAGAGAGTGCAGGTTGTCCAGTTCGCTTGTGTTGTTGTTAATCTTCCAGTTTTCCAGTTAGAGGCGATCCGCCCGGCTGCTTTAAGCAACGCGCCCCTGGGCTTGGGCTGCTGCTGCGAGCGAGGGACCACAGCGTGAGCGCCGCGGCCTCCCGGCCTCTCCGCCAGCCTCCCCGGAGGCACCCGCGCCCCTCGGCTGGAGCCGCCCCCCTCGCGGCACCGCGGGGGCCGCGCGCCTCCGGCACGGCCTCTTCCAAGGCCGCCCGCGATAAGGAGCGGCCGCCGCTCCGCACGGAGCCCGTTCCCAGCCGCGCTCCTCAAGGCTGCAAGTGCCAGCGCTGTTTAGTCTTTGCCGTGAGCGGCGCTCCTCGGGGCTGCGGGAGGCTCCGTCGGGAAGCACCGTCTCCGGAGGCTCCGGAGCTACGCGTTGGAGCCCGTGTCTTGCCTGGTTCCTCTACCACTGCCCTCCTGCTGCAGCCTCCGGCCTGCGCGGCCGTTCACTGCCCGCGTGGCCCTGCTCTGCCCTCCAAAAGGTTTCCTCTTGGTTGCAGAGCGCGGGAGCCGAAAGCTTCGGATCCCGGCTCCGCATTGAGCTTCTCCGGAGGCGCGGGCCGGGAAGGGGTGCACAGGGCTGGTATACATGTGGCTGGGCCTTTTTCTGCAGCTTGCTTCTCGCAGCTCTTATCTGGGCCATTGGGCTGTTGCTGCGTGGCTCCTGCTCGACTGATCCTCATTCTTTAAAAGTAATAATAATAGTAAACCCGGCTGCTGGGGGTGCCCGCTGCCCGCAGCCGCCTTTCGCTTCCCGTTTCCTTGGGCAACCTGCGGCTTCCCGTCTGACTCGCTGCTTCCCTCTAGCCAGAGCCCAAAGGCCGGAGCGCCCGAGGGCCCCCGGCGCGTCGAGGGGAGAGGCCACCAGTGGTCCCATGGGACCTCCAAAGCGGGATGTGCTGGTGCATCCCAAGGCTGCCGCCTCTGGCACAGCTCGAGCTGGTTCTGCCTCCCGAGCCTGCCTGGCTCCTGCTGCGCTGGCTCTTAACGTCTCCGAGGTAGCGGTACCAGAATCCCCCCGCAGCTGTGAGGGGTTTCGGGGACGTGCCACGCGCACGCAGGGTGCCGAGGCGGACGCTGCAGCGGGATCGCGGCAAGGCTCATCCTGCGGCCGGGCACAGGGCCCTGCGTCCGCGTCCGGGGTGCCTTTGCTCCTACCGATCCGTGTGCGGAACGTGGGAGCGCGGCGGGACGCAGCAGGAGAGGGCCGGAGCGCGCAGCCTCGCTGCGTTCCCGGGAAGCCGGCCGGGCGCTCCGGCTGCCGGCGCGCGGAGCCGCCGGCGCTGGCAGCGGCTGCCCCCGCAGCGCCCGCTGCTCGTGCCCGTGTTGCCGGCTCCTCGCGCGCTCCCCGTGGCGCTGCCGCCACCGGAGGCTGCCGTGTCCGGGCAGGCGCCTGTGCCGCCCGCGCGCGCTGCCTCAGTCCTGCTGGTGGAGCTTTCCCGTGAGCGCAGCCTGAGCTTTAGGAGCCCGAGGTTGAGCTTTGGATTTTTGTTTTAAAGAAAGCTCACGCAGGCGTTTTCCCCTCTCCTTTCCTCAGCATCCTCCTGCTTTTTGCCCCATTCGGGCTCTTTTGGAGGCTGTTTTGTCGCTCGTGCTTCGAGGAGGCCACCCTGCGCCGCGGCAGCCTTTCCCTGCGCTGCTCCTCGCGCCAGGCCCCGTGGGGCGGTTCGGGGTCTCTTCTCCGCGTGCCGAGCAGGGCTGAGGGCCCGTGGGGTTTCTCCGGTATCGTGGCTTTTCTTTCAAGCACCAAGAGAAACAAAAAACCCAGCCCAAACTCGCAGCTATCTGATATCCGGGGCACCAAGTCATCTGTTAATCGTGACTAATCACTTGTTTGGAAGGTGTTGGAAGCTCTTTTCAGCTTTCTAAATCTGAAGAAGCAGAAACGTAAAACCCAGAGCCAGGTGAGAGCCTTAGGGAGCACGAGCATGTACAGATCCCTAGAGCCACCCTCTGCTTGAGGCTGCCTCGGTGCACGCGAGCCCCGAAGCTCCGGGGATGTTTGCCGTGGGAACGGCGCCCCTCTGCACTCCCCACATCTCCTGCTTTCCTCCTGCTCGCTGTATTTAAGCTTCAATCTGAAAGCAGAACCAGTTTGTGGGTCTCGGTTCTGAATGCGCCGCTTGCTCCGCAGCGAGCTGATGTTGTGCCCTCGGAGGCCGCATCCTGTCCCATGGGAGTCAGGAACCCCGGCGCTGTCCCGCTGCAAACACCGCTGTTTTGGTCAATTGCTGAAATGCTGCAACTGCAAAAATCCCAGTTATTTAGGAGCAGAGCTTTGGACTAAGCTCCCCTGGCTTGGACGCTGGCCTGAAGCCTTGCGGGAGGAGTTCATTGATACTAGAAGTGGCAGAGCAAACTGCCGCTCGCTCTCTCCTAGTTAATATTCTGCTAATATTTTGCTGCCCATTTCAGGCAGGCTCTGCCTTAGCGGCTCTTGTGTGGTTGTAAATAAACGTCCCAAGATGTGCAGGCCCCTTGGTGACGGTGGCTTTCGTTTCGCCGAGTTGGGGCTCAGTTGGAGGACAGCTCGTGCCTCCACGCCGCGCGTGGCGACGGGCTCTAGCTCAGCCGGGCGGTGAAGCTGTGCGTGAACCAGTGCTCGGTGTTAATCCAGCCTCTCGGTTCAAGGGGCTCCAACATTTCTCCTGCTTTAAGGGAGAAGCCAAAACAGCAGCCGGAGGGCAGAGCACGGCGCTCCCCTTTAGTGGCGCGGGTGCCCTGTCCTTCCTTGCCCCCGACGGACTCGGTTGAAAGCGGCGGCGCTCGGTGCAGGGGGCACGGCCGTGGGGAGGGTGGCGCGAGGGGCAGGCGGGGAGGTGGGCTCAGCTGGGCCTTGGAGAGCTGGCGGGCAAGGCAGGGAGCTGTGTGCTCCTCGTGCTGCGTGCCCGCGCCGCGCTGGCCTCCCCTGCCCTCCTTCCCTGCGCCCAGGACGGGTGTCCCAGGGAAGGGGCTGCGTGGGCAGTGCCGGCCCTGCCAGCGCGGGAGCTGCATCCTGCTCCCGTGTCGGTGCCCGAGACCTTACAGCCGCTGCTGGAGCCCCACGCGGAGCAGCGGGGCTGTCGGACCTTCCGCAGGCGCTCGGTGCTGCCGTGGCCCTTGGGGACCGTCGGCGCTGAGGCTCCGTGGTGGCCTCGACGCGGTGACGCTGCGTGTGGGTAGTGACCGTGCTCGTATCCCCACAAGTGCCTCTGAGAGCCTGGCGAGCCTAACCGTGTTGAGAAGCACCTCAAGCACCCTTGAGAAGCACTGTGTTGAAGCACCAAAAGTTCCACAGGAACTTAAGAAAAAATTCCTTACCAGTGAGGGTGCCAGAGCCCTGGCACAGGCTGCCCGGAGGGGCTGTGGAGCCTCCTTCTCTGGAGACCTTTAAAACCCGCTTGGATGCAGCCTCTGCCCCGTGCTCTGGGTGACCCTGCGTGTGCAAGGGGTTGGACTGGATGACCGCTGAGATCCCTTCCAACCTTAAGCATTCTGTGATTCTGTGGGAGCTGTTTGGTTTCATTGATTATAACCCCGTCCCCGGGTCTGTTTTCCTTTGCCTCCCAGCCTTGCTGTGCCGGGCAGCGCTGCGCTCTGGCAGGAGACGCGTCGCTGTCGGCGAGGCGGGAGCAGTGGCGCGCCGCCTGTCCCCGGGAGCTGCGCGTCCCGGGAGCGCCGCGGCCGGCCGAGCGGCTCGCGGCATCGCGGCCTCCCGTGTGCTTGTGTCCCTGGGGACTGCGTCTGCAGCGACGTCGGGGGCCTCGGCAGCAGCAGCGATGCCGGAGTCGGCTCCGGGAGAGCGCGGGGCAGAGCGGTGGCTCCCAGCAGCGGCTGCGCAGCCTTGTGTTCGTTTCCGTGCTTTGTCCTGCTCTTTCCTTCCTTGCGCTGCCCCTCTCGCAGGCCGGGAGGCGCCGCGAGCACGCGGAGCGTCTCCCTGCCGTGGGGACACGGGCTCGCGCGCTGCTCTCCGCTCCCTTGGCCAAAGGGACGTAGCTCTGAGCGGTGCCCGAGCCACCTTGTAGCCGCAGTGCCGGATACCAGGGTGACTGTGGGGTTTGGAGCACCCTCTGAGGTGCAGGAAGCTTCGTGTGGGTGCATCTGCCTCGGCGCATGCCCATGGGGAGCTCCATGACCCACCACTAATGGGGTGCATTGGGTGTCCCCGCTGCTCGCGGCCTCTGGGGCCCTCTCCTCACCGTCGTGTCCTGTTTTTAACCACGGGAAGGAGGTGCAGGAAGGTCGCGCGTGCCCAGGTGAGGGCTGGCAGCGCAGGAGGAAGCGGCTGCACCGAGCGGCATGAGGCCGCGAGCTCTGGAACGGCCGCCACGCGCCAGCCCGAAGGCAGCACCCGGAGAGCGAGCGGGGCCGCGGTGCAACGCTCTGCTCCTTGGGGCCTCAACCTGAGCAGCCCCTCGGGCCGCTTCCGTGAGGAGCAAGGAGTCCTTGCAACACGTCCAGTCCTTAAAACGCATCGCCAGCAGCAGGGGTGGCGCTGGGTTTTGCGCGGGGCGCCCGCGGCTGCGCCGTGCGCGCGATCCCCTCGCGCGGCCGCGGCCGCCCGGCGCTTTGAGGCGGCGATGTGGGTGCCTTGCACCGCTCCCCCGAGCGGCAAGGCGGAGACGAGGACGGGAGCTGAGCGCTTGCCGCGCACGGGTCACTCAACCCGTCAAAGCCATTTGCGCGATGCTGACATGTGGTGACTTGGCGCGCGTCGCGCGGGGGAATTGTCTCTAAATAAATGACCTTTCGGGCACCGTCGGCTCCGGTGGGAACGGCAGCGCGTTCCTTTGGAGGCACCGGCGCCGCGCCTTCCCCTCCGCGGGGGTGGCTTTCCTGGGGTCTCCTGTTGTCCCCCTGCCCCAGGCACTTGGCGTTGAAACCTGCTGTCCAGACGGCAAAGGGAGGGATTGAATGAACATTGGAGCCCCCCGAGACGAAGGCCGTTACCGGTGGGAGGGTCGGGCAGCCACGGGCGGCTGGAGCAGCCCCGTCTGAGCTCGAGTCCCAGCAACAGGAGCTGTTAACAAGGCCTTGAACTTCGTGGGCACCTGCTGTCGTGTGGCTCATTTAACACAGAAATCCCTGTGGCCTGGGAGTTACTTCATTTTTGGGGGTGAGTGAAGCCACTTAAAAGCATCTCTGCGTGGCAGGTGACAAGAGGACGACCCCCGTGCAGGGGACGGGTGTTAGTGGGGGGACGTTCCCCGCACGGCTGAAGGGTGGAAGTCGGCTGCTGCCACCCTTGCAAACACGAGTAGGTTTGTTTAAATCTCACAAATTTTCACACTTTCTGACAGCGGGGGAGCATCGGCAGGGTCTGAATTCCTCTCCAGCAGTTACTTGGCCTTAAAACTCACAGTAGCCTGTAGTCACCAAGACTTCTTCAGGACCCAGGGCCTCAGGGAATCCTTTCTCCCCTTGTCTGCCCGTGCTGGCACTGGAGTGTTGTCTGCAGCGTCCAACTGGCTGAAGTCGCTTTGGGCATCAGCAGCTTTGGTCTTCAAATGACTGGCGATCTGAAGGTAGGCAAAACGTGGAGGAATCGAGCGAGGGGACGTGGCCGTGGCGCCGAGGTGCCCTCCTGGGCGCTGCCCTGCGCTCGGGGCTCCTCTCCAGGCAGCTCCGTTTGCTGTCGGGAGCCGCGGGCGCCGCCGGGCTCTCCGGGAAGCCTCTCGTGGCCGAGTCGTGTCCCGGGTGGGTGAGTGACACCTGGGGACTCGCTGGCACCGGCAGCGCCGGAGGACGCGGGATGTGGGCGTCTCCTGCTCTGGAGATCTTCCCAACCTGCCTGGGTGCCACCCCGTGCCCCGGGGGCGCACCTGTGATCGCCTGTGATGAGGAATTTCCCTTATAAAAAACCATTAAAAGATCCATCTCTGTGCTTTCTTTTCCCCGAAGCAACACACGGCTCTGTGCGTCTGGAAGCCTCGTGGATCCGTAGGGATCGGTGGAGCGGCCGGAAGGAAATACCGCGTTCCCTGGCTCCGACAGAGCTTGGCTGGGCCCAGCACTGCCGTCCCGTGTCCCGGTCCCAAAATGAACATTGGTGCCGGCCTTTGATGTGGTTCTCTTGATGCGGAGGATGTTCTCCCCATGTGGAAGGCATCGAGGCGTTTCCGCAGCTCTCACGGAAGGAGCTGGGCAGCAGCCGCTCTGCTCTTTAAATTTGCATGGCCGGGTTCACGTCGGAGCAGCGTTTACCGCAGCGGCAGCGAGGGGCTGCTGCACAGGGAGCTGGTTTGGGCTAATTTAAACCTGTTAGTTGTTCGGCTGTGAAGCCAGAGCCTAAGAACTAAGAACTCAGTGTTGTTTGGGGGGATCTGCGTTTTCTTTGTCTCTCTCTCTGCTTTTTGCAGCCTCTGGCTGCGAGGCTCCGTGCGGTGGTCCCCCAAGGAGGGGGACCGTGCAAGGGGCACGGGGGGCTCCCTCCCGGCGCCCGTGGCACGCGTTGCCCTGCGGAGCCCGTGCTGCGCGGGCCGCCCTTGGGGACCTGCTGCGCGTCCCGCGCCTCGGGCGAGCCCTGCGGCGCCCTTCCCGTGTGCTGGAAGATTTGGGAAAGACTTTGGAAAGACTGAGCGAGCCGGGCCTGTTCAGCCTGGAGAGGAGAAGGCTGAGAGGGGATCTGACCAACATGGACAAGCACCCGAGGGGAGGATGGAGGGAGGAAGGGGCCGAGCTCTTCTCGGTGGTGGCCAGTGGCAGGCCAAGGGGCAGTGGGGACAAGGTGACACCCAGCAGGTCCCATCTCCACGGGAGGAAGAGCTGCTGCACTGGGAGGTGCCCGAGCCCTGGCCCAGGCTGCCCAGGGAGGCTGCGGAGGCTCCTGCTCTGGGCATCTCCCCAAGCCGCCCGGGTGCCACCGGGTGCCCCGTGCTCTGGGTGTCCCTGTGGAGCAGGGGCTGCGCTGGGGGAGCTCCAGGGGTCCCTGCCACCCTCAGCCCTTCTGGGGGTCTGTGGGAAGACTTTGGAGCTTGGTGGGACTCCCTGTTGGGCCTGGAGGGCTCGTGACAGCACCTGGAGGCCAAACAGGGGGTCCTGCTCGCGCCGCGAGGGCTCTGCCCGGGGCCCGTGCGTGTCCCCCCACACCTTGCGTGCGTCCCCCACACCTCGCGTGCGATCGCGGCCGCCGCGCGCGCCCCGCCGGCCTCCTGCCCATGCATATTTCACACGGGGAGATATTTAAAGCAGCGCCCTGTAAATAAAGCATGAAGGGCGGGAGCCAGCAGGAGTTTCCAGGCTGAGTGGTTTTGCTCTCCCGGGCTGCGGTGAACGGGCCGCCCTGGCGCTGGGGCCGGAGAGCAGGGCAGGCGGCCCTCGAGAGCGCCGCGGTGCCCGCGCGGAGCGGCCCCGGCGCCCGGGACCCCTGCCCTGGGCACGGGAGGCGCCGCTTTCCTGCGCAGCAATAGGGATTTCTTCTTCATTCTGTTTTTTCCCCCTTCAGCAGCGGCTCAGTGAGCTCAAGCGGCGCGCTTGGAGTCTTGCTCAGTGTCTTGTTTGGTCCGTGTGGGCAGTGCAGGAGTGGGAGCTGCTGTTCCCGGGCGCTCGGCGGGGAGGAGGGCTCGCTTTTGGGGGATTTGCTGCTTCTCCATCAAGAGTGTTCAATGTTTAAGGAGAAACATAGCATGCGAGGCCCTCCCTGGGGGGAATCTGATCTTCCTGATCTGATCTTGCTTATCAGATGAGGTGAAATCAGGTATTTTCAATGCAAAGAGATGGGAATATAGCCCGGGCGGGAGCGGCGACGGGCCGGCTGAGCCGGCTCGGCACGGCTGAGCTCGAGGGAAGGGAACGCCTGCCTGCAGGAGCTGCTCGCTCCACATTGTGCAAGCAGTTACTAAGGCTGGAGCGCTGCTCCGGGGCTCCACATTCTTTCTTTTCTCTAGTTTTCTGTTTCACTCGAGGCTCTGGCCCTTGGCGCCGCTGCCCGGTGACACGTGCGGCTGCGGGGACAGCCGCAACGTTAGAGCTGCTCTTAGTGAGCCCGGCCTTAACGGCGTGGTGCTTTGCTTTGAGGTTGCCTGCCTCGCTGCTGCAGCCAAATCCAGCTCCGTGTTCGGGCAAGGGGGCTGCGTGCTTAACCAGCTCCTGCTGCCAGGGGGTCATTTCATGGAAACCTGGAAAACCCAGCTGGAAAACAGTCTGTGGGGCTCACCTGGAGCACGTGAGAGCTGAAGGGGACGCGGGTGAAAGTATTCAAGGGTTAATCCAAACAACATTAAGGACTGCTTAGTTGCTGCGCGCGCCTGCAACGGTGCCCGTGGAGGGCTGTCCTCATCCCCCGTGCAGCTGGGGGTGTAAAAACCTGTGGGATGCACACACAGCTTCCCGGGGATCCATAAGAGCTTGGGCAGGTTCCGGTGGGAAATAGAGAGGCTGGAGAAGGGCAGCGAGGGCACCTTGGCCGCGTGACCACGACAAGCCCCGCGGCGCGGGGTTAGCGTCGTGTCCGCGCGCGCGTCTCACCTGCCCTCGCGTTGTCTCTTGCAGATAAGCGGCCCGTGGAGACTGAAGGATCCGCCGAAGGGAGCGCTGCTTGTGAGGTACGACCCGCGGCGCCGCAGAGCCGCCCGCGCCGGCGGCCGCCGCTCCGGCCCCTCCGCCCGGAGGCTCCGTAACCACGCGGGGCACCGGGAGCAAAGCCCAGGCCGGGGCCAGGGCATCTGCAGCCTTTAAGGGGCTCGATGCGGAGAGGGCCTTGACCAGGCGTGTCCGAAAGGCGATGAACGTCCCTGCTGCTCTGCGGCCGTTCTGGGGAGTCTTGCTCCTCTGCGTGTGGCTCTGGGCTGCCCCTGGGGCCGCCCGCGCTTCCCTTCATGCCTGTCCCGCATGCCTTGTCCGCCTGGCTCCCTGCGAACGGCTGGGAACGGGAGGACGGCGGCACGGTGCCACGGTGACTGCCACCGCCGCCTGTTCCTTCAGGAGCGACAGCCTGTCCGGTCACAACACGCGTGGCCGAAGCGGGGGGCTCGGGGCTGCCTTGGCCAGCTCAGCGTGCGCCTGGCTGCAAGGACAACAGCGCCAGCAGCACCCACTGGGGTCTGCTGGACCCGCTGCCCTCCTGCACCGACTGGCCCCACCGAGCGAGTCGGTTCCTGCTGCTTATCCCGCTTCCACGGGGCCCCTTGCTCGCGTCGTGCGCGGCTTGGCCCGTGGCGCTGGCTGGGATTTCCTGGCTCCTGGAATTCTCGCTGTGCTGCAGCGGGGGCACAAGCTCCGCTTTCCCCGCAGGCTGAGGTGTGTGTTGACCGTGCCAGGGGCACTCTGGCCTCACACGTGCTCTCCAGGCGCCGTTCCCAAAGTGGCATGAGGAGGAGCATCCCGGCGGGAATTCCAGGAGAGCTGGGGAAGGGGAGGAAGAGCCCGGAGCAGACATGGGCAGGACGTCCCCTTAGTCCCCACTCTCCATCTTGGGGAGCGATGGCCGCTGTGAAGGCGTCGCTCCCATGGGGAAAGCAGCTGCTCCCGGAGGAATCCCGCCCTTCCGCGCCGGCACAGGGCGGCTCTGCTCCCACGTTCGGGAAGGCTCGGCTGGGCTTCCCGCGCTGCACCCAGCACGGAGCGCGCAGCCGGGCACCGAATGCAGCGGGACGCAGCCTCGCGCGCTGCCCGATGCCTCGGGGGCTCGGGCTTGTTCTGACGGAAGCAGCCGCTCTAGGGCAGGCGCTGGGTCCCGAGGAGGAGGTTGGGCAGGAAACGGGGCGGCTCTTGTGCCCGGATCGCGTTCCCGAGGCTGGCACGCAGCGGGGCCGGCGCCAGGCCGTTGCACTCGCTGTAGGCACCGCTCTGCTGTTCGGGGCTCCCGTTGGCTCAGGGTGCCCCTGGGTTCGGGGCTAATCTGGCTCTAGGGGTGCTGCTGGCAGCACGGCCGGGCCCCTTGGTGCCACCCGAGCCCGGGGCATCCATCCCGCTGCCAGCCCGGGCCCGGCCGCCTGGGCTGCTCTGCACGAGCTCGGGCTCATTGGGAGAGGAACAGCCCCAAACTGAAGCCTGCGCTTAGCAAGGCTCGGGCTGCAGCGCGAGCCTGCCCTGCCCCACGCTGCCCGGTGCCGCGCGGCGCGGCGGCTATTAAGGGAAAGCAGCTGCCGGGACAGCTGCTCGCGGCGCACGGAGCCGCGGCGCCTGCCCCGCGCCCGCTGCCCGCCCCACGGCTGCCTTATTAGGTGCGGCGCGGGCGCCCGGCGAGGCCGCCGTGCCCGGGTGCCCTCTCCTGGCGAGGCCATCCCGCTTGGTGCCCTCTCCTGGCGAGGCTGCCGTGCCTGGGTGCCCTCTCCCGCGAGGCCACCCCTCTCAGTGCCCTCTCTTGTGAGGCTCTTGTGCCCGGGTGCCCTCTCCCGCTGGCCGCCGCGGGGCTCTCGGTCTCTCGGGGGCACGGGCTGCCCGCCGCTCTCTTCCCCTGCCTCTCCTGGTCCTCGCTCTCCCAAAACCTCCCCACTCCACTGCTTGGGGCCTGCGGTGGCAAGGCCAAAGTAAAGCCCCTGTCCCCGGTGCCGCCCCTGCGTGCCCGGGCGTGCTGCTTGGCCTGCGGGCCAAGCTGCGCGGCCCTGTTGTCCTGCCAGGGAGGGGACAGCCCTTGCTCGGGCTGGCGCTGTCACCCGTCCCTTTGGTGGCCGTAGTCGGCTGCCTTCCTCCCAAAGCTCTTAGCTTCCCTGGCGACCTGCGTGTTGCGGGCACTAAGGAAGGTGCCACCCTGCAGGGATGGGTGCCAAGGAGAAGCCTCAGAACCCCAGAATGGCTGAGGGTGGCAGGGACCCCTGGAGCTCCCCCAGTGCAGCCCCTGCTCCACAGGGACACCCAGAGCACGGGGCACCCGGTGGCACCCGGGCGGCTTGGGGAGATGCCCAGAGCAGGAGCCTCCGCAGCCTCCCTGGGCAGCCTGGGCCAGGGCTCGGGCACCTCCCAGTGCAGCAGCTCTTCCTCCCGTGGAGATGGGACCTGCTGGGTGTCACCTTGTCCCCACTGCCCCTTGGCCTGTCCCTGGCCACCACCGAGAAGAGCTCGGCCCCTTCTCCCTCCATCCTCCCCTCGGGTACTTGCACACATTGATCAGTCACCCCCGGGCCGAGCACGGGGTCCTGGGGAGGGACCCCCAGGACCAGGGACCGCTCTGTCCCTTTGCAGAGCCATAAATGAGCTTCTTGCCTTCCCCCGAGCAGTGGCTCTAGGAACAGATTTCCGAAAGGAAGTACACGGATGCATAAATAAAACTCGATGTCACCTCTGCTTAATTCCCACAGAATGTGATGTGACGAGCTAGCGCAGACGATCTCGTGTCACGCACGGAGGAAGGCTCCTCTTTTTCAGCGCTCGCGGGAAGGAGGCTCGCAGTTCAGAGCAGGGTTAGATAACTGGGCAGCAGGAGACGGGGTGCCCGGGTGACCGCGGGTTGTCATGGGGTGTAGCTGGCACTGCTTGGCTGCCTGCTGCTTTTGGGAGGGGAACTGCCCTCGGATGGAGTCAGAGCAGAGCCCACCAGGTGACGGAGGCACTGCCTTCCCGTCCCTGCTCCTCCGTGGCACCGGTTTGCTGGGAAGCTGCTGCAAGGAGAGCAAACTCAAGGAGAGCAAACTCAAGGAGAGGAGGTTTTGCAGACGGCGCGGGGAGGCTGCGCGGGCGCTGCCCCGTGCCCCCGAGCGCCGCGGTGCCACCCGGCCTGTGGGACCGGCCGAGAGCCGCTGCGTCACCCAGAGCGCCCTGGCGCCGCGGCGGCTGCTGCGCCTGCTGCTCGCGAGCCCTGGGTGCAGGACGTGGAGCTGACCCCTTTGAACATGACAGTCCCGTGCTGGAGTTGTGTATTCCAGGCAGGAGCGGAGCGGGAGGGCAGCATATTCCCTGTGCATACGGGGGACTCGAGCTGCTGACCCCCACAGACAGCTCGGTGCCCTCGAGTCCTGTTCCCCCGCTGTGTAGACCTCTGTCCTTGCACTACAGGCAAACTGAGGCAGGCACAGGCCAGCATTAAGTTGTGGGTCCTTTGAAGCAGCAGCAGGAGGATCTTTGCGTGCTGGGCAGCTGGACGGGCTGGTTCCACCACAGAACTGCCTTCACGGCACTCAAATCCCTTTGGTTCTCAGTTGGAGAACGCAGTTTTATCCTGCAGCGTCTGGGGCAGAGCTGGCCCTCCCAATAAACGCGATAGAAAGGGAGCCTGGAGCGGAATTGGCGCACGAGAGCTCAGCTGTGCGCGCGGGCCGTGGATCGTTCCCAGGCTGCGGTGGTGCCAAGGCGGGCACCGCCACGGCCCGGTGCTCCCGCGGGCGAGGCGCCTTCCCTGGGCGGAAGCGCCTTCACAGGGCGCTCCCAAGGGATGCTCATGATGCGGCTGGAGCGGAGCAGCCTCCTTCCCTGGCGCCCCAGGGCTCCGGCCTTTGGGAACGTGCTGGTTCTGTCGCCCTGCTAGGCACCGACTTCAGTTGGATTGCATTCGAATCCAGGCGTTTTCCACCGCTCGCTGTCGTGCCCATTACGGAACCTACCTCGAGTGCTCTTCAACGTGCTCTTCGTCACAGCCCAGGCTGCTTTTGGAGAGCTGTAATCGCTCTCAGGGCACCTGGAGCCCCGTGTCCACCCCACTGCGCTGGTTCAGATGTGCACCGTGCTCCTTGGGAGTGGAAGTGTCCCCCTTTCGTGACATTAGCTCCCGTCCCCCTGTACATCTGGGCAGAGCAGCTTGGAGTCGCCCTCACTGTTGCCAGCTCAGCTGGGTGGGTGGGCGCCCTCCTCCTGGGCCCTGGGCTCTCCAGACAAGCTGCTTTTCCTTGTTTTGCATCACAGGCAGATGATTGTAACTGCAGTGAGTGTCTGCATCCAGAAAGAGCTGCCATAGATTGAACTATGGAGTCAACACGCACAAAGGGATGTGTGCTTGCAGGTGGGTTTGCTAGCCCACAGGATGGCCACGAGCCGCGTGCGTGCCGGGGAGACGCCGCGATGCCCGGCGGGAGCGCCCGGCGCGTGCCCCATCCCCGCGCTTCTGCTTGGGACGTCCTGCAGCTCCCCGCTCATCCCCTCCTCCTCCCGGCCCCTTCCGCTTCCTCGGGCTCGTTTCCCTTTATTTCACGCTCAGTTTTTCCCTCGGGGCCGCAGCCCTGCCTGCGCTCGTGTGGAGGTCTGGCCTCCTTGGGAGCCTCCGCGCGTGCGGGAGTGGGGCGCCTGCCGCAGGAATCCCTGGGGGTTCAGCGGCGCTGGAGCGGGCCCTGCGGAACACGCTCCGCGCCGGGCCGCGCGCTGCCCCAGCGTCACACGCCGGCGCCGCGGCCTCCAGCGCGGCCTCGCTTGCGGAGGAGTGGGTCCTTGCTTGCTGGGTCCTCCCTCCCTCGGCCCGAGCTCTGCGATGGCTGCAGGAGAGCAGAGGGGCCCTTCTGGGCCGTGCTCGCTGCTCCTTTGCTCCCTTGGTGCGTCCTGGTGGGTTAAACGCGGGCAGGGCCGGGTGCCGCTCGTGAGCCTGCGTAGACCCCACGGTGAGCCTGCGTAGCCCCCACGGCTGGTCCCTTGCTCAAGGCTTTGGGGAAAGGAGGCTGAACGTGAGCAAACACTGTGTGATGGCAGCCGGACGCGCTGCCGCGTCGCCCGCGCTGCTGCAGCGTTAAACCCGTCCTGGGTGCGCGTGGTGATGGCAGCCGGACGCGCTGCCGCGTCGCCCGCGCTGCTGCAGCGTTAAACCCGTCCTGGGTGCGCGTGGTGATGGCAGCCGGACGTGCTGCCACGTCGCCCGCGCTGCTGCAGGCGCCGCCGGGTTCGCGCCGTGCAGGGCGGCTGCGCGGGCATGAGGGGCTCTGTGTTCTGGGGGCATCTCGTGCGCCCCGACCCCTCGCTGCTCTGCTCGAGGTTCCTGCTCCCCGGCTGCTCCGTCCTTGCGGGTTCAGTTGCATCATGAAGCCGCTTGCTGAAAACGCCGGGGCGAGGTCCCTTCCTCGGGGTGAATGGAGGGCTCCGCGGTGACGCCCGGAGCATCCCCGGCCCCGGCACTTGGTTCCCACCCCGCGCCGGGTCCCTTCTCGCCGGCGAAGGCTGCGGTCGTTGCTTGAAGCTGTGAGCCTCGGGTGGCCGAGCCTGCAGACTGCTCCGGCGCCGCCATCCGTGCGCGCCGGCCTCGCTCCCTGCCGCCTTTGGGAGCTTTCCCTGTGGTCGGGAGCGGCTTCGTTCACGGGGCGCATCCCCACACGCCGGATGCCAGCGGCAGCAATGGGCGCCG
Organism: Nothoprocta perdicaria; assembly: GCF_003342845.1. Lineage (NCBI taxonomy): Eukaryota > Metazoa > Chordata > Aves > Tinamiformes > Tinamidae > Nothoprocta > Nothoprocta perdicaria. The sequence goes on along the minus strand of NW_020455596.1, from coordinate 384,377 downwards.
TGAGCTGCTGTCGTTAGCAGGGCTTGCTGAGGACAGAAGCAGCCGCGTTGGGCCTGCCCTGCCCACCGGCGCGGTGCGGAGCATGGGGTCGCGCACGCGCCGGCCTCCAGCACCCAAACTCTTCCTTAAAAATGCCATTTTTTTTCCTCTCTTTTGCATGGCTCCCAGGTCGCGCGGCTGCAGCAGCATGGCTGACCTGCATCCCAACCTGAGCCTGGCGGACGCGCTCACGGAGCCGCCCCCAGAGATCGAGGAGGAGGTCAAGAGGGACTTCATCGCCACGCTGGAGGCCGAGAAGTTTGACGACGTGGTTGGGGAAACGGTCGATAAAACGGACTACGTCCCGCTGCTGGATGACGACGAGGACGGCAAAGGCAGCGGCCAGGAGCCCCGGAGCAAGGCGCACGCGGACGCCGTGCCGGGGGAACGTAAGTGGCCGGGGCCGCGCGGGACCCGCTTGCCGCGCCACCAAAGCCAGCCTGGTGGAGGGGGCTGCCTGGTTTAGGCTCCACGCCGCAGGTGAAGAGTGAGATCAAGTCTCCCGTCTCGCTCTTGGCCTGCCGTTCAGCTCTCTGCGTGTTCAACGTCCTGCCCAAGGCTGTGAATATTGCCCCGTCCTCGCGTTTATCCGGTGCTTCCATCATGCAGTCCTGGACCAGACTTGCTAAATTTGGTGACTTCTGCTCCAGGTGGCTTTAGGCAGAGGACAAAGCTGGCGGCTTGAGGCCCGTGCTGGCTTTGCTCTTGGGTGTTTGCTAGGCTGAGCCTTGGGGCCTCCCATTCCAAAGCCGGACTCACGTTCTAGCCTCCCAAGCCTGGTGCTGCCTATGTACTTTTGCACATATTAGTGCTAATAACTTTATAAGAAACTCCTCAAAATGGGCAGAGGGAGGATTAGAAAGAGGCTGCACTGAAACATCCCGCGCTGCGAGTTTGCCGGGCAGCGCTCCCGTGCTTGAGCCGGTGTCACCGTCCTGCAGGCCGCTGTGAGCGCCTGATGCCGTTAGCGCCTAAGGCGTCTCATGGGGCTTTCCCGAGGTGAGAAGGATTCCTGCGGCTTGGAGCGCTCCCTTCCTTCCTGCCGGGGCTCCGCGCAGCCCCCTTGGCCTCCCGGGGCGGCGCACGGGGACGTCGCGGTGGCCACGAGGTGGCTCTGCCGCCCGGCAGCGCTCCGGTGCATGGCTGCTCCGGTGGGATGCAGCGGGAACGCGCAGCACGAGCCCGCCTCGCCTGCGGAGCGTGTGTGCCGGGCCGGCCCATCGCGGCCGGTCGCTGCAGATGATCAGTTTGGCCCACGCGGCCCTCAGTTTGTTTATATATAAACACAATCCTCGGATCCGCCGGCCAGCTGCAGCAGCGGCCGGGTGATCCAGAGGTCCCTTCCAGCCTTAAGGGTTCTGGGATTCTTTGAACCCCCACGAGAGCTTACGCTGCCCGTTATGGCCAAGTGCCCGGCCTCGGTCTTGCAATCCCTTCCCTTTTGCTCCTTCACATCTGACAAATGGGATGAGTTCCTCGAAATCCCGCAGTGCACAAGGGAGAAGCTTCGGAAGCCCCCGATGGCCTGGAGCCGCAGAGCGGGATCGCCTGGGATCTGCGGGAACGTGGTGCCCGGCTGTGCTCCGGGGTGGCACCTTGCCCGCTTTGGGGAAGCAAACAACTCAGCTGTGCTGGTGTGGGTCCGGGAAAGTCCTGCAGCATCCCCATGGAATGGAGCTTTGCTTGGAGGTTTTTCCATGCGAGCCGTGCCGAGGCTGCCCAACGCTCGCTCCCAAATTCCCTCTGTTCTCCCTGGGCCTTGCGCTGCCCGCACGTTTGCCGGGTCCAGCCAGGAAAAATGAGCAGCTCCTGATTTTTTTCTGAGCTCGATGGATAGGATAGGGTAGGATAGGGTAGGATAGGACCGGACAGGACAGGACAGGACAGGACAGGACAGGGTAGGGTAGGGTAGGGTAGGGTAGGATAGGATAGGATAGGATAGGATAGACTCTTTTCTAGCCGTGGATATAAATCCCCACGTGCCATAGGGTTCCTCCTGTAGGGAACTGGGAATGCAGGGCCCCGACCTGGGTCCCCCTGGAGTCCCCTGGCCACTGCTCTCGCTTTGGGGCCTGCCAGCACGGGCTGGGAGACCTGGCTGCCTTGTTTTTCCCAAAAATAGTCCTAGGAGGAAGGTCTGAGTTCATGCATCGCGTGGATGGGAGAGCTTGGGAGGATTAACCAGTTCCTACCCATGTCGGGTAGCAGGGCCCCTCCTTTCCGCGGTTTAAAGCTGTTGCGAAGGGTTCGTTTCCTCCAAACACTGACATTTGCTGTGATTTGTTGCAGATCCTTCCGCTTCGGGGCCGATGGTGGTAGAAAACGGTGACCACGGACTAGGAAATAGCCGCACGGGTGAGTGTTTGTAAACGTTTGTGGAGGAAACCTCCTAGACCAAGACCAACTTGGTGCTTGCCCGTGAGCGGGGAACGCGCCCGCAAGCTCCGCTCACGCGCCTCTCCCCGTCTCTCCACGGAGGTTTGTTGTTTCGTTTTTATGATCTTTTTGGAGAATTTTAATACTTCATGCATGCTTGATGTTGGGAAGGCGCTGGTACCTGAGCGAATTCCATGGTGTCTGTAGCGGAACGCTGCCCTCGCGCTCGGGTTCCTCTCCGTTCCCACCGCCCTTGGGTGCAGCTTTGCTCCCTGCTGCTCGGGTGCTGGTGAAGCTCCCCGACCGCTCGGGTTCTGCAGCTTTTCTTGCCTATTTTTCCCTCTCCCCTACCCCAAACTCTCATCATGGAAAATCTGCCCCGGTATTTGCTCTGGCAGTGTGCTGCCAAAGCTGAAGTCGAGGTCTGTGAACCTGTGTCCAGCAGCAGGAGGACGACTTTGCTTGCCAAAAGCGTGTTCTAAGTGGATCAACCCTTGATCCACTTAATATACTTGATCAATACTAAAGCTGGTTGGGAACCAGCAAAGAAATCATCTTCCTATCAGCGTAGGTTCGCCAGGAACCACTCGTCTTTTAGCAGTTGTGTTTAATGACATGCAGTAATTCCCTTTTCTGAAGGAACCTGGAGCTGCCTGCCATGCTAAGAGCTGTTTCCCTGGTCTAACTTGGGAGCTCCGGCTCAGCCTTAGCCTCCTCCATGTCTGCTAAGGTTAAGCTGGGACTTACCCAGCCCTGGCATCCCTGCTAGAGCCCCAAGCAAGGGCAGGAAGGTAGAAGACGGCAGAAGAGGGTGAACAAAAGCAAGATTTGATTAAGTTGTATTTCCAAAGTGGGTATTCGAGTTCTCACTACGAACACGATTTAAAAAAGGGATCTCATGCATTGACTTCCCGTTGCAAATCCAGTCAATTGTAAGAAGACAGGCACATTTTTAGCAAAAAAATAAGAATTTAAAGATGCTTCTGAACCTCCCTGCAGATATATTCTCTCTTTTAAGTACATGTAATTAAAAAGAGATAGGAATAAAATCAGGCTTATGACGCCTCAGGTATGGCTAATTGAATGCATTGGGATTTTTATGGAGCTTCTGCATTGTATTTAGTAATAAAAAGTCTTATTTACGTAGTGCCAGCCTTCTGGAGGCTTAACTCTCCCGGTGCCACGTGCTAGCAGCGTGGATCAAAGGCACTTCCATGTGTCCGAGGCTCTTTAGTTTATTCATACGCTCCATCTTTGGGAGGCAGAGCTGGATTTGTTTTCTCTCTTGTTTAAGGCTGCCTAAAAGTGGCATCAAGGGCCAAAGCCACGGGCCTCAAGTGCCGAGGGTGGCGAGGCGGCGTTCCCGGCGCGGCTCCGTGCGCTGCCCTCTGCCCGTGCCCGGGGCAAGGCTGCAGCGCCGGGGCTGGCGCGGGCGGCACGAAGCGGGCCGCGCGCGGGGACGCGGCCGCTGCTGTCCCCTGTGCCAACCCGGCCACCAAGCCGGGCAGCTCCATGGCATCTCCGTGTTTGCGGTGTGGCACCGCAGCAGTTCCATAGGGACGTGCCTAGGGATGCGGTGCGGGATGCGAGGCGGCAGCTTGCGCCAGCGCCCCCAGCTCCTTGCCCCCTGCTGCTTTCCTTGGTGCCCCCTTCTGCTTCCCGTGGGAGCGGGAGGCCGGCCTCTCCTTGCAGAGTCCGCTGCTCCGCTTTGGAAGGCGCAAGAAAGCAAAGCAAGTGCTTGGGAGGAGCCCGAGGAAGGTGGCGGCGGGCGGACGCGGTGCCCTCACCCGCTCACGGGCCCCGCGCTGCCCCTTGGCGCAGGGCCCTGCCCGCGCTCTGCATCCCGGGGCCTCTGCAGGCAGCCGGGCCTCCACGGAGGCCGGTCCCCCATGTGCTGCATCCGTCACTGCTTCCCAGGGCCTCTGCAGCCACGTGGGCCCTGTTGGCCTTTGTGGAGGCCAGTCCTCCACGGAGGCCGCTCCTCCGCGTGCCGCATCCGTCACCACTTATTAATATTGTTGTTATTGTTGTTATTATCACCGCGTTTATTGCCATGGAATTATTACGTACCCGGGTCGTATCAACACAACGGGGACACAGCCGCGTTGCATGCAAGCCGCGCGTCGCCCGCCCTGCCCGAGCGGAGCGCGGCCGGGGGCACCCGGGGCTCCCGTGGCACCCCAAGCTCCCCCGGCTCTCCCCCGCCCTCGGGCGCCTGCCCCGGCCGCTCTCCGTCATCGGTTGCTCGTTAGCGGTGCCACCTGTATGTTCATGTTTACTAACGACTTGCGCTTTTTTGCCCCTCTCCCCATCCCTTCTCCCTCTCCTCCTCCTCTCCCTCTCTTCTATTTTCTCCTCCTAGAAGCCTAGACTGTCTCCTAACACTGGGGCTGCCACTGCCACGACACCAGTGTCCTTTTCCACCTGCCATTCCTCTTCTAAAACCCTCAGCATTTTACAGAGCTCTTGCTTTGCCTCCTGCGACTTGGCGCGTAGAAGAAGCCAAGGGCAGCCGCGCCGCCGGCCGAGGACCCTCCTCCTCCTCCCTCTCTGCTCTGCAGTGCTTGTCGAAACCTTCCTCCCCGTGTAAGCACACGCGCCTGGCGGCGCTGCACCGCTCCGTCCGCCTCCGGAGCGGCCGGTGCTCCCGGACGGCAGCTCCGCTCCCGCCTCCGAGCCCCCTGCCTCCCTCCCCGCCGCTTTGAGCGCTCCCGGTGTAGAGGTTTGTCCTCGGGGACGGCGCCTTCGTGCCCGAGCTGCCTTGGGGACAATGGGGACGGCCGCCGAGGACGTGGCTGCGGCCGCCACGGCCCGCGAGGGTGCGGGGAGACCGGCCCGTGCGCCAAGCACCGCAGTAGCCATTTGCCCCCGTGGCACCCGTCAGGAATGGCACATGGTGTCGCTTTTGCTTTCCGCTCCGTTTTCCCCCTGTTTTCCAGCTGGGAGCAGGGTTCTGTCGGCTCGGGCCCGCTGGCACAGCCTCGGGTCACTGCGGGGAGCGGGAGGGACACGGCTCTCGTGGCCTCGCTCCACCACGCGCTTTCCTCGGCGCCGCTCCGTGCGCTTGGTGCCTGTTCCCAAAGCAGAGGAGGGATTTGGGCTTTTGGGGTCCTCTCCGAAGCACTTTAAAGCCTGCTTGCTCCGGGAGGAAGGCGGCAGCCCTGCGCATTTGCCGGGGCGCCGCTTGGCCACGCAGCTTTTTCTTGCCTACCTTTTGCCTTAAGTGGGTTTAACTCGTTGTGCCCCAGCAGCCCGGAGTGAGTGACAAATTCCCGAGGGAAATGGGGGCGGTGAATGGGAGGTGTTCTCAGCGGGGCTGAGCCCCGGGCGCCCCTGCCTTCCCCCCGGACACCGTGTTTCCCGGGCACAGCAGGGTCCAGCCGCGAGGGAAGCTCCCTGCGCTCTCCGTAGCCGCCGGCTCCAGCCGCAGCTCCCGGGAAGGATTCATCCCTCCGTGCTACCACCGGACCCAAAGAACTACCTTTTTCCCCCCTTTTCCCGTGTTTTTATCCCCATTCTTTTGGGTATTGTTGGCTTTACAGACTCGGGGATAGGCAGGCACGGGGAGCTGGATGTTCCGATGCTTTTGTGCCACTCTCCGTTGGAGGGGCTCCCAGCCGAGCTCCACAGTGTCCCATTTGGGCCTTCCCAGTGGGAAGGGACCTGGGACACGTCGGGGAGCCAGGAAATGAGGGAGCTTCCTAAGGGCAGAGTTGCAGCCTCTGTCGCTCCTAGAAAACTTGTCTGCATCTTGCCGAAAACTCAGTGCAATAAATAAACGTGAGTAAGAAAGCGCCAAGTGAAAAGCGTTGTCCCAGGGAGGCCGGGAAGCTGCGGGATGTGTCGCTTTGTTGGAACCTCATGTCCTGCCCGTGCCCTTGTCCGCGTCGTGGACATAACACACGTTGCTCTAACCTCCTTGTGCTTCCGAGCTTGTCTGTCCCCGTTGCTGGCGTTTTCCCGGGATTCTGCCCGCTCTGTACGATGCCAAGCTGTGTATCGCTGTCCTGAATAAAGCACCCTCCTAATAAACACGTCACACTAACCTGTGGGTCCTTGTTCTGCTCGGCGTGCCCGGGATGGCACTCCCGTGTTCCCGAGTGTCCCGGGCTGCAGGAGCGCTCCGGCCTGGCCGGAGAGCCCGGCGCCGGGCGCCCTGCACCGCGGGAGCGCCAAGGTCTGAGCCGTGTCCGTGAGCTGCTGTGAGGATGGGAGGGAAGGAAGCAGGGAATGTGCCCTCCGCCGTGCTCCGGGATGGGGGAGATGGATGCCCGTCCCCGTGCTGGACCTGCAAGGAGCACGTGAAAAGGAGCTAACAAACAACCCCTGGTGCTTGCGGTGCGGGCACACGCGCGGCCGCTGGCTCAGGAGGCCTGAATCTGGCAGGATTCGCACCAAAACGGCGCTGGGAACGGTGGGCTGCGCTGAGCCACGCGCCCGTGCTGCAGCAACTGTGCATCGCAGCCACAGCCCCGTACCGACAGCCTGGGAAGGGCGCAGTCCCGCTCTCTGCTCCTTACCCAGCCCCTTTTAGGTTGCTAGCGCGCAGAATTTTTAGGGAAAAATATTATTCCTTGCCTTTCGCCTCTTGAAAATGGGACGCTTGGAAACCCGCCTCTTATTGAAGCTGTTTCTCCTGCTTTACCTGCCTGGGTTCGCTCGGCTTGAGGGCTCTTCCCAGCTCCCGGGGGAGCCGTCCGGGCTCTGCACAACCTGCAGCCAGCCACGTTCTCCAGATTTGACGTTTTCTGCCGCTTCAGCCTAAAAAAAGGAGCACACTCAATAATTGAAAGGGCCCGTTTGGTCCCTCAGCCCGGCGTGACTAAGAGGCTTTTTGGGGCGTGTGTTTGGTCTTTTGGGATCCTTATTTTTAGGAGGGAGTTGAGGGGAGGGCGGTGGGAGTGGGGCACCGTTTGCACAACGTGGAGCCTCTGGGATTTGTGCTTGGCATCTGTGTGGAAGGGGGAGGAAGCTCCCGGCGCCGGTTTTCGGAGCGCAGGGCTGTGCTCCTGTGCCCAAACGGAGAGGTGCTGCTGCTTTAATTTGGGCTTAACGTGCAATAATCTGGGTGCAGCGCCCAGCCCCGTGTCCCGCTCTCCCGTGCTGCTCTCCTGCAGCAGTCCAGGCTTATTTGGCCTCAAATGGTGGATTTTCCTGAACTGGAAAGCTAGCGCCTGTGCTGGTGCCTCCCTTGCCGCCTCGCCATCCACTGATACAGTGGGGTTTTCCTGTGGTTTTTCCCCAAATACTGTTCTTGTCTGCGATCCAGGTGCCCCCACGGGCAGCTCTGTTTGCATTTCTCATCTTGCTTGTTCTATACATCTGTGTGTATTTAAATATGACAAAAACTTATTCAGAGTCACACTATTAAAAATGTACGTTTCTTATGGTGTAGTTTTGAACCCAAACCTTGAGATTTCATAACCCCAAAGAATTTGCCTGTGAGGTCTTAGAGAATTGGGTAATTTTGGCCAGAACTGCTGGCAAGCCGGAGGATCCCATCCTCCCTGGGCACTCCTGGGAGCGTGGCTGCCTATGGAGCAGCTTCCCTGCGGAGCTTCCCTGTGGAGCTTCCCTGCGGAGCGGCTGCTGCAGGCGAGGTGGGTTTTCCGGCCAATTCCTTAATCTAGATTGCAGATCCTATGGGTTTTCTCTGGAAAGGCTCCACATCTCCGGGCTGCGGGGAGCAGAACCCGCGTTTTCCTTCTGCCCGTTCTTGCCACAGCCCCTCTGAGCTCCCTGCACCAGGATCTTATTCCTTCTTGCGGGAATCTTTGAGTTAAGAGTTCCCCAAATGAAACTTTGCCTCTTCTCCAAGTGCAATGTAAGGGAATAAAGCGGCAGCGCCGGGAATGGGCGTTTGGGGAAGGGGCAGCAGCAATCGCTCCGACGTGGTTCTGCAGGTGGCCGGGGACGCGACACTTGCTGCTCGCCCGGCTTTTAGCTGGCTGAGGGATCAGGTAGCTCAAGGTAAGAAATAAAAGCATTGCCATGCTTTTATCCATGGCCGTGCCGTGCCCGCGCTGCGCTCCGGAGCCCGTGGTGCCCTTGGCTCCGTTCGAAGGTGAGACGTGGCCTGACGGGCCCCGCGGAGCAGAAGCACCAGCGCAGCCCTCGCTCCCGGTCGTTTGTGTTGAGGCTGCGTTTCGGCGAGCGCCTGACAGCTGCATGACTTGACATGTTGTTTTAGGAAGCCTGAATTTCCTGAGCAAGTCGCTGGGGCTTAAAATAGTCAAGCACGGGCTTTGGAGCTTCTCTCTTGAATTTATTATTATCTTATCCATTTAAAGCACCGGCTGTGCGAAGCCAAGCTCTAGGAATTGCAGGAGTTTCCAGAGCCTCTGGAAGCAGGTGAGCAGCCTGAGCTCGGCCGCTGCGAGCGAGCGGGACACTTAGGGGTCCTAAGGACTCTGCTTCCCGACGGGAGGCTTGAGGTGCTTCCGCAAACCCGCCTTGGCTAAGCCCAGTCTGCCCTCGCCGGCCGCTCTCCCTATTTATATAACTCCCAGGTTCAAGAGGTGCGTAATGTTCTTTTCCGTTTCTGCTGGGGACATCATCCGTTTTGTTTTCTTGCTTAATTTGATTTCCTGCGTTGGAATTTTGGCCGTGATCCCGTAGGTGGCTGGGCTCTACCTGCCCTGGGCTTGCGAGACCTGGAATTATGGCCGGGGGTGGCATCGCCAGCCTAAGCACCCTCTTGTCACCTGCCCCGAGAGCTTGTGCTTTGCTCCGCGTAAGAAGAAGGAGAAATCCCCTTGGGTATTAGTAGCCATGGGCTTGCCTCTGTGTTAGCTCCGGGACCAGGCTGCGGCTCCGAGATACGGAGCTACCGGCGGAAGAGCGACGGGCAGAAGCCTGAGCGTCCCACAAAACCCCAGCTCCCCCAGAGCGAGCCAAACCAACATGTTTTCTTACTATTTCTACTAATATTTGAACGCAGCGGGTTAAATCAAGGCATCGTGTTCGGTAGGGGAGACACCGGGACGGCGGGAGCACCAGCCGGGGCTGCCTCCCGATGCGGCTGTGCTCGCGACTCCCTCCGTGTCCGGAGCGCCCGCGTCTCCCTGCGGCCCCCTCCTCCCGCTGGAAACGGCTCCGCTGATTGCACCGTGCACTTCATCCCGCGCGGCCCCGGCCTCGCCCGACCTCTCCCGGGGGATAATCCGCCCGTTACGAAACGGGGAGCCCGCCGGCCAGGGCAGCTGCGGCCGCGGAGCGGAGCTGCGGCGGGAAGGGCCGGGCGCGTGGAGCCGGAGCTGGCGCCCGGCTCGGTGCCTCCGCGGGTCCTGCCGCCTCCTGAACCCGCCGAGCGCCCGCTGCACCGTCCGGGCGGCTTCGTCCCGCGCCGGCCCCGTGTTTGCGGACGTCCCTTGTCGCTGGTAACGGGGTTGGGGCCGTGCCGATGCTCCGTGCCCGGCGCTCGTGCCGCTTCCAGGGCGCTCTGTGCCGCTCGGTGCCAGCACCAGCCCGCGGCACGGACCCCGGCACAGGCAGAAAATGCTGCTGGAATCATTGTCCTGAGGACTTGGAGAAGGAAAGCTTACTGAAGTGGGAGCAGATTAGGAACTGAAGGGAAAATTCCTGGACAGGGAGAGCCCAGAACCCCGGCCCAGGCTGCCCAGGGAGGCTCCTGCTCTGGGCATCTCCCCAAGCCGCCCGGGTGCCACCGGGTGCCCCCTGCTCTGGGTGTCCCTGCTGGAGCTCCAGGGGGAGCTCCAGGGGTGCCTTCCAATCCCAACCATTCTGGGGTTCTGGGATTCTGTTCCTGCAAGGAGCGGCTCCTCCGCTCCATGTGGCGGGGTGAGAGCTCCCGTCGTTTCCGCACAGCAGCCCTCGTCCCTCGGAGCTGCTTTTCCCTAATCCCTAAACACCCACCGTGACTTTGGTACCAGGAGCCGCTCCGAGGGCTCCGGAGCTCCATTCCCGAGGGGATAGTGACAGACTTGGCTCCTTCCCAAGGATGTGGGCAGGACCGGCCGTGTCCCCGTGCGCCTGGCTCGTTGCATCGCATCAGGGCCCGCTGGCGGTGACAGCGGCCAATCCCTCCCTCTGGAGCGTTCCCTCCAGATCGTTCTCTCCGGAGCGTTCCCTCCAGAGCGTTCCCTCCAGAGCATTCCCTCCAGAGTGTTCCCTCCAGAGCGTTCCCTCCAGAGCATTCCCTCCAGAGCATTCCCTCTGGAGCGTTCTCTCCAGAGCGTTCCCTCCAGAGCGTTCCCTCCGGAGCATCCCTCTGTGTTACCGGAATTTGGCAGGAAAAGGGTTAGAGGTGTCCGAGTCCATGACACGGTGCCGGGGACGCTGCCTGGCCTGGGATGCGGCTGTCTCTGTCCTTTGCTCGGTGCCGGTTTAGGACGTGTGGCTGTAAATTAAATTTGCCAATGGGAATTTGAGTCAGGATTAAAAATGTGGATGTTCCCGTGAGCGGTGAACGCGCACCCGCGCTCTGCCTCCAGTGGGTGCCGAGAACAGGAATGAGAGCCCTGGCACGGCCGGAACGGGAGGCTCCAGAGCAGGATGCTCCGGGTGCATCCAGGGCGGCTCCAGGTGCCCCTGACAGCAGATCCTTGCTGCGCCCGGTGCCCGGAGCGGTGTCCCCCGCGCAGGTGCCCGTGTCACTGCCACCAAGCGCCACGCGCGTCCCGGTGCTCCCGGCTCCTTTGCTTTTGCGTGTCCTTTCCTCTCGTTTCCAGTTTTCCTGACCTACCCCCGTGCCAACAGACACGTCTGCTTGGAGTGCGGGAGCTCTTCCGTGCTGTCCCTGCGGGATCCCTTGGGTGGCATCCGCTCCGTTAGCACGGGCGGCGTTTCGGAACGGGAACATTCCAGCTTCCCGGGGTCTCCTGTTGCAAAGGAGCCCCGCGAGGTGCCGGAGCTGCTCGGCACGCAGGCGGGGACGGGCACCGGCTTTGATCCGGCCGCCCCCTCGCTCAGGATGAACGCGCGGGTGGCACTCGCCGCCTGCGGAGCGGCCCAACCTGGAGCATTTTGGGCTGGTTTATGGGCTTGGCCCTCATTTATACCTTGGCGAGTGGCTGGAATGATAAAATCCGGGTAAATATGGGAGCAGTTTGTGCCCAGCAGCGCGTGCCAGCCCACGGCGGCTCCGGCACCGGGGATGATCCCGCAGGAGCAGCCGCCCCGGGACGCGGCGCAGGCTCCCGGTGCCTTCCCGCCCTCCCGTGCCCCGTGTCGTTGGTTTGACACGAGTGGGAATGAACAGCCGGGAAAGCCAGCTCGCCGCCGCCGCTTGTGCGTCCGCCGCCTCTGCCGAGCGCTGGAGGAGCGAAAGTGGGTCAGTGCGGCGCGCGAGCGGCGGCCCGCGGCGCCCGGCTGCGCGGGGCGGCACCAGCGCCCTTCCCGGCGCCCCTTGTCCTTGTTGTGCTGGGTGGCACCAGCGCCCTTCCCAGCGCCCCTTGTCCTTGTGCTGGGCGGCACCAGCGCCCTTCCTGGCGCCCCTTATCCTTGTGCGGGGCGGCACCAGCGCCCTTCCTGGCGCCCCTTGTCCTTGTGCTGGTGGCACCAGCGCCCTTCCCAGTGCCCCTTGTCCTTGTTGTGCTGGGCGGCACCAGCGCCCTTCCCGGCGCCCCTTGTCCTTGTGCTGGGTGGCACCAGCGCCCTTCCCGGCGCCCCTTGTCCTTGTGCTGGGCGGCACCAGCGCCCTTCCCGGCGCCCCTTATCCTTGTGCTGGGCAGCACCAGCGCCCTTCCCAGTGCCCCTTGTCCTTGTGCTGGGTGGCACCAGCGCCCTTCCCGGCGCCCCTTGTCCTTGTGCGGGGCGGCACCAGCGCCCTTCCCGGCGCCCCTTATCCTTGTGCTGGGTGGCACCAGCGCCCTTCCCAGTGCCCCTTGTCCTTGTTGTGCTGGGTGGCACCAGCGCCCTTCCTGGCGCCCCTTGTCCTTGTTGTGCTGGGTGGCACCAGCGCCCTTCCTGGCGCCCCTTGTCCTTGTTGTGCTGGGTGGCACCAGCGCCCTTCCCAGCGCCCCTTGTCCTTGTGCTGGGCGGGGCGGCACCAGCGCCCTTCCTGGCGCCCCTTGTCCTTGTGCTGGTGGCACCAGCGCCCTTCCCAGCGCCCCTTGTCCTTGTGCTGGGCGGCACCAGCGCCCTTCCTGGCGCCCCTTATCCTTGTGCTGGGCGGCACCAGCGCCCTTCCCAGCGCCCCTTGTCCTTGTGCTGGGTGGCACCAGCGCCCTTCCCGGCACCCCTTGTCCTTGTGCTGGGCGGGGCGGCACCAGCGCCCTTCCCAGTGCCCCTTGTCCTTGTGCTGGACGGCACCAGCGCCCTTCCCGGTGCCCATTGTCCTTGTTGTGCTGGGTGGCGCCAGCGCCCTTCCCAGCGCCCTTCCCGGCACCCCTTGTCCTTGCTGTGTTGGGTGGCACCAGCGGGCGCGGGGCCGAGCGCCCTTCCCGGCGCCCCTTGTCCTTGCTGTGCGGGGTGGCACCAGCGGGCGCGGGGCCGAGCGCCCTTCCCGGCGCCCCTTGTCCCATCCGCGCGGGGCAGTGCCAGCGGAGGCCAGTCCGGAGGAGATGTGGGGTCAGCAGCACCGCGGCGTCGCGCCAGTCTGCAGCGGGCGGGCGGCAGCGTTCACTTTGGCACACGCTGGCACTGCACCTCTTCCTATACCTTCCTATACCTTCCTATACATTCCTATACATTCCTATACACTGCTATGCACTGCTACACATTGCTGGTGCTCTCGGTGCCTTCCGAGTCGCAGCTGGGATGGGTAGCAAGAGATTCGGGGCCATCGCAGGAGCCGGAGCCGTTGCAGGAGCCGGGGCCGTTGCGGGAGCCGGGGATTTAACGCAGTTAAGGCCAGACCTGGCTGGGTTTAGGCAGGCGGAGGCCCAGCCGACAGGGAGGAGGGCTGGGAGCTCACGGGCTCTGGAGATGTTAAGGTGAATCTGTCGGGAAGCAGATCCGTGAGGGAGCGCGTGGCGCGGCCGGGAGCGCGGCGCGGGGCCGCCGTCCTTCCGCTCCAGTTGTGTGTGACGGTAACGCGGGCGGACGGCGGCGTGGGCGGCGCGGGCGGCGCGGCACCGAGCTGAGCGGCGCCGCGCGGGCACCGCGTCCACAGACACACGCAGGGCGCTGGGCTCCTGGCTGGGCAGCCTCGGAGCAGCGGCTCCGCACCCATTCCCGAGGCATCCCGGGTGCCATTCCAGGGCCGTTAGGGCTTGGCGGCGGCTGCGCGTGCCGGGGAGCAGCTCCGTGCCGGCTCCCGTGTCCTGCTGCTGTCCCTCCAACGGGCACCTGCCTTCCTCCTCCTCCTCCTCCTCCTCCCGGGAGCCCCAGCGGGCGGCTGCGCTCCCCGCTAGCCCAGCAGCTCCTGGCTCCCAAGGGCTGCTCGGCTGGAAGCAACGGAGCTGCAGTGTTTATCGGGGTCCATGACGGCCCCGAGGAAATAAACCCCGTGGAAATAAACCCCGTGGAAATAAACCCTGTGGAAATAAACCTCGTGGAAAGCAAAGTAAAACCCAGCTCCGGGGATCCTTGGGGATCCTTGGGGATTGGAGCAGTGGCTCCAAGCGCTCCGGACGCTGCCGCACGCAGAGCCTCCCAAGCAGGAGAGCATCCAGTGTGGCTCCAAGCGCTGGCCCTTTGTGACACTCCCGCAGCCTCCTGCAGCCCTGCACTCGCGCCTGGTCCTCGTCTTCCCGGTCCTCACGTGCCGAGAGGATCAGGCAGGTTGGATTTGAGCCGCAGTTCCCCACAGTTCGGCCTCTGGAAGCAGCAGCCGGTTCCCTCCCTCCCTCCCGCGAGGAGTCAGCACGTGCAACAGCGCTCCTTGTCAGCGCTCTCTGCGGAACAGCCCTCGGAGCATGTGTGAACACGGCGCCTTTCAGCTTTTGACACGGCTTGGTTCTCAGTTCAAAGCTCTAAGCCGAGTTTAACACAAGCTGTCGGCACGCGAGCTTGGCGCAAGCTCGGCTCGCGGTCGGGCGGCCGGTGGCCCTGTGCCAAGGTGCAAGCAGGCGGCGCGGCAGATTGTCCTTCCCCTCATGGGCTCCGTTTCCTCCACCTTCTCCTGCAGAAGCTCAGACCGATGGGCACGGGTGCTTGGGTTTGCCCCCTGCTCCTTTGGGGTCTCCTGTTTTTCCCTTCCATCCCGAGCGCCAGAAGAACCCGCCCGTGCCCGGGGTACGCAGCGAGCTCCGTGCGCGTCCACGCGTCCGTGTGCACCGTAGGCGCAGGGACCAGACCCAAAGCCACAGCCCTCCTTGGCCTTGGAAGGCTCTGCTGCTTGGGCAGGTTTGTACCAGCAAACGGCATCGTGACGGGGCACGACGGGCTGCGCTTTTACCCTGAGCAGGCTTGACTCGGGGCAGGAACGCCCTGGGCAAAGCGGCAAGCGGATCCGGAGGCGCTTCCCGAGGCCGGAGCGCCCGTGTGCCGCCGCCCGACCTCCTGGCGGGCACGGGGCTTGAGTTGCGGGGAAGGACCTTTTGGAGGCTTTGTCCTCCTTGTTCTTGTTTCCTCTTTCTTTATACCCGGGTGCCCAGTGCCGGGCGAGCCGGGTGCCCTCCTGCCTGTGCAAACTGGGAGAAGGGCACAAAGAGGGAGAAGGTGCCTCCCGCTGCCCGCTCCTGCTGCCCGCTGCTCCCGAGCGAGGCCGCCGTGGCACGGAGGCTTTGCTGGGGGGAGCTTTCCCATTCCCAACCGCTGGATCCCATTCCCACGCTCCGGAACGCGCTCCGAGGCAAGCATGGATGGGAGCGTGTGGTGGACTGGGCTGGATCGCGGCTTCCCGGGCAGGTTCCGTGGCATCGTTATCATGAAAGGTGAAATATGAAAAGCATGAAGAGACTGAGTGGCCAACGCGTTGAATATTCTGGTGGGGGATAAGAGGAGTTTGAATTCATTATTTCTCTCTGGAAGAAAGTGGGAAGCGATTTGGAAGTCTGATGTTACTGATATCGGAGCTGGCAGATTCAGGCCTCCTCGGAACAGCCGATTCAGCTGCGGGAGCGGGAGGCTCTGCGGGTTCGGAGGCTTCAGGGCTTGAGTTTCTGCCCTTGCTGCAGCCCCGGGGCGCCCCGGTGCGAGGAGAGACGCGAAGGAAGGGGCAGAGTGGGAACCAGGGAGCCGGGACGCGGCTCCTTCCTCATCTTCCCCGTCCCTCCTCCTCGCCAGGGCTTGGGGAACCCGCATGGGGAGGCCAGGGTGGAGGCAGGGAGGTCAGGGCTGCGTTTGGCCTCTGCGGTTGCCTTCACAGCTCCCGGTCCCAGGGCTCTTCCCGAACGGTGCCGCTCGCTCCGGAGGCTGCTCCCAGGGCTCGGGCAGCCCTCGGGAAGAGGGAGGGCAGCCCCGGATGCCCCGTCCTGCCCTGCCAGGCAGCTGCAGGTTCTGTTCCTCCTCGTGGAGGGTTTGGATCAGAGCACGGAACGCCCGTGGGCTGCAGCCCCATGCCGGTGCCCTGTCCCCTTCGGAAGGTCACAGTTATAAACTTGGAGGTTTTAGAGCTTCCTGCCTCCCTTTGACTGTGTCGCTCTTTGATTCCAGCCTTCCCGGGAGGAATGATGGACGAAAGCCTGTCCTACGAGGAGTTCTTTGCGCGCAGCGCCCCCTCCGCGATGGGTGACAGGGACCTGTGCTTCGAGCCGCAGCCCGTGTTCAAGCCCGCCGAGATGCCCGGTACGCCGCGGAAAAGCTTAGCCCTTGAGCGAAGGGCTGGGTAACACGGCGGGACAAGGGAGTTTCTGTCCCCGCGCCTCTGCCCGGGATGCTCCCGGCCTGCGTGGAGGGAATCCGGCGTCACCCGTTGCGGAAAAGCCCCTGCCTTGTCACCGTGCGTGTGTGCAAGATGCAATGTATGGAGTGTCTATGTTGGTGTAGAAGTGTCCCTTGGAGCGAGCGCTGGCTGCTCCTCAGGGATCAGTAGGTTCACGGAGCTCACGGAGGGATTGACGACCCTTAAGGATTGGTGGCAGAGGCGGAGGGAGGGACTGCGGAGTCCTGTAGGCCCTGGGCCGCTCTTCCATTTACGCTCCTGGGCAAACGAGGATGATTTCCCTCTCCAGGGAAATTGGACATGGTTATTTGGTCATGGTTGTATGGCTTGAAACAACCTGGAATTAACGTTTCTGCTGTTCACACTGAAGCAGGACTTTGTCCTAGCACTTCAGACAGCCTGGTAGCCTGGCAGGGCATTCCTGGAGCTCCCCTGATCCCGAGGTGTGGGAAACCTTGGGGATTTTGTTGTCTGCCCCTCAGATAGTGAGCTTGATATGACCCAATAACCCACCTGCGCCAGTGGTGCTGGTGTCAGCTGTGTCATTGCTTTCTAAATCACCTTGCTCTGCACCACTCTGCCTCCGATGTGCTAACCCAGACCTTGTCTCGTCCACCAGACCCCTTCAGCATGCACCGAGGGGACAACCTGCCCGAGCTGGCCTTTCCCACCGACATGCAGCACGTGCCGATGTTCGCGGGCCACGCGGACCTTTCCAGGGACATCCACGGTGAGCTCCTCCCCAGCGCTCAGTTTTCAGCATGTTCTCAAGTGACTTTGCGGGAAAACTCAAAGCTGAGAAGAGCACAGACTGTGGATTCTCTTCTTATGGCATTTTTACACCTAAAGACATTGAATAGATTTGTTTGAAGTATATTTAGTTCAAGTAGGAAGACAGGACATCCAGAAAAGCCAAAACAAAGCTGGAGTTAAAGGTGGCTCTTGTCCCTCTGGCTAGAAACAAGAGCACAGGACGTATTTCCATAAAGTGGCCTTCAGCATTTGGGCTGATGAAGACAAAAAATCCAGAATTCATGGGAGAAGAAGGAGTATCAAAAGGGAAATCATTTCCCTGTGGTTATTCTCTTATACCTTGTTACTAATTACCCTGGGTGCAATTTTTGAAGGTAAACTAGTAGATTTATTTGCAAACTTTGTGTAAACTGTGTGGGAGCAGAATAGTTAATTTTCCCAGGATGTTCTGGATTTGGAGGGGAGTCTTTTAAGGCTAGCAGGGTGACTGACAAACGGCTTTTTCCTTCTTTGTCAGCACATGCATCTATGATGGTACCTGACCAAGCTTTCCTGGGGCCCCCATATTCTCCTGCAGAAGTTCTAGATCCGTCAGCTTTTATTGGCCTGGATTCAGCTGCAGAGTATCTGCAGGACACAGCAGGTGAGGAATGAGGGGCTGCCCCTGTCCTGTGGTCTGCTGGGCAGGTGGAAAGGCCTGGTGCCTTAGTCCAAAGAACCGTTCCAGAGCGGGGTTATTCCATGAAATGAGTCAAGATTGGGAAATATCCTTTTGGAAGTGACGTGTTCTTAATCAACATGAATTTCCTGAAAGGAGAAAAGTAGCTGAGTAGGAAATGAATACGCTGTAGAGCAGGGAAGCTGCTGTGTTGGTCCTGGCCTAAGTGCTGGTTGCAGCTTTTGCCAACCCTAATCCCAGAAGAACCCGTTTTGGGGCCAGTTTGCAAGTTCACTGCTAAGTTACCCAAAGATGGAGCCGCAGAGCAGCCGGGGCGATGCCTGGAGCGCGGATGCACTCGGGGAGCCGCGGAGGCTCCGAGCGGCTGGACTGACCGTGTGTGTTTCCCCTAGTGCCCGGAGGAGCCTGGCCGGGAGCTCCGCACGCTGCGGCGGGACCAGGCGCCGCCTTCTTTGCCGAGCCGCCAGGTAAGGGCTTGCTGGAGGCTTCCCGAGCACCAGGAGCAGGCTCTGTCCTCCTCTCCCTCTTCAAGAAACCAAAGACACTCTCCGAGTGATCTGATTCTCATAGAAACGTCTGCTTTAGAGGGATGATCCATAGGGTGTTAATTAAGCATCAAGTGTGTGTTATAGGAGGGAGGAATTTGTGTAAACTGTTGCCTTCGGATTAAGGATAACAGATTTAATGGTGACACTGTCAGTACTTCAAAGCTCTCTCAAAATAGCACATTCCTCCAGGAAAAGTAGCTGCATGTCCTTGGTGTGACAGCCGCGCGCGGCTCCAAGCCCAGCCATCAGTAGCAGTGTGTTCTTTTGGGGACATATCCTGCAACCTGGGCCTTAACCCACTGGAAAACCCGCCCTTCCATGGGCTGGATGGAGGGAATGTGGCCAGTGCTGAGGTGTGCAAAAAAAAATCCACATTCAGCCACCAGCATCATGGATTCTGGATTGCCTTTCCATCCCGCGCAGGCTTTGGTGCCCCAGTGTCCCCCTGGGACGTGTGCTCAGCTGTTCCTTGACACTGAAATCATAATTGACACGGATGGGATCTACGCTTGCAAAGGAGCTCTGTAAAACCCGAGCTTTATTGCTCCTGTCTGCATTGCTCCTGTCTTTGTGCACGCTGAGAGACAGATCTGCTGATTTCAGGGGGAAGTCGCATCCCTTGCGCTTGCCCTTTCCACGGGTCAGTGCAGCTGAGGCAACAGCAACCATTTGCTCTCATGCATAATCAACAGTATTTTGAATTAAATTATAATTACAAAGCTGTATACACTGCCCAATTATCTTTAAACACGGGTTACAGCTGACCCTTTCGAAGCTGCACGAAGGGCATAACGCTGCTGCAGCTGCTTGTATGCCATGGTGTTTGATCCGCAGCAGCATCAGCGTTGCTGATCTCGGTGAACGAGGCAGGAAGAGGGGAATTTGTCGCTGCCTTGAGATGGGGCTGGCTCTGGAGCTGGTGGCTCTAGCGAAAGCTCAGGCTGGAACCGTGATGCTTCGTTGCTAGATGTTGTTCAGCTTCCTTCTGGCAGTGCTTTGCTCGGAACACACGCGTTACCTTGGGTCTTGCACAAATGAATCTGCTGCAGATCAGGAATATCAGCAGCTCCGTGGATTTACATCCCTGTGGGCTGCGAACGGGGGGATCTTTCCGTGCTCACCCCAGAGAGCAGCACCCGGGCAGGGTGCCTCGCTCCGCAGCCGCTCCGCAGGCTGCAGCTCCTTGCTGGAGGCCTCTCCGTGTGCCTCAGGAGGCCTCCGCGTGTGGCCTCCGCAGTGCCCGGGGCAGAGGGGCCGCGTGTCCCCGCGAGCCCCGCAGCGCCGCTGCCTCCTGCTTTGGCCCCGGCTGCACTGGGAGAGGCTGCAGCCTCTTTTCCCCCTTTCTTTTCTTTCAGGTAGTTTAATATCTCACTTTGAATGCAGCCCTGTCCCTTGTGTAAGCTGGGGAGCCGTTTTGCAGCGTGACCCGTGCTGAGCAGCAGGTTGGGCTCTGCTGCCTGCTCAGCGTGATGCGCGAGCCGCTGCGCGCACCGCGCTGCCCGGCCTTGGAGCTATCCGAGCTGAAGGGAAACGTGGTGCTGCTCGTGGCCGATCGCTCACAAAATCCCTCCCTCTTGACAGCTGAAAGCTTGGACTAAAGCTGCCTCCAATGACTCCTTTAAGGGCTTCAGATCTGACAAAATCAGTGCTGAGGAGTATGTGTCGTGACCACTGACTTCCCTGGCGTCGGATAAAGGGCTGCTGAAGGACGGGCTGGGAGGAAGGCCCTTTCTCCTCCATTTCTAAGACCCAATGCCAAGTATTTGAGTTGCTCTCCGTTCTTGTGTTTCAGCAGCGGACGCTGGGGGTGTTCCTGCGCCGGACGCCGTGTCCGTGCCTGCGGAAGAAGCTGGCTCCCTTCTCATGGGGGCTGCGGAGCCTCCCGCGGCCGCGGCCACTGAGAGCAGCCCTGCAGCAGAAGTCCTCGCTGCCCACGCCGCGGCCGGTGCCTGCGCTCCTGCCGCGTGGGACGGGGCTCCTCACGCTGCCGACGCTGCATTTGCCCTCGGGGCAGATGCTGCCTTGGCCCCGGCAGCGGATCCCCAGTCTCCTTATGCCATGGGGCTGGAGTTTGCCCCCGCAGCAGCAGATCCCAAGTCTCCTCATGCCGTGGGGCTGGAATTTGCCCCAGAGGCAGCAAATCCCAAGTCTCCTCATGCTGTGGGGCTGGAATTTGCCCCAGCAGCAGCAGATCCCCCGTTTCCTCATGCCGTGGGGCTGGAATTTGCCCCAGCGGCAGGGGATCCCAAGTCTCCTCATGCTGTGGGGCTGGAATTTGCCCCGGAGGCAGCAAATCTCGAGTCTCCTCATGCTGTGGGGCTGGAATTTGCCCCGGAGGCAGCAAATCCCGAGTCTCCTCATGCTGTGGGGCTGGAATTTGCCCCGGCAGCAGCAGATCCCCAGTCTCCTCATGCTGTGGGGCTGGAGTTTGCCCCGGCAGCAGCAGATCCCGAGTGCCAGCACGCTGTGGATTTGGAGTTCTCCGCGGCGGAAGGTGCAGGCTTTGCCCCAGCCGCAGACGCTGTGCCCCATCACGCCCTGGACGTGGCGTTTGCCCCAGCAGCAGGTACCACAGCTGCCCACGCCGTGGCTTTGGAGTCTGCCCCTGCAGCAGAAGCCGACCATCACGGCGCGGACCCCGCGTTTGCCCCCGCAGCAGAAGCCAAGGCTCCTCCTGCCGTGGCCGCCGCCTTCGCGCCCGTCCCCGTGGCGGCGGCCGCGTGCGAAGAGCTGACGACGTCGGAGCCCGCCGCGGAGCGGGACAGGCCTCCTCTGGAGAAGACCCCAGCAGGTGATGGGCTTTGCTTGCACTGCAGCGAAGGGTGTGCGGGGCAGTGCCCGGCTGCCCCGCGCTGGCAGCGATGCCTGGGCAGCCCGTGGTGCTCGTGGCGCTCCCCAAACAAGGCTTGAGTAAAGGCTTTCGTCAGGCTGCCGAGGTGGCCACGTGCTGAACGCCCCGAGGAGGGCTCAGCTCTGCCGTGGTGGCCCAAGCAGAGCAACTGCTTCACTTGTCAACACAGAGCCCAAATAAGTTCAATAAGCCTGTTTTTAGGACCTGGCGTTCTTTGGAGCTCTGTGCTTTAAGGGCGAACATAGACACCTTTCCGTCCATCCCTGGCAGCGTTTCTTCCTGTGTCATTTTTTCCCCTTATATCCTGAATGTATGCAATATTCTTATCTGAAAACAGTCCCTGAGCAGCCTGATGGGCTTGGGTCACCTCATGTCACCTCCTGAGAACAACTGTGAGGTCCATGGGGGAGGCAGGCACTTGATTTCCCTTGCGGGGGACAAGGGATTTTCTGCCCTACATGGATATCTTGAGAGGGACTCGCTGATAAAGGGGAACAGTCAAAATATAACAGCGAGTCCTAGGGAGACCCAGAATGTTGCAGAAAGATGAGCAGTGAGATTTCATTTCCTCCTACCTTCTAGTACTGTTTCTTTTAATGGTAGGAATGAACTTCAAAGGAGAGGAACTTTAACATAAAAAAAGAGAGGGATCCCTATGCAGTAGCTCAAAGATGTAGGATGTAGACAGCGCTCCTCAACAGCAGGTTATCCCGCTTAGGAAAGTGAGAGACCTCTAATTTGCTGTGGAAGAGATGGATTGGGTAAAGAAGGGGTCTTATCTGGCCTAGTCTGATCTAAATTAAAAGTTACGTGACGTTCTGTTCGTTGCACTTTGTTTCCAGAAGCGACTGCAAACACGGAGCACGAGTGCAAGGTGCCCGAAGCTGGTGCTGAGCTGCCCGTAGAGGAAGCCAAAGGCGAGGGATCCTCTCCCAGGCATGGAGCAGAGCAGCCTCCAGGAACCACAGACCATCTTCTGGAAGCAGCAGGTGAGGAACGGGAGCTGCTTTAGCTTGCCAGAGCCAGGCTTAGTCTGAAACAAAGCCTAAGCAGTCTGTGCTCTCTCAAAGCTTCCTCCCAAAGTACCGTTTTCCTGTGTTTATGAGACCTAAAGTATTCTATTTATTCTTTATTCTACTATTTATATAATAATATAATAATTTATTCTTCTATTTATTCCCTTCCATGTTTGTGTTCAGCTCCTGTAGAAGCAAAAGAAGCCCCAGCACTAGAAAACCAGGAGCTCCTTCCCGAAAACCCTGCTGTTTCTGCGGCTCTTCCCATTACAGAGAAACCAAAGGAGGAGGCTGAACACAACCACATCCCCCACGCAGAACCCCGACAAGAGCAGCCCCTGCAAGAGAGCACAGGTAGAACATAGATCATAAGCGAGCCGTGGAGTGGGAATAGCCCCTGGGAGCAGTTCACCTTGTCCTCCTTGACTGCGCTGCCTCCTGAGCAAGCAAAAATCTCCTTTGCACCGAGTCGCTGTGCTCTACCTTGCATCCATCACAGGGATTCTGCTTGCACTTTGCCTCTGATCCCTGCCCTTTCAAACGTGCTTCCCTCCCCCCTTTAACTGGACTAAAAGTCCAAATATAGGCACTACTATGGGCTTATCTTTTCCGCTGTAGCATTTACAACCTCAATATCTTTCCGCTGAAGAGCTTAAAATCTCGAACATCTTTTTTTTTTTTTTTTTAGCCATTTACTGTATAGGGTTTTTTTTATATTAAAAAGGACCATCAATTCTGTTTAAAATATTCTTAGCGAAGCCCTCCTTCCAAACGGAGCCCCATAATTACCAAAGGGAAGCGTAATTGCCTTCCCGCTCCACTACCCCAGCGTCTCCCGTGAGCTCTTAGTGCTTATGTGTGCGAGGGGAGGCTGATTTTTGGGCCAGGCCTAACCCCCGGGTGACTGATGCTCTCGGTCAAACCAGTGGCCTTTGGCTACTGCCCATGCCCTCCTGCCAGGCGGGCTCTGCCCTGGGGGTGCCGAGGGGCACGTTGCTCTCACCCCCATTGCACCCGGCCCCTCTTCCCTAGTCTCATCCTTACGCTAAACTCCCGTTTTCTCCGTTTGGAAAGCAGCCAAAGCAAAGGGATTATGGAAAAAAAAAAAAAAGAAAAAGTGCATCTGTTATCCTGTCTTGCTCAGGCAAAATGGGTCCTTAATGCTTTATGAAAACAGATAATGTGTCCTCACAAGAACAGTTGCTTTCTGGTAGGGTTAGAGCATGTATCAGAAATGAGCTTTAATAACGCTGCCTTATTTCTCGGCAGGGTTTAAATAGGTCTCCGTGTGTCATTTTCTCTCCCAGCACTGCTGAGGTGGCTTTAGAGCCAGCGCAGCATCAGGGCTGCCAATTCTGAGCTATTTAGGATTTGACGGACCGCTCTCGTGAGCTAAAATCCCTTCCTGTTTCTTGATTTCTGTATTTTTTTCTGCGAGGCAAGTCGTTGCTTTGATGTTTGAGCAGGCTTCCTGTATTCCAGGTCCCCGTGGCGCGCAGGGCGGGCCCGCGCCCCACGCGAGCGGCCGCAGGGCGGGCAGCGCGGACGCTGCGCCCGGGCGCGCGGGCCTCCCGCGCCAGAAGAGTCCTGCCTCCAAGGTAGAGGCCCCTTCCGCAGCGGCCCCGCGCTCTAGGGTTCCCCACCAAAGGGCAGCGGAGCCGCCGGAGCCGGCGGAGAGCTACGGAGAGGGGCCGAGGGAGAGCTGGGGTTTGGACGGCTCCTCCGTCGGCGTGAAGAAGAAGAAGAAGAAGCCGAAACAAAAGAGGAATCAGCAGCCGAGAGCGGCAGGGTTTTGGGAGGAGAGTCTCTCCCAGGCTCCCAAAACTTGTCCGTTTGCTTTCGGACTGCAGAAGGCGGATTTGCCTCCCGTCCTGCCCGCTGAAGCTCGCCAGGAGCGGCCGCTTGCCCAAGGAAATGGAGCTTTGGATGCGGCAAAGGATGCTGAAGGAGCAGCTGGAAGGCTGATCTTGGGTGGTGCAGATGTCTTCCGAGCGGCAGCGCCCGGGGAGCAGCGCCCCAAACCCGACCTGCTCGTTGCGTCTCTGCTGGATGCGAGAAACGGAGGCTTCGCAAACGCGGAGGACGCGAGAGGGGACGGTTGGATGTCACAGTGTAACGGGAAAATGAAGCAGCTTCCCGTGGAGCCCAGGGACAAGGCGGAGAAGACGAAGGTGGGGGAGCCTGGTACTGCAAAGGTGCCCACCCAGCCTGGCAAAATGAATCACCTTGATGGAAACGAGAAGAGGGTGGACAAGGAGGCGGGCTGCTCGGTGCCAAAGGCTTCTCCTGCGGAAGAGGCCGATCTGAGCAAAGGAGAGGCCCCTCTGAAGGCCAGCGCTGCAGAAACCCCCCTTTCTGGTAGAGGGAAGGAGGCCAAGAGCACCTCTCGCAAGCACAAACCGGGCGGTGAGACTGGCCCCACTGGGCTCCCCACCTCCAGTGGCTTCCTGGAGAAAGAAGCAAAGAAGAGGGGTGATGAGAAGAGCAAAGAGGCTGAGAATGAGTCCTTCAAAGAGCCCGATCTCGAGTTGGGGGCCCCGCTAGACAGGCTGCCCTCCGAGCCCAACGCGGCGGACAAAGCTAAAGCGGTGTCGCCCGGTAAGAGCAGCGAGGCCAACCTCGGAGCGTCGAAGGCCGCGCCGGGCACGCTTGCTCCTACCCCGTTGGTGGGGTCAGCGCCCGGAGAGGTTATTCCTTTGGGAAGCGGAAAGGCCGGCGGTTCTTCGGAGCAGACGCTGCTCGCGGCGGCTAAATCCGATGCCACCGAATGTCCCAGTGCTGCCGAAGCGGCCCCCGGCCCTGCGTTTATTGCACCAGAGCATCAGTTCTCAAAGGACGCCGGCCTTGCGCCGGGGCTGGACAAGCCGAAAAAGAGGCGTGGTGAGGGGAAAGTGAGGAAAATGAGGAATTTCCCGGAGCAGGTGCCTGTCCCGGAGGATGCGAAAGCTGCCGGGGAGTGGAGGCTGGACGAGCCGATAAGAGAAGTGCCTTTCCCCGAGCAGGGCAAGGAGAACGGCGCGGCCGCCGGAGCGCATCCGTCGGCAGCCTCCGCACAGGGCTCCGCTCCGAGAGCGGATAAGGCGAAGAAGAGAGGGAGCGATGGGAGAAGCAAGAAGGGCGAGAGAAGCGTTTTCCAGCAGCCTCTCCTTTCGGAGGGCAAGAGGGAGGCGGGCAGCGCTGCCGAGACGACCGAGAAGCCCAGGGAGCCGCGGGGCGGCGAGCGCGGCTGGGTGTCTGCCGAGCGTCCTCAGGAGAGCGCTTCGGAGGCGGCCGGCACGGGGGACAGGGGACGGGTGGCCCAGGGCGTTGGCGGAGGCCAAGAGCCTCGGATGACACAACCCGAGGCCGCCAGCAAAAGCAAGGAGGCAGAGGCCATGGATAGAGGCAGGGAGGCTGCCTTTCCCCGCCCAGGGGACTCGGCTGTGGCGGAGTTTGGTGCCACGTTGGCAGAGAAGCCGAGGAAGAGGAGCAGTGATGGGAGGAGGAAGAACGAGAAGCCTCCCTTGGGGCAGGCGGCCGCGCTGGAGAGCAGGGCGGAAGCGAGTCCTCTTCTGAGCAAGGAGGTGGCTGGAAGGACCAAAGAAGTGGGCTTTGGTGGCCACGAAGGGTCTGGTTTTGGAGGAGAGCCCTCGCTGGAGGGGCAGGCAGGTGAAACCAGGGAGCTGGTGGGAAGGCCTGAAGGACAGGGCGGCGAGAGCCAAAGCTGCTCCCGTCAGCAGCTTCTCGCAGCTCAGGAAACGGAGACGGCAAAGGCAGGAACGGTCCAAACCGGAGAGACCTGGCCCACGGATAAGGGAAAGGAGGGGGTCGTTAGTCCCTCAGAGGCAGTCCCGGAGAGCAGGCCTAAGAAGAAAGGCAGAGACGTGAAGGGCAGAAAGGCTGAAAAGGAGCAGCCTGGTGCAGCGGCGCCGGCCCAAAGCCCCGCGGCCGGAGTGCCTGCGACCGCTCGGGCTCCCGGTAGCGGCCAAGGGAGCCGTTTCCCCGCGGCAGGGAGCGGGCAGGGTCCTGCTGCGCCCGCGGAGCCGGGAACAGCGGGCACGCGTGATGGGGAGGAGCGTGAGGAGACGCCGGGCGCCCCGGAGCCAGCATTCCTCGTGGAGCCTGGCGCGGCCGGAGCGCTGCCCGCCGCCGGACCAGCTGCCGGCCCCGCGCCCGGCGCGGCCACAAGTGGCCCTGGACTGTCCCCTCGGCGCTCCGAGGACAGCCCGGTCCCGGAGCTCGGGAGATCTGAAAAGAAAGGGAGCGAGGGGAGAAGTCAAGAAGCCAAAGGGGCCTCTGAGGAGCCCGTGGCTGCAGAGGCCAAAGCAAGCGGGAGGGAAGAGCAGGCGGCGTCGGGGCCGCTTGGCGGGGCCATAGAAATGGCCTTCGTGGATGAGAACAGCAACGTGTGCAGCCTGGGCCCCGGCGGAGCCGGCCGGGCGGCTCCCGGTTTCCCGGTGGGAGCGGGAGAGGCGGCGGGAGATGAGGGACTCCCTGCGTATGGAGCAGGGCCGGCGGCTGGCGCCCTGCGGGAGATGCCCAAGGGGAGACAGGAGCAGCACCCGGGCCGTGCCGAGGTGAAGGAGGAGGATAGCGCCAGGGAGGCGGCTTCCCGGGAGCACAGGGACACGGGCGAGCAGCCCTCCATGGAGCCCTCCGTGCAAGAGGACACCGAGTCAAACCAGGATGGAGCTCCCCGTTCTGCCAGGGTGAAGGAGGGCGATGGGGACACCAAGTCAAACCAGGATGTTGGTCCCCTTTCCACCGGGGTGAAGGAGGGCGATGGGGACACCAAGTCAAACCAGGATGTTGGTCTCCTTTCCACCGGGGTGAAGGAGGGCGATGGGGACACCAAGTCAAACCAGGATGGAGCTCCCCGTTCCACCAGCGTGAAGGAGGGCGGTGAGGACACCAAGTCAAACCAGGATGTTGGTCCCCTTTCCGCTGGGATGAAGGAGGGCAGTGAGGACACAAGGGTCGCGGAGGAGAGGCAGGACCCTGGCTGCTCCTCGGTGCCGCCGCGGGCCGCGACGGGCACGGTGAGCGGGACGGTGACAACGGAAGAAACGGCCTCTGCCATGGAGAGGGACGCGACCTGCGGATCTGCCGACATCCCGGTGCCGTTGGGGAGCAGTGCCGGAGAGACGGAGCGGCCCGGCGACGGGCAGGGCCACCCAGGCTCGTCCCAGGAGGCCGCCGGGTTGGGTGACAAGGCAGGCGCTGCTGTGGATGCGCTCGCTGCCCAGCCGGCGCGGATGAGCCGCGAAGTGCCGGGTGACGGTGGCTGCGAGCTCGCCCACGCCGCTCGCCCTGGCCGGGCTCTCCCGGAGGGCGTCGCAGCCGCTAAACCCCAGGACGCCCCGAAAGAGGAGGAGGAGGAACCGGAGGAGCAAACGGCGAAGGGGGCGCAGAAAGAAGACCGAGCGAAAGGCAGAGAGCAGCTCAGAGGCTACATGAGACCCACGAAGGCGCGAGGCGCGGCCGGGGCCGCCGCCGCGGAGCGCGAGGGAGCCAAGCAGGCGGGCGCCGCGGCGCCGGCCCGCCAGCGGCCGCCCAAAGGTGTGTGCTTGCGTTCGAGCGGCCGCTCGCGCGGCCTCGCGGGGCGCTCGCATGAAGCCGGGGCTCCTAATCCTCCGTGGCACCACCGAGTGTGGCATGACGGGCTTTGGGGCTCAGCTCCGGAGGCTCTTGGTTCTGCTTGCCTGTCTCACCGTGCTAATTCGCCAACCGGGACGAACTGACAGCTTGGTGTGAGTTTCGGAACTGATCTGTTTGGCTCCCTCGGAGTCGGTGTGACGTTCTCGTTGTGCCACCTAATCGCTAAGCAAACTTGCACCCCGGGGCTTGAGTTGCCTTAGCTTCCTGCCGTCAGCGACCGAAAACGAGACCCGCTCCCAGTGCAACGGCAAGTCCTCCTGGTCTCCGCGTAGCCCCGCGCGGCCGGTCCTGCGGCAGGAAAGGTGCTGGCCCGGCGCGCCTGGGTTTCAAACTGCACCAGGCTAATTGCAACCGGCCCCTTTTCCTCCTGGGGTTGGGCTGTGACTCTCGTCCTAAGCTGCATTGAGCTGCTCTCTCTGTACAACATGTCTCCTCCCCAGCGCTTGCAGAGAAGTAATCTTCACTAGAGCAGAGCCGTTATGACACGGTAACTGGAGCAATAATATTAAGACTCCATCTCTCCACTGACTCCGCGGATGGACCAGTCACCTTTGGGAGTTTCCTGTGGCTGTGTCCATGCAATAAGCCCCCTTTCCCATAGGGAACGAGCCAGAAATTGAGAGGGATTTCAAGTGGAGAATGTAGCATGGACACAGGGTAACCTGAAAAGAAAAATACCCGTGGGCTTCTGCTCATTCTGAGCCTTCCTCAGAGCCGCTCGCTCCCTCCTCTCTGAAGCTCGGGGTTGCTGAGACGGGCCGGCCACGTCTGCCCCTGCTTTGGGAGCTCTTGTTTTGCCTCGTCCCCCTTTCCGGCGGGCCATGGTGCCCCTTGCAGAGTGTCCTGCTGCGTGCCTGCATGCCGCAGCCCCGGTGCGTGCCTGCATGCCGCAGCCTCGCTGCGTGTCTGCATGCCGCAGCCCTGCTGCGTGTCTGCATGCCGCAGCCCTGCTGCGTGCCTGCATGCCGCAGCCGCTCCCGCGGCGAGCGCAGGGCTCCGTGCGCCTCGCCACGCCGCCAGGTCCGGGGAGGTTTTGTGATTTTAATGCATGTTGCATAACCCCGAGTGCTTCTATTTCGGTGGGAGTGGTGCACTCTGCATGAACTTGTGCCTGTAACGTTCTCTTGTGCATGATGCTGCAAAACGCAGCAAGCTAAAGGCTGACCTTTCCTTTTTCCCTTGTTTTTTTCCTCCTAAAGCTTTTCCATTACCAAGTCTTTTCCCCTGCTGACTACTGTGTTGAAGGGGGCGATACTTGGGTAGTCGTGCAAAAGACTCATGCAAAAGAGCCGAACCCTTCCATGCCTTCGCCAAAAGGCTGCCCGTGGGCAAGGGTACTTGTCCCTACACATATGGGTATATGCTCTGCATTAGAACGTGGGTTTGTGCAGCACTGGATCACACTGGGTTGCTTCAGTCCCTGCAATCCCCCTGGGCCAGGGGAGCTGAGGGATGGGGCTGGGTGCGGAGGTGCCGCTTCCCCGGCCCGGCTGAGCAGCAGCAGGTTTATCTATAGCATAAAGATATCAATGGAAACACCTTTGTAAGATATTGATAGCAATAATAGTGTATTTATATAGGTAAATAGCGCTGCTGAAGCGCCGTGCCGGCGGCCACAGGAGCCATGGCAACTGTGATGCCGGAGCCGCGAGCAGCTTGTGTAGCTCCTGCCTGACCACAACGCGCCTGTGTTCCCTTTTTCTCGCTTTTCTTTTAAATTTTGGGCTTGAATGGGATCCCCTTTTGCCTCGTTTTGGTTTATTTCAGCGTGCGGCCCTGGCACAAGGGGTACCCCAAGGCGCAGCCGCGGCACCGCGGTGCCGGACGCGGCCGGAGCAGGCGCCAGCTGGCCCTGCTGCGGGGATTAACGCTCAGCACGACGCTATATTGTGGCGTGTGCGTTAATTGAGGCTTGTTGACCACCCCAGGGAGCTATAGGGGACAGAGGGAGGCTGAGAACGGCTCCTGCCCCTTGTCCTGTCGGTGCTGTTGGTGAAGCAGCCGCTCACAGATACCCCGTGCCGGCGACGGGCGGATTCGTGAAGCAGTGGGAGAACCGCGCCGTTATCCCCTCAATTTTTGCCCTTCTTTCCTCTTTATTGAGCTCCTTTTGCTGTTTTAGCAGAGGTTTTGTTAAAGCAGCAGCTGGGTTTGCAGCTCGGCGGTGCCATGGGTCGCGCTTCCCTCCCGGCGCCGTGGGGCACCGCGCGGAGCAGCCGGCGGCGCCGCCTGGATCGGGCTGCCCGGCTCCACTCCCGTGCCCGCTCCATCCTTGCGGGAACGCTCCTCCTTGCTCCGTGCCTTGGGAATGGTAGTGTTGCAGCTCCGCGTTGCGCTGGGTGGATCCCTGAGCCCGTGTTATCCCGGGAGCGCCGTGCCGGGGACGCCGGCAGGGAGCCGCTCCTCATCCCGGGAAGCGGCGTTGCCTTAGGAACGGGCGCAAGGGGCTGCCCCGCAACAACGCTGCTGGATGCAGGAAACAGCAAGGGGAAGAAAGGACAGGGAAAAAAGGGAAGGAGAAGCAATAACGCAGGGAGCCGAGCCAAAGCAGGAGCGCTCGGCTGAGGCCTCTGGTGTGGCATGACACACCGGCCAGGCTGCCCCACTTCCAGCGCCTGCTGCTTCCCAGCGTCTTCCTGCAGGAGCCGCTCACTCGGAGGCGCCGGAGGAGCGCGAGCAGCGGCCACAGAGGCCTTCGGAGCCCCTTCCTCGCTCCTGTTCTGCTCCCCAGTCCATCCGCCCTCCCGCTCTTCCCTGCTAATCTTGCATGGCCAGACACTCCTTTCCTTAGGAAGCCGGAGCACGGGGAGAGCCGCGGGGAGCGGAGCAGGAGCGGAGTCACCTCCGGGCGCCGGGAGCTGCCGCCCGGGCTCGCGTGGGCACCGCAGGGCTGCCCGCGGCTCCGGCCCCGACTAACTGCCCTGAGCAAGAGCTTGCAACCGTCAGCCCCGCTCCGTCACGGGAGGGACGGCCAGGGCCTGGCTGAGCCCACCAGCGAGACAGCGAGGAGGATTTAAACTACGAGAGCTGTTGAGGCCTTTGGAGGAGCGAGGCTCGTGGGTGGGAATGTTCTGGTTAATTAGAGGCTGTCGTGAGAGATCCGGATCATTTGCACTTCCTTAGTCATTGTTTTTAAATATAGCAGCCTCTGAAATGGCGAACTTCAACAGAGGCGGGGAAGCGCGCGGCCCGCAGCGTCCCCGCGGAGCATGGCCGGCACGGCGCGGCGCGCGCGGCTCTGCCGGTGCCGGCCGGCGCCCGGGGCTGCGCTGCAAGCCCGGCTCGAGGGCAGCCTTGGCCTTGGAAGGATGTTCTGCATCCCGCGTCCGAGGTGCCGAGGGCTCTGCAGCTCGGCCAGTGTCACAGTGTCCCTGCAGGTGCCGGGGAGTGAATTTCAGGAATGGTTTTCGGGACTCGAGGCAGGGATGGTGCTGGTGAGGAGATGTGCGCCGTGCACCCGTGGGCGCTGCAGGCGCTGGCGGTTTGGCGAGACCCGGCTCGAGCAGATGTGTGAGCAGCGCGAAGCTCCTCAGGCACGAGGGACAGCCGGGCGGGCATGGGTGGCTCGGTGACCCTGCTGGGGCGGCAGGAGCAGAGGGGACACCACGGGGAACGCCGAGCCACCCCTGGGGCGCTCGGCCCTGCCCGTGGGCCAGTGATGAGCGAAACCCCGTCACGGCGGCGGCCGCGGGGCCGCTCCGGCTGCGCACACCGGCGCGGCAGGGGTTAACGCCGCCGAGGGAGCCGAGGAGGCGGCGAGATTTCCGCTCGGAGAGGCGCAATTCCCTAGGGAAAAGCGGCGCGCACGGGGGCTCGGCAGCCCTGCAAGCATCCACGGCGGCGCATCCACGGCGGCGCATCCACGGCAGCACATCCACGGCGGCGCATCCACCGCGGAGCATCCACGGCGGCGCATCCATCGCGGAGCATCCATCGCGGAGCAGCCCCCCCGCGCGCGGGCGGCTGCGGGGGGGCGCGGGGGCCGCGTGGCGTCAGGGGCGGCGCGCAAGCGGGCTCGGCGCGCGGCTCCTCGGCGCGGCGGCGCCGGCAGCGGCGGCACTCGGGCCATGTCCGTGGCCGGCGAGCAGGCGGCGCCGCTGGGGCAGTACAGCCCGGCGGGCGCCGCGGCGCGCATGGAGGCGCCCAAGGAGCTGGGCGCCGGTGCCTTCGAGTGGCAGCGCACCGAGGGCAAGCTGCACGAGATCGGCCTCAGCGTCAACGCCGCGGGGCCCGGCAAGGACGGGCTGGTGAAGGGCGCCGGCTTCACCGACGAGGACAAGCTCTGCTTCTTCGAGGGCAAGGAGCTGAAGGCGGCTCCCAAGGAGCAGCGGGAGCTGGAGGCGCAGGGCAAGAAGTACCAGGCGGCCGCGGGTCACCTTGAGACGTGGTCCCTGCTCTGTGAGACCTTCCCCGCGGCCGACGGCGGCTCCGCGGCCCCCAAAGCTTCCGACTTCCACTGGGGCCAGGCGGCGGCTCCCAAGGCGTGCGCCGGGCTGGCCAAGGATGAAGCCGTCACCGACCAGGAGAAGGCGGCCGGCAAGGCCGGCGTCGAGAGCAAGAGCGTGGCCGCGGCACCGGGAGGTGGCACCGGCAGCCCCGGTGCGCAGCCGGCAGCGCCCAATGGCTCCGGCAACGGCACCGTGAGGAAGGTGGAAGGCGCCAAGCCGCTGCTCCCCACCACCACCGTGGAGCTCGCGCAGGACGAGGGCCGCGGCGGAGGCAGCCCCGTGGACGGCGCCGAGCTGGAGGAAGAGCCGGAGGAGCCGTGGGGCTGGGCGGCGGGCGCGCCGGGCCGCGCGGCGCAGCAGCGCAAGGCCATGCGGCGTGCCATGTCCGAGTGCTCCCGCCTCTCGGTGCCGCTCGCCCTCGACCTGGCCGACAAGTACCCGCAGCCGCCGCCGGGCCCCGACGTGGCCACGGGGCTGCTGGCGCCCGACAGCAGCCTGGCGCAGGGCCCCGCGCCGCCCGCCC
>NW_020455596.1:329051-351507 GCF_003342845.1 Nothoprocta perdicaria | reverse complement strand
CCGGCCCGGGGCCCTGCCGCCGGACGGTACGTAGCCGGAGCCGCGCGGCACCGCCGCGGGCAGCGGGTGGTGTGGTGGGGAAGAGGGGTGCTGGCGGCACCCCGGTGCATGTGGCAGGTCCGTGCGCTCCGAGCGCTCCCGGAGCCGCCGGCTCGGCTCCGCAGGCTCGGTGCCTCCCGAGCATCCCCGTGCTGAATCCCACGCTGCCGGGCGCCCTTCCCGGAGCAGAGCCCCGAGGGCAGCCGGGTTGTGCCGCTCGCGCTCCCATCCGGAGCACGCAGTCGAGATCGACTGTCACCCCATCCCGGCACCTCCACCCCCTGGCAGTTCCCTGGGTCCCTTCCGAGCGCGGGATCCATGAGGGTGCTGGGGTTTGGCAGCGGCAGGGCAGCGCGTCCCGAGCGAGCGCCGTGGGGAAGACAAAAGCCCCCAGGTACCCGGGGACGGCGAGGACGCGCCGGGCGGCCCGTAGCGCCCGCGAGCAGCCCCGGCCGGGCCCCGAGCGGCAGCTGCCTGGGAGCGCTGCCCTCGCGCAGCGCCTTTGTGTTGAAAGCACTGGCAGCTCCTGCGCATCGGCGCGCGAGCCGGCGTGGCAGCGACCTGCCCGAGAGGGTCGGAAATTGCAGGGAAAACGGGCAGAATTCCTTGGCTGTTCCCGAAATGCTTTCAAACGTTATGCCAGGAGCGTTCCCGTCCTCCCGCCGAGGGCGGCGGCGAGGCCGTTATAGCGATAGCCGCCCGACGCACCCGTCAGTCCTGGCTCTAAATATAGACCTAGCGCTAAATCCGTCCTGCCTTTTATTTACAGCTACATTGCTCATTCGCATCCCAATAGGCTCCCTCCTCGCCCGCCTCCGTGCCCGCTTTGCGGGGCTCCTTCCCAGAGCGTCCTGGCCAGCGGTACCTATTGTATCTGATATAAATATTACCTATTCCTGTCTTTCTGTGCCCAGTTTGCTGCCAGCTCTGCGTGCTCGCTGGGAGCTCAGCCCTTGCAGCAGCGCACAGCAGGTTGTGCCGCTTGCCAAAGCAGCACCTTAAATATTCTTGAGAGAATTGCCCAAGAATTGAATTATTTGCGTAGCTTCCGACTTGAATAACCTAAGAGCCCGCGAGGGGAGGTGTCCTTGGTGCTGCTCCGCGCGGGCTGCTCGCAGCCCGATACTCGTTTGATCTCACGATGAGCTAAATTGCAGCGTAGCGGTGTGCGGGAAGGGGCCGTTCGCGGGCGCTCCGGGCGGGCAGAACAAGGCGCCCCGTTGAGGCGCGCTCGGTGCCACCTCGTCCATTGTGCCGCACATCAGCGGCGCGCCCGCCCCGCGCAGCATCCGCCTTGGGGACGGGGCACCGCTAACGAGGGACCTCGCCGGGCGAGATCGTTAGAAAAGCAGCTTTAATTAGCGGAGGAGGAGCAGCTGAGCGGGGCGCAAGGGGCCCGGGGCAGCGCGTGGGGCTCCCCGCGCGCTCGCGAGGGCTCCGCACCGCGTTCGCGGCGCGATGCAAGGAGCACAATCCGCATTCGTTGTGACACGCGGCGCACCGTGGTTTAGGCTCCGCTTGGGAGAACGGGGTCTTTGCAGTCAGGACTTGCTTTCTCGGGCGAAGATAGAGAGCCCCGGCAGGGCGAGCTGGGCTTGTAAGATGGAGGCACGGAGGACATCTGCTTCGCTGCCTGATTCCCCGCAAGGAGCCGAGAGGCGCGCGTTGAGCGAGTTGCGCCGTGTGCCAGATCAGCGCGGAGCAATTCCCTATTTGGGTCAAGAGGGAGACATTTTCGTTAGGCTTTCCTGCGGGGGTTAACGCTTGGATTTCTCTTTAAACTGACTTTTTATATCTGGGGATACTGCTGTGTGGAGAGGCTCGTACAAAAGGGGGTTGATTGCCTCTCCGCGGCGTTTCCCCGCCGAAAGCCGCGTGTGACGCGCTCCCGTTCTGTCCCCAAAATTGTTTACGGCTAAGAGGGAGAGTAAAGACGGCCCCTGCCTCGTTCCTTAATCTAGCTCTCTTAGCGGATTTTGGGTTGATGCCTCTAATCCCCATGGGAATTAGGGAGCTGCCGCAGGGAGGGAGGGATGTTTTAGGTCAGCGTGGCCTCGTTCGGCACCGCGAAGCCTCCTCCGTCCTGCAGTGATGCTCACAGGTGAAATGAAGACACCCCAAGAACCTGGGTCCAGCCTAGGGGTCCAGCTCGCCCAGCTGCAGAGCGGCCACGCTCCGCGTCCCAACGCGCCTCCTTTATTCTTGGGTAACTCCCCTTCTTTTAGGGGCCTTGGAGGAGCGGGCAGCCCGTGCCACGAGTGGGGCTGAGCCTCAAATTTGCTCAGAATCCTCTCAGACGCCCGGCTTCGTGAGTAATTAAGGTCTTAATTATCACCAAACCTCCGGGTTAATCAAGAGTCGGGCGGAGAAGTTGAGCTAGCTCCCGAGCTTCTTTGATCTCGGTATTTAAAGCTGGGCCAGGTGGGCTGCAGTGCTGCCCTGCGAGGGGCTCGTGGTGGGAGCTGGAGGGGGAATGGTCCTGTCAGCTGCAACGGGGGCAACTCTGCCAAAAATTGGCTTGTTTTAAAATGTGGCAGGCAGAAATTGGTCAACTTTGTACCTGAAGCCAAGAAATGCAGGGCTAAGAGCGCGGAGGGCCTCTCAGTGGATGCTGTAGCCAGAATCACAGGTGTGTTCAGGTCTTTAGGTGATGAGGGAGAGCCAGAAAGGGCTCTTTGCCCTAACTGTTGTGATCTAAAGGAGCAGAGCGGGCCCTTTGCCTAGCACGGAGTTGAGCGTGGACCGTAGCTTGGAGCTTCTGGCCACTTGGGAGGCTCAGTGTTGGTGCAGATCACCTTTTTCTGCCCATTTTGATAACTCGGGGATCTTTATGGATCAAGTCTTGCTCCCGTTGGCTTTGTCTCGACCAGAGCATCTCGTGGGCCTTGCTGGCCGGACCCTTCACCCACCCATGGCAGATACCTGGGTCCTGGTGACACAGTTACCCCACACGATGCTTTTCACCTCGTTGCCGTGGCGTTTTCCCCTGCTGAACCCCTATGTACTGCCTGGCCGGGGGTGCCCACGCCACATTGGCCCTGCACCACCCCGCGCTGCCTAATGAAGAAAATTAATGAGGGTTTGGCAGCTTCTGCTGCTGTTGCCCATACCCAGCAAGGCTCCGTGGCAGCTCCGCGCCCGGCAGGGATGCTCCGGGATGTGCAATTAGGTGGTGAATGAAGCCAATGTCCTCAGGAGCGTGTGGGGGGTCCCTCACTGTCCCCCCGTCACCCTCGGGGTTATGTCCCCGCGGGCATCGGGAGCCACAAGAAGTGCAGCCCACGGGACGGGCCTGGCCACGTTCCCACCCGGATAGCCTGCGTTCCTTGTGATATTGAGAGCAATAATAACCCCAGCTGCAGCAGCACGGTGGGGCTGTGGCCCCGCAGTCTTGCAGCTCGTTTTTCTCCAAAAAGCTGGAATTAGCTGAATTAGCTGAAATAGTAGTAGCCATCGGCAGCAGGGGACAGGTAGCTGGAGAGTCACCTTGGAGGCTCTGATAGCTGAGATGTGTGGAGGATCCGTGGGGAATCTCTGGGCACGGGAAGCGAGGAGCAATGGGAACACAAAAAATCACTATTTGCTACCGGGAGCTCTTGGCCACTTTTTCCAATATTGGTACGGATAAAATGGGCAAATTAAATGAGAAAAAAAAAAAGGTGTGTTGAAATTCGGTGGAGAAAACTAATTTAGAGAAGCTGGTAGAGATTATCTGTGGGAAAAAAAAGGACTTTCTAGATGAACAGGAATGATCCTTGAGCCTTCAGAACAATCACAATTATTAATTCACACACAATTCACCATTTCACCACAATTATTAATGTGCAGCCTGGGCGTTTCTGTGCTCCTTTTCTTCAGGAGTCTTTTTGTGTATGTGCAGGACATTAAAGGCAATGCTGCACAACGTTTAGTCTGACTTGGAAGCCAAGTGCCCAGGTAGAAGCTACGGCAATGCAAGGGAAAAAGCTGCTCAAACTTATCAGGGAGGCCAAAAATATGGAAAAATACCAAAAAAAACCCCAACCCACGCAAGCCAGCCTCGGTTGTGCACCCCGCAAAGTGTGGGGGTGTCAGTGGTGCTGTCTGCAGGAGCTGCTGCATCAAAATATCCCCCCGGGGTTAGCGACCGGAGCATAAACGCTGAAATTTAGCATAAAAGCCGAAATTTAGCAGCTCTCCCCCGTTTGCTCTGCAAAAGGCCTTGGGGACGGGCAGCTCTGCGGTGCCCTTTGGGGCGGGCGCTGCTCCGTGCTGTGGGTGCCGGCGGCAGCGGGGTGGCCTCGCCGCCGTGTCCGCAGCATCCCGGCGCTCCCGGAGCCTCTCCCGAGCAGCCAGCCCGGCACCGTCCCGCTGCTGCCTCCTCCTCTTCCCGCATTAACAATAATCAAAGCAATAATATAAAGGAGCCCGACCAAAAACGCCTCAATTTAAGAAATCTCCCGTTTTCTCTTGGCAGCCAAAGCAGGAGAGAGCAAGGCCGCGGAGGTGGCGGCCGGGAACGACATCAGCCCACCTCCCACCAAGGAGCTTCCGCCGAGCCCCGAGAAGAAAGCCAAGGTAGGAGCTGCTCCCTGGCCCCGCGCTCCCTTCCTGCTTTTAATTTGCCCGATTTTCTGCTTTTTACACCGTGGGTCCCCCCTTCTGCTTTCTGAGCTGCCGCTTGGGAGCTTTCGCTCGAACGAAGGCTGTGGGTTGCGAGTCGCAAATAACTCAGCCCCTCGCTGATCTGATTGCGGAGGGACTGCCTGAATTGATGATAAGGGCCTGAATTTCTGATAAGCTTTTATACAAGCGGTGCTCTGCTCGGGGCCCGGCGTGCGGAAGGAGGAAGCGCGGCGAGTGGCGCCGCGGCCGTGGGGACGTGGGGACAGGCTCCCGGTGCCCTCGGTGGGGACAGCAAGGTGACACCGAGCAGCTTGGTCCCTGCAGGTCCCCATGTGCCTGCCGGCGGGCGGCGGGAGCTGCTCGGTGCACGGGGGACGGGGTGCCACGAGCACCCAGTGCCGGCACTGCTGGGCCCATGCCCTTGTTCCACCCGCCCTCGCCCGCGGCTTCGCTCGCCCTTCGCGCTCAGAAAGCAGACTGCCCCTTATTATTATTTCTTTCTGTTGCCTTTTAAGCATCGCTTTTGCGTTCTCTCAGCGTGACGTTTTGCTTCACGATGCCCCGTGTTCTGTTATGTTCTTTGTTTTTTTTTTTTCCTTTTCATTTGTCTCTCTTTCTTTTTTCTTTTCATTTGTCGTTCGTTTCCCTCCGCTCCCGACCCGGGCTGGTTTGGCTTTGCGGATAACCCCCCGCAAGGCCGCCGCGTCCGCGCCGCCCGCCAAGGCCGCCGCGCCGAGGGCCAAGGCCGCGGCCGCCAGCCCCAGGCGGCCCCTCTCCGCCGCCGCCGCCGCGCCGGGCCCTAACAAAAAGGGCAGCAGCCCCCCGGGCGGCCCCGGCGCCGCCGCCGCCGCTCCCAAGCGCCCGGCCACCGCGCGGCCCGCCGCCCCCGCGCCCAAGGAGGCCAAACCAAAGGTAAGAGCACCCAAAAAAACCCTCCCAGGGCCACCCCGCACCCGTGAGGGCCGCGGATAATCCCCCAGGACGCAGAAAATCCCTTGCTTTTCCCCACTGCTGGAGGTGATTTATTCTTTAATACACACGGGCGGAGCTCGCCGCGTTGAGGGGAGCTGCTGAGGAAGAGGATGGGGGAAGCGAGAGCTTTGGGAATGGGGTTCAGCTCCCCGTTCCTGGGAGACACGAACACAAAACGGGCGCTCCGAGCAATTTTCAGCACTGTGGAAATGTTGGTTAAAAAGAAATCGCCTGGAAACACCCTGAGCTGGATTTTAGAATATAGGAAATTTGCGGCTCTCAATCAGCGCGACAAATGAAGTAATTTTATCTTTTTTAACATCTGCTCCAAATGCATTCGACTGCTTAAAAATCAAACCCGTGTGTTTGTATCGCTCCAGCCCTTGCGTAGTAGGTAGCACTAAATATCTTGCACTGACTGGGCTATTTTTAAGACTCATAGAAATGGCCCACTTGGCTTCTTTATGAAGCAGTGTTTTCAGCTTTATTTAAGATTTTTGCGTCTTTCTAAATTCCCTTTTTTGGGAAGTGATCAGTCTCATCTCATTTGTTTTCAAGTACTGAAATCCCGGGTTAATCCAGGCGCAGGATTAACCCATGCCCATGCTTCATTCTGCCTTGGGAAAACGATTTCATGTTTGTAAACCCTTTGATCTCTCATGTCCTGGATCCTGTAAAAAGCGTCTTTCTAACCAAGAAAAAAATGAGCATTTTAGCTCTGGAAGGAAGGAGCTCCCTTCCAAAAGCATTGCTAGGGCCTGGCCTTGTGCAGGTCTGTAAATGGCCTCTGCACATTAACTTTGGAGCAGATATGAAGTCCAGTCTTCAACGGGGTCTGTGTCCTGCATTAAATATGATCAGCCATTTTTGCATATTTTAATTATATATATATACGTATTTATATATGTATATATATGTATTTCTCTTCTGCATTATATTGTTTTAAAATCACCTAGCTGGTGTGCTCAAGAAGGCAAATAATTGTGCCTTCTCAAGTAGAAAACAAATTTAAACATATTTTGGGCTTTTTGCTGTTAAATGCATCGAGGCAAGCGAGCGACGTGCTGCCTTTAACCCAGCCTCTCCCGTTGCAGGTTGCGGATGCCAAGAGCCCGGAGAAGAGGAGCTCGCTGTCCAAGCCGCCGTCGTCTGTCACCCCTCGCACCGCTGTTCGGAGCAGCCCGGCCACTCCCAGGACAACCGCGGCGTCTCCGGTCGCTGCAGCGCCCGGCGTGAAAACCATTGCTGCTTCTCCGCCCAAGAGGCCCACGTGTGAGTCTCTGCTTGGTCCTCTTCTCCTAAGCAGCTGGGGTTTGGGGTGAGCAGCACGGGGGGCTCCCATGAAGCTGTAGTTCCTATCTTGATGTCTCCCCATGGTCCCATCAGCTTGTCCAAATCAGTCTCCCAATAAAGTCTCCAAATCTTTTGGAGATCTTCCACTGAAAACCAAGCGTTGAAGTGGAGGCACTTGGGAGGAGAGCGAGCTGCTCTGCAGCTCTTTTCTCCAGAGGGCTTCCTCTGCCAAAAAGGGAGCCTGAATGACCTTCACATCAGCTTGGCTTTCCAGCTGACCACGCGGTCTTGCAATAGCAATGTGGCATTCAAGGCTGATGTACTTAAGGGACATACTCAGTAAAATTTAAAGAATAAAGGGAGCTGCTAAGTATGAACTTTGTAATGATAATAGTTAGAGTAAGCACTTGAAGACAATTCCAAATGTGAGGAGAACAAATCTACAGAATG
The DNA here is from genome assembly GCF_003342845.1 of Nothoprocta perdicaria. Lineage (NCBI taxonomy): Eukaryota > Metazoa > Chordata > Aves > Tinamiformes > Tinamidae > Nothoprocta > Nothoprocta perdicaria. Next base: position 344,148 of record NW_020455596.1, on the reverse strand, counting down.
GAACTTGGAGAGTTCAATCTAGCACACTCCAAAGAAGGTAGAACTGATGTGGAGGACATGCTTGAAAGCTTTGAACGCCGTGACTTGCCAGTCTGGCAGAAGAACAGCTGGCAGATGATAAGTAAGTTAGTCATTGCAGCTGTTAATCCAGGAATTGGGTAAATCCGGTTTGTTTTGGTGTGTTCCCAGCTGGATGCATGATGTTCAGGGATGTGTACCACCTCACCTGTAACTCCATACTCCTGTAGCTTGTTCTTTGTACTGCAGCTGGGAAAGGAAAGTGTACATTTTAGGCTTCAAAAAGACTGCACTTGCTGTTTCTTTGATAACACTTTCCACACTTAGACCTGGAGTAAAGCTAGAATTAAACAACATTCAGGTGAAAAGACACTGGCTTGTCTTTTAGATAAGCTAGGATGTTTATGGGGTTGAGCTATGCCTTTACTTTCACAGAACCCCAGAACCCCAGAATGGTTGAGGGTGGCAGGGACCTCTGGAGCTCCCCCAGCACAGCCCCTGCTCCACAGGGACACCCAGAGCACGGGGCACCCGGTGGCACCCGGGCGGCTTGGGGAGATGCCCAGAGCAGGAGCCTCCGCAGCCTCCCTGGGCAGCCTGGGCCAGGGCTCGGGCACCTCCCAGTGCAGCAGCTCTTCCTCCCGTGGAGATGGGACCTGCTGGGTGTCACCTTGTCCCCACTGCCCCTTGGCCTGCCACTGGCCACCACCGAGAAGAGCTTGGCTTGGTTAGTCAGTTATTAAGGTTTGCCAGACCTGGGCGCCTTGGTGGGTTTGTTCTCAGGCTCCCAAAGCCCAGATTCATAACCCGTCTTTCCCAGGAGAACAGTGCCCGTGTGTTAATGATGCTGAAATGCCCTGGGCTGGATACATATCCCGTAGTTTATGCTTTAGAGGGAAATACAATTAATCCTGCATGGGGGAAGTTGCTCTTCCCAAGAGCCATGCACCTCAGCTCATCCCAGGGACCTCCTTGCACGGTTTGTTCTGTGCTGTCCTCCATGCAAGCTGGGGCCCGGGGTGCCCCACGCACTTTAATGAGTTCAATTAAGTTAATTTCGCCTTCCAAAACTGAGGCCCGGACAAAGGAGAAAGTGCTTTCTGGTGGCATTTGAAAGGAGATGGAGTTAATGATGCAGAGATCCCAGAAGCTTGTTCCAAGCAGCAAGATGCAGAGAGGAAGAGGCTTCTCCCCCAGCCGGCTGGGACATTGGCAGAGGACAGTGGGGAGGCCGGTGGAGATGAGGTCAGCTGGCGAAATCCCACCGACAAAATCCCATCGGGAGCCCAGGCAGCTCTGGGAACGCCAAGGGGAGCTGAGAACGGCAGGAGAGGAGTCGTGTTTTGAAGACGAAGGAGCAAGGGTGCAACGGAGGGGTCTTCCAAGCTGCCCGGAGCCGGGGCGGCTGTGACGCCCATGGGGAAGCAAGGTGGGCCAAACATCAACACGATAGATGAGGTGGAACAGGAGTCACATCAGGAGTCACATCAGGAGTAATACACGGACGTGGCTGCTGCCTGGCATGAGCAGATGTAGCTGCATCTCATTGCACATCTAAGGACCATATCAGTCCTTTCAGCTTCATAAAACCCAAGTACCTTCCATCCGTGCAATGAGTCTTCTCCACTAAACTTGCAGTCTTACACAGTAAGATTAGATCTGTTTGAGAGGACCTATTTTTAAAGTGTTTGGTATTAGTTAGCTGTCTATCTATCCTTCAGGACTGATGGAATTACCCCAAGTCAACTTTTGCTTCATCTCATTAGCTAGTGTCTCAGCTGGGGGCTTTAACAGTGCTCTGAGCGCCGGCCAGGGACATCCCACCCTGATTTGGCCTCTACTTCTGCTTTTTGCTCTTCTTTATCCCGGAATCTCACACATCTGCATTCAGCTGCTTTAGCTTATCTAAATTTCTAAGGTTGTTCCTTCCTTAGGTTGTCGCCTGCCTGTGTGGAACATAGTCGGGTCACTGGTGTCTTCCCAAAGACGTGGTTTTGGTTCAGTGATTTTTAGTGTTGCACAGTTAGGGTAGAGGCCAAAATACGGGCAATAGCTTCTGTGTGAGGGAGATGAGCGTGGGCTTAGACTTGCAACGGGACCCAGGCTGTACATAGACAAAGGTGGTTTTCATGTTGCAGTTTGGTAAAGAGAGGCCATAAACTGCTTCAAGAAACGGACTTGGGGCAGGACTAAAACAGCACTAGGGGAAGCGCTTTCAGATCGAGGAGGTGGTTTTAACTAAAAGGCAGCTGCAAAAGCAGCTGCCCTGCAGCTTCCCCTCGGCCTTCGCAGGCCGGGGGCAGCGTTTGGGCGAGCGGCACGCTCGGGAGATGCCCTCAAACCCCGCGCCGCGCTGCTCATCCCCAACCTGTCTCTTCTCTCGGGGGCAGCTATCAAGACAGACGCGAAGCCTGCAGATGCCAAGAAGACCGCCGCGAAGCCGCCGGCAGGTAATACTGTCATGCTTTTGGTCTAAATCAGCCCTTTGGGGCCGCTGGCCGCGGGCAGGGCACCGGGAAGGTGGCATGGGAGCCTCTGACCTCTCTTCTCCCCTCCCTGTGCCCGCGCAGCAGACGCGGGGCGCCCGAAGAGCGCGTCGGGCGGCGCCAAGAGCAGCGCCGCGTCGCCCTCGGCGCCCGCCGGCAGCTCGCCCAGCGTGCCCGCCGCGCGCCCCAAGCCCAAGGCGCCCACCACCAAGCCCGCCGCGGGCACCACCACCACCACCGCCGCGGCACCGGCCGATGCCAGGAAGGCGGCCGCCAAGGCGCCGCCGAAGGCCGGCCCCGCCGCCAAGCCGCCGCGTCCCGCCGGCAGCGTTTCCGCCCCGGACCTGAAGAACGTGCGCTCCAAAATCGGGTCCACGGATAACATCAAGCATCAGCCCGGCGGGGGCAAGGTGAGTCGGCGCCGGCCCGAAGGCCGCTGTGTTTGGGGGCTCCCTCCCGGGCATTGCGGGTGCCCCTTGCTCCTTTCGGTGGCTGGGTGCTCACGGCTGGCTCGTCTTGGCGCTCTGCAGGGCTCCTCCTTGGGTTCTCGGTGGGCGCACAAGGCATTAACGGCACGGTGACGCTCGTGGGCAGAAGGAAGCCGCTGTCAGAGCCTCCCTGGTGTTCCCTGTGTGCAGGAATCCACACCCCTGGTTCTGTTTCCCTGCCGGGAGAGAAACCAGTTGGTTTGGGAATCCTAGAATCCTTATGGTTGGAAAGGACCTTCCGCATCACCAACCATAAACCGGTCACCGTCATGCCTGCTAAACCATGTCCCTGAGTGCCTCATCTGCACGTTCAAACCTCGTTACTCCAAAATGTTGCCTGGGAACGGAGGGATTGAGCCTGCTCAAGGCTCAAATTGGGCTTCAAAAACTGAGCTTAAACTCCCATTTCATTACGAATGTCTGGCATGTAGATGATAGAGGTTCAGAGCACCCCTCTGAGGTTTCAAAGCCATCTCGTAGGTACGTGCAAGCCCGAAACCTTTCTTGGGTGTTGTACAACAGGTTGACCCATCCAGTAAACTGGACGTGCTAGCAGCTTGCTCGTCGAAGGGCTTGAATTCCCACGGCATGGAACAAATTTGCCCACTTATCTTTCCTGCAGATGTCCTGGAGCGACTAACCCAGCCCGTAACTTTAATCGGCTGGCCGGGAGAGCACACTTCATGCTGAGAGCTTAAGCTCTTCGTAGGCATATTAAAGCGAAGGGTATTCTTGCTGCGTGTCACAGCATCGATGCACGCAGGGAATTTAGCCTTAAAATTTAAAAAATGCCTTATTAAGGGCTCGGATGAGGTCATAATGTGGTCCTCAGAGCTTAGCAGCCCTGAAGACAACCTTCCCCTCCTCAAAAGGCCTCTCTGGAAGAGAGGAACCAAACGTGCTGAGAGCTTTGGGAAGCCAGGAGCAGAGCGAGCCTTTCCAATACGATATAGTGCGACTTGAACACGAATTGAAGCTCCCAAATCCGGCGGCCATCTGCTCCGAAGCGAGCACGTGAAGCTGCTCTCCTTTTGCAAACCGGGCTTTGAAGGATTGCAGAGCTTTTTAGCTTATTGCGTCAGCTTAAGGGAAATAATTATTGCATTGATTTCCACTGTCCTGCATTTTGTGTTCGTTTTTGATAGAAGTGCTAAAGCCTAGCTATGCGTTGGAAGGGAAATACTGTCCTTTGGAGCCTTTAAAGCTGCCCTACAAAAGCTAGGATGTGCTCAGAGTTTGGGACCCCGGCTTAGGAGCACTGAGGGGCTCTTGTTTGATGTTTAAGGTAGGGTGGGGAAATACGGGGTTTATGCTGACCCCAAAACCCAGGTTCTTCTGCACTTGGTTGGATCTAGGTTAGAATGAATGTTCTCAGCTAGCCCCTGAGTTTTTCTAAAACCTGCAATTTCCCTGTTTTTCCCATTGTCTGGAAATTCCCATCCCCTCTTCTGCTTTGGTGGGTTAATTAGGCCCACCTGCATTTGACTGCTTAAAAATAAATAACTGAATAACTGAATAACTGAATAACTGAATAACTGAATAACTAAATAACTAAATAAAGAGTGTTGGTGGAAGCAGAGCCCTGGCACAAAGAGCCAGAGGCCATGGGCCAGGAGACACGTTGGCCACCAAGGACCTTGCAGCATCTGCAGCATGGAGGGGAGGGTCGGCCCTGCTGATGGATGGGGTTCCTTGGGATCCTCTTTCCCATGGGATGCAGCGTGCTGTGTTCACAGGAGAGCTGCCGTGGTCACTACCAGGCAAGTCCGTGATGAAGGGCCACCTCAAACATGTGGAGATGTTGGGTTTTCCGTAGCCCTTGCCTTGGGGACCCCGGGGAGCCCGTGGGGCTCCGCGTCCCGCTGTTCCTGCCTCGCTCCCGTTCCAGCTGCCCTGGCCGGACAGCGGAGCCCGGGGAAGTCCTCTCCTGGCCCCGCTGCTGCTGGCGCTGCTTGAAACCATCCGTTTGTCTCCATCCAGGGGAATGTAGAGAAAAAGCCGGAGCCGGCGGCTGCGGCGCGGAAGCCTGAACCCAATGCGGGCTCTAAAATGGCTCCTGCTAGAGCAGCCCTAACAAAAGAGGGGGCCCCCAAGCAGCCCAATGGGAAAGTGAGTTCGTTTGCGACTTCTCTCTGCGGCCCGTGCAGGAAACGTCCTCTTTTTTGGGGCACTTTCCCTTCTCTTCACTCTCCCGCTGTCACTGTCCCTCGCACGGCCACCTCTCTATGTTCTTCTCGTGGTGCTCTCCATGAAGGCTGGTGAGGGGTGATCCCATGGGAGAGCTCTCTCCGACGCCCGGCGGGAGCGGTTCCAGCGCCCACTTGGGCCGGACCGTCCCTCTGGGAGCAGCGCTTGCCACGCGCCCCAAGGGGGTCCCTGGAGGTCCCCCCGCGGGGGACACGCGGGTCGGAGCTGCTCCCTTTCCCTGAGGATGCAGCAGGGTGGCACTGCAGCTTCCCCAGCTCTTTTCCCAGCATAGAGGGATCAGGGTCCATGCCGTGGGGATGGGGGTGAGTTCTGGTGGGTCCTTTGAGCCGTCACCTCCTTCTGAGCCGCCCAGGATGCAGCTCCCGCCCCCATTCCTGCTGTGCTCGGTACCCCCAACTAAGCCCTCGTTGTGACTAACCCCGTGTCCGCGCGGACCCGCTGCTCACAAGCCCAGAATCCCACAACGTTCAAGGTCGGAAGGGACCTCTAGAGACCATCTAGTCCAGCCTTCCCGCTCAAGCAGGCACACCTAGAGCACGGGCACGGGTTTAGCTGCTCCCGGGCAGTTAAACCACCTCTGCGAGGAGGAGGCAGCCCGTTGAGCAGCGCTTTGGGCTGCAGGGAGAAACAGGCCCCTGTTTAATGAACGTTGGGCTGGCTCTGCTAAAAGGCACCCGCAGGCTCGACAGCCTTCAGCAGAGAAGCTGTTTCTCCGATAGGGCTTTGCTGTCCGCAGGTTTCAGACGTTACCCAAGACCACAGTCAGTGGAGATATGGTGGTTTAAAATGCAGAGAATGACCAACCAGTGGGTTTGTTAGCAGCAGGGACCCTGTGGTTTGGGATCTATGGGGGGCAGAGGCAGCTGAGCCCGTTGGGGGTCCAACCCATGGCTGGGCAGCTCCAAGGACTCTTCCCTGCTTCCCGTTTTCCCATGGGAGAGGCTTGGAGCGGGGCCGCCGTGGCGCGGCGCCGCTCCTCACCGCAGCGCTTAGGCTCGCGCACTAACCCCGTCTGTCTCCTTCCCCTGCTCTCCCGCTCCCGCTCTCCCGCCCGGGCGGCCCTGGCATGGAGCCGAACACGGCGGCCGCCCCAGCCGCCCCACGCCACTTCTAACCACTCCTCTTCCCTTGTGTTCTCCGTTCTCTAACCCTCCAGGTCCAGATAGTCTCCAAAAAAGCGAACTACAGCCATGTTCAGTCCAAGTGTGGGTCCAAGGACAATATTAAGCATGTCCCTGGAGGTGGGAATGTAAGTATGGGCTCGGGGCAAGCTCTCCGTCCACTAACTCCTTTCCTTGTGCCGTGTGTTGATCTGTGCGTCCTCGTGCTCGGTTGGGTTGGAGGCAGACGGACTGCAGGGCTGCTAGGACCACTCTCCAGATGGGGCCTCTTTCTCCCATGGCTTCCATGGTGCTCCTTGATCCAGCGTTAGGTGTCCACATTGACCCCAGGAATTAGTTCACCCCAAATTCTCCTGAATGAGGGTGAAGCCAGTTGTGTCCTAGCGGCACCCATAGCTCTTGCAGGCCTGAGGCCAGATTAATTTCCCTTCTTGTTTCGTAAGGAGGGAGACGTTGAAGAAGGAGGCGGCAAATACTGGGGCCCTTAATCTTTGAGCTGTGATTAATTTCTAAATTTAAAGGCTGCCAGTGTTGCTGGCAACCGAGTTGAGCTTATTAAGATAGACAGCTAATCCTGTGATGGCTGTGGCCATGATTCGGAGCATTAGGTTCTGAAGAAGCTTTTTAAGTTGCATATAAAGTTGGATACCGAAGGTTTTGAGATACCAAAGCTTTTGAGGAAACAAGCTTGGCTTGTGGTGTGCAGGAACTCCGTTTTTGGGGCCGGCTTTGTGGTCCTTCAGCAAGGTCCCGTAGTCGTGTGGGCCGGAGGCTGCTGTGTAGGACAGGCCCGTGGTGCCCTTTTCCCGGGACACGGCTGTGCCCTTGTCCCTGGCTGACCACCCCTTCCCGAAAGCCTTCGCAGAGGCCACTGACGCCCCTCGTGGGCTCCCGACCCTGCTTGTTCTTCCAGCTCGCCGCAGAAAGCTCACGCTCACCAGCAGTGCCCTTTACCGTTCCCATCGACCTCCCTACCGCTTACGGGGCACGTATGGAGCTATATGGAGCTTCCCTTGGCAGTGCCCAAACGGGCAGCTTTGCAGTGCAGAGGGCAGAGCCGCGGCTGCCCTCAGGGTGCTATTAGCACCCTCAGGGTGCTGTTTCTCTAGCTATGCACACCCATACCTGCAGTGCATTGCAGATCTCATCACCCAAATAGTTATAGCTAATAAGGTTTGGGTTTTATTTCCTTTTATTTTTATATATTTTTTGTGGCGGCTGCAATTGCTGCAGCTGAAGCATTCACGCACTTAAAGGAGTTTGATTTTATAATCCACTTTTACCGCTCTTATCTTGGACGGTCTTTTCATGGGCAGCAGGTCTCAATGCACTCTGCCTTTTTTGGGGGTCTCCTTTCAATATACGTCAAATATGGGCGCGTTTGCCTTGCTATATTAACGGCATTAATGACCTGTAATTTCTTGCAATCGTTCCCCAGACCTGTCCCTTCCCCCTGGCGCTTTGCTGTCCTCCTGTCCCGCCCTGGGGACACTCCCAGCTCTAGGGGACGGGGCTCTGGGCCACTTGATCCTCCTCCTCCTCCTCCACGCTCTCAGCTTCTCCTCGCTCCACTACTCCAACTTCCTTCTCCTTGAAGAAGAGAGAGTAAAGTGCTTATTGTTTCCAGGTTCCAAATGCCCCCAAAGCAGCCTCAGACAGTCGTCCCCAGCTCTCCAACGCCCCCAAACCCAGCCCAGGCAGTGCCCATGTGAGTAGAAGAGCCGCGGGGGCCGCTCCGCCTCGCTGCAGCGGCGGTTCCTCGCGTTCCTTCGGTGCCCACGCCGTGGCTTTGGGGCGCCGCGGGGCTGGTGGCCTCGCCACGGGGTGTCCCTGGGGAGGACGTTCCTGCGGCACGCTCGCCACGGCGGCGGCTGAAGGACGAGTCCTTCAGGGCAGGCCCTGGCTTCAGCCCACGTGGTTAGGGGTCGTAGGGACAAGAGCTGTGCTCGGCAAGAAGCTGCTTCAGCACCAGGGTTGCTCTGGCACAAGGGATTGACATCTTTTTTACCCACGTGGATTAATTGCTGCCCCTTGGGTAGGTTCCCCATGAGCGGTCGATGTTGTTGCTCCTTCCATTATATTTGATGGGAACATCTCGACACAAACATCATCAGAATTCAAGCCCAAAAGCTCTGGTTACAGAATCCCAGAAGGGTTGAGATTGGAAGGGACCTCTGAAGATCATCTAGTCCCAGCCCTGCTCCAGGAGGGACTCCCAGAGCACAGGGTGGCGTCCTGCCCGGCGTGCCAAAGCTTAGCCCGGCAAAGCCTGACCCACTGGCTTCTGGTGGTCATGGCAAGCCTGGGTGAACCTGAGCTGCCCGGCCTAACGTCAGGCTGAGCCCGAATCTGGCTGCGAGCGGTGACCCGAGGAGCTCCAGGAGTTCCCTCCAACCTCAGCTGCCCTGTGGTTGTAGGAAGCATCAGCAGGAGCTCAAAAATGAGAGAAGTCCTCCCTGCAGTGCCCTCAGGCCAAGTGTCAGGGAGAAAATCTGGTGTTTTTGAGGAAAAGGCTTAAAATCGTTGACATTTTGGCTTGGTCCCACCCCGAAGAAGGCACTTCTATCCCCATTCAAGCTGTTGTCCACAAACACCACGCTAGAACATTTGGCTCATTGTTGGCTTGGAAAAAAAAGCCCTTCCTGAGTCACAAGTAGCGCGATGTGATGATTGCAGCGCTCTGTGCTTTTCATAGAAGGGTCTCTGTGCCAGGATGGGCTCCCTGGCAGAACGCAATGGAAATAACACAAGGACGCAGTGTCCTCCCTGCCAGGGCTTGGGCTTTGAGGACGCACAAGGGGAGCTTGTGAAGGCACTTGCTCCATCTGGGCGGGATGAGTCTGGCTGGTGTCCTCTCCTGGGTAGGAAGGAGCATGGCGAGGAGGTGCTGGATGCTGTTAATAGTCACACCGGGGCTGTTAATAGTCACTCCTGGGTCGGGCGTGGGGTGACGTCCCATGCCCATCCCTCCGGGATCTGGTGCTGCCAGCACAGAGCTGGCCCTGGGGTGGCATTCTGGGCTACAAGGCACCACAGTTGGCTTTCGGGCTGCTCTTGCAGGGTGTCCGGTCCGTGGATGTGGCAGGAACTCGAGCCTCCCCGTTCTGGTCGCTCTCCATCTCTGCTGCCTCCGTCCGGGCTCGGTTGCTCTCCGCTCGCATTAACCACTTGCTGGTGCAGGCCTTCAAATACTCGTAAAGCACAAATAAATACCACAGCATTCGGTGTCCAATAACCAGGAAAACAGCAGGGAGAAAGTATTCAAAGAAGGGGCACAAATGCAGAAGCCTGACCTGATACTGAGGTGGCCTCCAGCTTCTCCGATGTTTCTTTGCACTGAGTTGTTCCCTTTTCGTCTCTTCAGGTGCAGATCCAGAACAAGAAAGTCGACCTTTCCAAAGTGTCCTCCAAGTGTGGCTCGAAAGCGAATATCAAGCATAAACCAGGTAGAAATGTCTCCATCTTCTACTGACTTGTCTGTGAATACCGCGAGCCGCTCGTTTATTGTCCGGGGTTGTGACTGCACTGGGATGGGATGCTGCTTTTGGAGAGGGCTTCATGGAGACCCGTCCCGAGGGGTTTCCTGAGGGGATCCCTGGCGTTTTGTGCTCGGCTTTGGAGCAAATGCAAGGGACTTTTTAGCCTATAGCTCTGGATCGACTGTAGTCATATTTAAAACTTTGGTTCTTTAATGACATGGTGTGGAACGGGCATGCAGGAGCTCACTGCTCCTGCAGGGCATGGAGCAGATATCTGCACCTGCTGCCACAGATGTCCCGTTTGCCACCCGTGGGAGCAGCACCCATGGGTGCCGCTGCGGGACCCCCCCGCCTGGGGCCTTTGCGGGTGGCTCTGGGGGAGAGGCCCCGGCGCGGCGGGCGCGGGCGGCGCGCGGTGCCCGCGAGGCTCCTGCGTCGCAGGCAGCTCCGCCTGGGGCACGAAGCGCGCGGGGCAGCGACTGCGGGGCGCTTGGGCACCGCGGTGCCACCCGCACGCCCGTGCCCTCGTTCAAGGCATGCCGTGCGGGACGGTGAGCGCCCTTGTGCGGGCCTGGCGAAGGCAGAGTTACCCGTCCAGAATTACCTGCTGTCTCCTGCTCGAGCAACTCGGGGTGGGATCCACCAGCAGCTCCTCGAGGGGCTGCAGAAGGGGCCGGGGATGAGCTGGGATGGGGGGGAAGCCCTGGTGTGACGCCGCGGCAAGCAGGGCTCTCGGGGGCCGCTGCGCCCCGCTCGGCACCAAACCCGCTCCTCTCGTTGCAGGGGGAGGAGACGTCAAAATCGAGAACCAGAAGCTGAACTTCAAGGAGAAGGCGCAGGCGAAGGTGGGGTCCCTGGACAGCGTGGGACACGTGGCGGCAGCAGGAGCGGCCAAGGTGCGTGCGGGACGTGCGGGGCATCGGGGCGGCTGCTCCTCGCGCTGCTGCCCCTCAGCCCCGGGGGCTCTGCGCTGAGCCCCTGCAACGGGGCTGAGCTGAGAGGGGCCCGACCGTCCTCGGGGCTGGCGGGGTTGCTGCTCGTGCCCCTCCTGCAGCAGGAATAACCGACCCCGGCACCGGGGCTGCTGCTTGCAGTGACGCTGCTCCGGAGCTGGGACAGCCGGCTTGCAGCGTCGGCACCGGGAAACGGCGCTCAGCCTCAACGGGTGTTCAGTGTGTGTTTCTCACCCTGGTTAAGGCAAGAGGTGACGGCCGCGGGTGTTGGGGACAGCCCGGGGCTCTCCCGCCTCCAGTCCCCTGTGCAGAGCCGGGCTCGGCCCACGGGGGATGAGGGTAGCGCGGCGCTGGGCGGGATGGGCAGCACTGGTCGGTGCCCCCTGTTATCTCTCAGGATTAACGGGATGAGGGTAGCGCGGTGCTGGGCGGGATGGGCAGCGCCCGTCGGTGCCCCCGTTATCCTGGCAGAGGGTGGCGGCTGTGCTGGGCGCTGCCCGTGGTTGTCCCGGCAGCGTCCGGCCTGCGCTGAGAGCAGGAGCTCCTTGCTGGTGACGGGGATTCCTTGAGGTTCCTTGGCGGGGACAGGGCTGTGTTCACCCTCTCCATGGCGCAGGGTTTGCAGCCGTCCTCACGCAGGACGATGCCAGGGCTCGAGATAACAGGGGCTGAGGTTGGCCGAGGTTGGCAGGGTCGCCTGGAGCAGGTTGCGCGTTGGGTGCGGGGCGTCTCCCCTGGCCACGGAGGGCCGGGGGGGNCCGGCGGCGGCGCCGGGCACGGAGGCGCCGCGCGAGAACGGCGTGGGGCCGGCGGCGGGCGAGCCGCGCGACGCGCAGCCCTTCGAGAGCCGCATCCAAGAGACAAGTAAGTGCGGGCGCGCGGCGGCGGCTCGGGGCGCGGCGCCCGCCGGGGCTGCGCAACCCGCGACGCGGCACAAACCGCCTTTTATCTTCCAGGCATCTAACGCTGCCCTTCTGGTGTCGCCCCCTCCCGCCCCCCCGCCCCTGCCCTTGTGTCGCTGCAGATTGAGCGCCGCGGGCGCCGGGCCCAGCCGGCCGGGCCTCGGACGCACCGGAGCGGAGCGGACGGCGGCGCCTCCCCCAGCACCCGCCGGCAGCGGCGGCTCCCGGCGCTCCCGCCGCCTCCTCCCTCCTTCCCCGCTCCTTCCTCCCGCTCCTTCCTCCGCTTGGGCCCCCGCTGCGGCCGGGGCCCCTCCGCGCGCCCTCGCCCCGGCTCCCCTCCCGCCGCGGCGGCGCCGGCGCGCGCCGCTGCCGCCCGCTTCCTACTGACATATCCAGCAAGCGTAACTATGTACTTCTTTTGTCGTCGTTTCGTTTTCTTTTTTTTTTTTCTGTTATTTTTTTTTTTAAATATTTTAAAATGACGGAGCAAACTCGTGGGATTTAAGCCATGTCGGGAAGGGAAGGCGCGGGGAGGTGCGGAAGGGAGCGCAGAGGGAGGCGCGCGGGGCCGGACCCGGCGGGTCCCCCCGGCCGGGCCGGAGGCCCCGAGAGGCAGGAGGCGGCGGAGGCCGCGGCGGAGGCCGAGGCGGAGGCCGAGGTGCGGGGGGCTTAGCGCCCGCCCGGGCTCTGGGCTCCTTGTTTCGTGTTGCGAATGACACTAAAGAGGCGAAATGTAAATAAAAAAAAAAAAAAAAAAAAAAAAAAAAAAAAAAAGAGATTGCTGGATAACCAACAACTCTTCTGCAGTTCTCGTTACTGAAACGGGACAGGAGCTCTGCCTTCAGCACGTTTGATGATGGGTTTTTTTTTAAGGTTTTAAGGGGTTTTAAGAAAAAACTTAATAAAAATATTAAAAAAAAAAAAAAAAAAAAAAAAATGTAAATAAAAAAAAAAAAAAAAGAGAAAAAAAGGAAAAAAAAAAAAGGAAAAAAGGAGTTTTTTTGGGTCGTCAAACTAATTTAAAGCAAAAAGCCGAGTGCCGAAACACTGGGATCAAGCGGCGGCGCTGGGGGCGGCTCGGAGCAGGGGCGGCGGGAAGCCGGACGCTTCCCGCGCTGGCGGGGAGCTCGCGGGGCAGCCGAGAGCGACACGCTACCCCCACCCTGTATTTACACACAAAGACTCTTATTGCACTTGTATTTTTTATATTAAAGTTTGCATGGTTTCTAATAAAATGGCATTAAACCGTACTAGTTTGCATCCACGTCGTCTGCTAGTTTCATACGTGCTTTGGTCCTCCCCTCCCGCAGCCCGAGGGCAGCGAGCGATGCAGAGGGGCGCCCGCCCGGCGCCGTCCGCCACATCCCCGCGCCCCCCGTGCTGCCTCCCACCCCGCTCCTCCTCCTGTCCCCGCTGTGCCCGTGTCACTGTCCCGCTGTGCCGGTGTCACTGTCCCGCTGTGTGTCCCTGTCCTGCTGTGTGTCACCGCCTCGCGCAGCCGCAGCCGCCGCAGCAGCCGCAGCCGCCGCAGCAGCCGCAGCCCGAGCGTCGCCGCCGGGAGAGCAGGTGGAGGGCGAGGAAGGGCCGGCGCCTCCGGCCCGCGCAGCGGACGGCGCCCGGCTGCTGTGCCACGTCTCCACCGCGCCTTGTGCCTGTGTGCCCACCACTAACTGCAGCCCCGCTGCTCTGCTTGCCGTAGGCTCCTCTCCTCTCTGCCTAGGATGGGCTCGGTTTTAGGACGCAGTTTTAAGTTGTGTTGAAGGAAGCAGCTGTGTACGTAGCGCTGGCGGCAATGGCTGTGGCTTCCAGGCCGGAGCGACGGGACGAGGGCGGCCGGGCCGGGGGCTCCGCGGAGCCCCGGGAAGGAGCCGGGCGCCGCGGCGGCCCCGGCGGCACCGGCGCTTTGGTGCCACGTCAGAGCGGGGCTTTGGGGCGCCCGGCTCCCTCCTGCCGCCTGAATGTAGCTCCCCGCGCCGCGCGGTGCGGAAAGCGGGCTCTCAATGTGAAGTGTTATTATTATTATTATAATTATTAGTATTATTTTGTGTCACGGGGAGTTGCGCGGGGCCGGCGCCCGCGGCCCGGCTGCTTCTGCCTTCCTGTTGCCCCCGCCCCGCCGGGGCCGTAGGACTTGTCGCCTTTAGCCAAACCCACCCCGCAACCCCCGCCCCGAGTTGATGTTGTGATTCTGCCTCTTGTCAAGGCTTGAAATAAAAACTTCTCGATGTTCCGCCTGTGCCTGCTGCCCCTTTGTGCGGGATCGGGGAGCGGGGCGGGCGGGGGGCACCAGCGCCCGGACCCCGCGGGGACCCAAGGCCCAGGAGGAGCCCAGGGCCCTGCGCAGACCCGGGCGCCGCTCTGGGCGCTGCCTCGTCCTGCACAGGGCCACCAGCAGTCCCCAGCTCCTCTGAGCAGCCCCCGGTCCCTTCAGGAGCCCCTGGCCCCTCGGAGCAGCCCCTGGCCCCTCCGAGCGCCCCCAGTCCCTCCAGGAGCCCCCGGGCTCTCCAAGGAGCTCCGGCCCCTTGTGCAGCCCCTGGCCCTTCCAGGAGCCCCCAGTCCCTCCAGGAGCCCCCAGTCCCTCCAGGAGCCCCCGACCCTCCAAAGAGTCTCTGGTCCCTCCAGGAGCCCCTGGTCCCTCCATGGAGCCCCCGACCCCCGTCCTGGTGCCCAGGTCACTTCGGCCCTCGCTCCCGCCCCCGGCTCACCCACCACCCCCAGAAAGAAAGAAGGGGCCACAGGCGGTTACTACTCTATCCCTTTTTATTGTCTTTAATCTAGCTTGTAAAAAGATCCAGTATCACATAACAGCCACTGAAGTATCCCAATATCACACTAGTTCGGAACCATTTAGACAATAGTTTAGTCTCGGGGATTTTTTTTCCTTTTTTTTTTTTCTTTTTTTTTTTTTTTTAACCTGTTGGGAGAAGAAAAAAAAAGAAAAAAAAAAAGAAATCGGTTCTGCCCTTTATACAGGCCCAACGAAAGAAACAAACACTGGTCAAATAATAGTGACAACCTCAAGCAAGTGAAATGCAGCTGGGAAGGGGGAGGCCGGGGCCGCCGCCTGAGGCCGCCGCAGCTCGTGACGTGCGAGGCCGAGGGCGGCCGCGCGGCCAGGGCCGGCCCCGCCGCCCCATTTCATATACAAAGAGCATAGGAAACGGCGGCTAAAAACAAGCGGCGGGCTCCCACCAGCCCCGCGGGGCGGGCGGCGCCGCCGCGTGGTCCCTGGCGGGGGAGGGGCGGGCAACGGGGACTACTTCCCCTCGCGCGCGCCCGCGGGCGGAGGGATCCTGCGCGACGTGCGCTGTGAGGCGACCGGCGCGCGCCACGTGGCCGCCGCTTCCCCCCGCCCCCCGCAACCGCGGGGCACGCTGGGAAATGTAGTCCTGGGGGGGAATCCTCAGCGGGGAACGCTGGGAAATGTAGTCCGGGGTGGGTG
>NW_020455596.1:307710-328986 GCF_003342845.1 Nothoprocta perdicaria | reverse complement strand
GCCCACGGCGCTGGCGGCGGTCGGCGCGGCGGCTGCGGCGGTGCTGGCGCTGCCTCCTCCGGCGCGGTGGTGCCCATGCGCGGAGCCGACGGCCGGACAGGCGGACAACATTTATCTTCTAGGATGGAGAGAGATGACTTCACAAGGGATAAATAGAACTTTTATTTAAATAAACATTTGTGAACATCTTTATACAAATTACAAGTCCCCACACGATGCTGCGGCTGTGCCTAGGCGCCGAAGCTGCCGGGCGGGCCTTTGAGCAGATCCACGAGGATGTCGAGCAGCTGGCTGTGCTGGTGGTGCAGGTCCCCGGGGATGGCGGCCATCTCGTAGCACAGGCACGTCTCCACCATCTTGGAGAGCGACACGCGGAAGTCGCGCAGCAGCCGGATGGTGTAGGAGTCGCCCTCCAGCACCAGGAGGTCGCTGTCCGTGAGCGAGACCGTCGCTCGCCAGCCGTCGTCTTGGCGGGAGGAAGGCACGGGTGAGGAGCGGGGAGCGCGCCGCGGTGCCCGCTCGCCTTTGCACTCATCCTCGCGCGGTGCCCTCGGCCACCCCGTCCCCACGGGGCTCCCCAAGGCCACCCCGTCCCCGTAGGGCTCCCCGAGGCGGCGCGCAGGTGCCCGAGCACCGGGGCCCGACCCGGAGCAGCCCCGGGGGCAGCAGGACTCGCTCCCCAGCCGCCCGTTCCCTCCAGGCGCCAGCCCCGTGTCCCGTCCCCGGGGACGTGGCCCCAGGCACAGCCTGGCCGCACGGCCCCCCTGGCTGCCTTGGCTCACATGCACGTCTAATGCCAAGAGCAGCTCGTGAATCATCCCCTCCTCGGGCCACCACAGCCAGGGCCGGGTCAAGGCAAGAGGCTGGGTGGCAGCGGGGACGAGCCCCGGCAGCGAGGGGAGGCCCATGGGCACCACTGGGTGGCAGCGAGGGGAGGTCCCGGCAGCGAGGGGAGGCCCATGGGCACCAGTGGGTGGCAGCGGGGACGAGCCCCGGCAGCGAGGGGAGGCCCCGCGGCGCCAGCGCTCACCTCGCACGTGGATGTCCGTGTCGGTCATGAGCAGCACGGCCAGCGGGTGCACCTGGGAGGAGTCCCGCACGAAGACGCCGCCGTTGGACTTCACCGCCATGAAGTACGTGAGCCAGCGGCTGTAGAGCTTGGAGGCCTCCCTGCGCGGGAGCAGCGTCCTCACCGCGGGCACGGGCACGGGCGGCTCCTCGGCGGGGCCCGGCCGGCGCCGCGGCGCCCAGCGACCCGCCCCGCGCTCCCAGGCCACTCACCGGTTGATGGTCGACTTGTGGAGCAGAACGGTGCCGGCCTTCGTCCGGTACGCGTAGCTGTTGGGTTTGAACTTGCCCTGGCGGGTCACCTTGCCTTGCCTCACCTGCACCAAGGGGACAGCTCAGCAAACACCCCCGTCCCTGTCCGTAGCACCCCCAAGGGGCCGGCCGGCGTCTCCCGGAGGCAGCCGAGCCTCCTCCTCGGCGCCAGCAGCTGCCCTGTGTGGGCAGCACACGCGGGAGCGAGCAGCCGGGCAGCTGTGCCACGCACGGGGCAGCCAACAGCAGGTGCCACCTCAACGTCCCCAGCCCAGGCGCGTGCAGCAGCGCGAGCACGAGCGGCTCCCCAAGCGCAGCAGGGCCTCCCGCCACAGGTACCTCCTCCCTGCGGCCTCCCTGGCCTTGCCGGCCTCTGCAGGGGCTGCGGAGCGGGGAGGCAGTACCTGGATGAGGTTGGGGTAGAGGCCGGCCATGAGGACTCCTTTGACCAGTTCCTCCTCCTCGCTGTACTGGTTGCACACCGACGAGGGCATGGTGCAGTCGGACGGCGACGACACCAGGAAGGCTTCGTAGAGGTTCTCGGAGAACTGCTTGACAAGGCCTGGGGGGAGAGACAGGCCCGGTGAGCGACACTGCTGCTTTCCTGACAGCGAAGCACCTCGGCAGGGCGCCAGCTCTGGCCTCGGAGGCCCCAGGACAGGAGACCTTTCCTGCCTGTGGTGGCCCTGGCAGCCGGAGCTGCCTCTGCACCGATGCCCCTCGCCCACCCATTACTGCACTGCGCTTTTCCCCGGCGCTTTTCGGAACCAAAAGGGAGGAGAACAGGCCCGTAAGACTCACCATTGATGAAGCGGAGGCTGGGGCCGTAGAGGTAATAGTCCTGCAGGTAGTTATCCCTGGCGCGGCTGTCCCTGCGCCTCAGCACCTCCTCCCAGCCGGCCACGGCTCTGACGAACGCCAGGTGGTCGCTGCCGCTCTCGCGGCTCAGCACGGCCTTGGCCTGCAGGGGAGCAACGGGCGTCAGGCGACGGCCGCCCCTTCCCTCGCTGCCTTCCTCGCCGCGGGCTCCTCACCTTGTCCACCTCGGCGCGGTTCTGCAGGCTGCTGCTGAACGGGTCCCGCGTGAGGCAGGACACGATGACGAGCAGCGGGTGGAGGCAGCGGTAGATGGAGGCCAAGACGATGGCCTTGGCCAGCCGAGGGTCGGTGGAGATCTGGGCAAGGCGTTTGCCCAGGGTGGTGAGGGCTTCTCGCTGGTCCAGCACTCCTGCAAGAGAGCCACTGCCATCAGTTCCACGCAAGGGCAGGAGCCTCAGGCAGCCGCCAGGAGAACCTTCCTGCTGGGCTTGGGAGCCGTGGCAGGAGCACCAGAGGGGGCATGTGGCAACAGGCACCCGGATCCATGCAGGGATGAAAGGGGTTTCTCTGAAAAGGTTATGGCAGCCCCAAAACAATGACCAACCGCCAGCTACGAGCTCCCAGTCACAGCTTGTTCCCTGCCCGTCTTTATAAGGGAAAGCGGAGACTTTTCCCCACTCCTTGAACACGCCAGCGTGACAAATAAAATGGCACCACAACGTGGGCAGTTTGGAGAGTCCCCGTCAGCCGTCCTCCCGGTCCGTGGGCTGGGAATCAGCCCTGCCCCGAGGATCCGGTGCCAATTCCCACTTCCCACACTGAGACAGCAAACACGCTCCCCTCGTGCCCACCGCGGACACGGCCTCAGCTCACCGATCTCCTGCAGCAAGATCACTGCTTCATCCACAGCTTTAATGTCAGGGCTGTCCAGAGCCTTGGAGAGAAATTCAACTGCCTGCAAGACACGGTGACAAAGTGAGGCACGCTGCTCCAGCAGGAATGTGCAAAAGCCTTCCAGGTGCCACCACCCTGCCCCAGGGCCAGGCTGCAGCACTGCTCCCACCCTTCATCTGCCTCCAGGTAGGTGAGCTCAGCCCTATCCCTTCTTGCACAGAGGCTTTCAGACTTAGGCTGTGATCTAGGCTGTGATCTAGGTGACTTGCACCCTCCCGGGGCTCCCCTAGATAACTCTGGTTTATGAAAGCAAGTTGTCAGCACTTGGGATTTTCCCTGCTCTGATCTGTGGTCAGATTCCACCTGTGGAACCGCCCCAGACAGACCGTGTCCTGCTGCTTTGGCCCCCGGCGGGCTCGGCAGCGTGTCCTGCGCTTACCGTTTTCTCCGGCATGTGGATCTTGGCCTGCACCACCAGGTTCTCCAGAGGAGTACGGAGGATCTCGGGGACCTGGTAGGTGGGCATCTTGTCGAGACGGCTGCGAGGGAAGAGGTGATAGGCAAAGCCCGACTGGCAGCGGCCGGCTCGCCCGCGCCGCTGCACCACGTTCGACTTGGACACCCACACCGTCTCCAGGCACGACACCTAGGAAAAGCAGCGTTAGACACCGACGCTCCCGGGGCTGCTCAACCTGCTTCAGCTGGAGCTTTCCATCCACTCCAGGAACCCTGGAAACTTGCTGTGGGCAGGGAACCCTCCCTCTGAAGATTCGGGCAACCCTTCCCCTTCTCCTGAATCCTGCACTGCTGGTGTCTGCCGCTGAGCAGGACAAAGGCCCAGGCCGCTCGCTGCACGAGTGAGATCCTGATGCCACCTGCTGGACACCTGCCTTGTCCCCAAGTGGCAGAGCTCAGCAGGGCCCTGCTCTGAACCGCCAGCCCAAGGGCCCCTCCTTAAAGCCCCAGGACCAAGGTGGCCTCAACTAACAGCAGTATCTAGTTCTGAGGCAGGCAACTCAAGAGGCCTTGGCTAGAGAGCAGCTCATGGTGGAGACTGTAGAAAAAGGCAAAAAGCAAATGAAGAAGCTACAAAAGATGGCACGTAGAGTGGAAAGGAGCAGGATTTGCCCTAAGTTTCTTAGAAGACACCAGGGCAGCAAGAGCTGCTGAGGAACTTGGCTAAACATACACTCTTGCCAAATAATCAGTGAGGATCAACCAACAGGGACGATGTCCTAGCACCTCAGGGACCAAAGAGGACGTGGCTCTGAAAATAACGCCCCACCAAGGACCTCAAATGCTGCTCTGCTCATGCTCCAGCACGTCCCAAATGCACTCGGCGCAGGCCAGAAGGCATCAGTACCTTGGTCTTCAGATCGTAGCGTTCCTCCTTATGCGTGCCACTGTCCACCACGTGCACAATGTCATTGATGGTGATGGAGGTCTCGGCAATGTTGGTGGCCAGGACGATCTTTCTGACGCCCGGCGGCGGCCGCTGGAAGATGTTTTGCTGGTCCATCATGGGGATGTTGGAGTGCACTAGCAGACAAGGACCAGGTCAGCCCTGCCCCGCTGAGCTCGTTCCCGACAGCACAGGACACACTCCTCTCCCCCACAGCCTCCCTCCTACCTCCCGGGATGGAGGCAGGGATAGGGGCACCTGCAGTACTGACTGCTGCTGCTCTCCTGACTTCCCAGGAAGAGCTTCCAGAAAGGGCTCCCGGCAGGTGCTTTCACCTAGGGCTCAGGACTAGCAGGACCTGCAACCACCACCTGCCCCACTGAGGCTGATGTCACCACCAGAACGTCCCTGGGCTCCAAGAAGCCCAGTTCTGCAGCTCCTCCTTTCCAAAACGCCTGCAGGGTAGGGGAACGCAGCGCCCTGCTCTCATTTGATCTTAGTCAACCACAGTTACTAACGAGGGCCTAACTCTTTTATACCCCATATTTTCTGTATTGCAGATCGGGGATGCAGGAGAAATTCCTGGTGGTAAAGGTGGTATGTCTAAATGTCAGCAGAGCAGCAGCACAAGAACAAATGCTCAGATTTCTGCAGACAGCATCAGCATTGATTTGCAACTGAGCTGTTCAAAGCTGTGCTCCTGGCTGGTCTATTTGACAAAAGATAGGGAAACCTGCTAATAAAGCAAAACTAATAATAAAATAAAAACTAACAAAGCTTTGGGAGTTATAATGGCCTTTTGTTTTATGTTTTCTCTCAGGATACAAAAAGCTAAATTCACTAATTAAAGCTGAGCTATGAAGTACATGCACATCCCACAACCGTACACCTCCTTCAGCAAACCAGGTCTTTTCACTCAGGCTCAGGACACAGCTACAGGAATGCCGAATTTTCCCGTTTCCTACTTGCCTAACTCCGAGTTGTTGGAAGCACAAAGAGGCTTTTTGATCACAAAGAGGTCTGCACCCACAAGTTGTGTTCTACATGCAAAATTATGCACACGCAGATGCATCAGAGCACACAAACCTGCTCTGCAACTGCGTGCCAGGGCCGAGGGAGCCCATCAAGCCCTCTGACCCAACCTTTCTCCTGAAGGCCGTGCAGAAGAGGGCTGGCAGTGCCATCTCACCTGGTAAGACGAGGTAGCGGCTGTTCTGAGATCCAAGCATCTCTAGCAGGCGCTGCTGCACCCCTTTGATCTCCTGCCAACCAGGAAGAAAGCAGAGGATCCCACCTGCAACAGAGCAAAAAAAACCAAGTAACTCCCAAATCCAGGCGCTCTTCTCCATCCAGACACCAAAACTGCTTCTACTGCACGGAAGGAAAACTCCAGGGTACCTGTTATCACCCTAAGCTCTCAGCAGCCTTTAGCTTAAAAGGCTCCAAGGAAGGACGAGCAGTCTCAAAGGCTCTGGTACCCCCTGCCAGGTGACCACTAAAGAAGCCCGCACCATGCTCATGCGGAGCAGATGGCCACATAGAGTCATTATAGGAACTCAGGAAACATCTGGATGGGTTTCAGAGCTGCTGGAGTGCTCCCACTTCTGCAAGCTCGACTGGCAGGAGCTATAGGTGAGGAAGAACCCAGGCTCCACGCACTTTGTGAGCAAACACCTTCTGGGGCTTTGAAACGCTGCATGCTTACAGGTCAATGAGAAGCCAGTCTTACCCTTTTGTGGGTACAGGCCCCCAAAGAACAGAGAACACCCACCAAATGTCCTGCCTGTTGTGCAGGACAGAGCTGCACGGTGCAGATACACAGACAAGCCTGGCACTTCACCCCAAGAACAGCTCTAAGTCAGAGGCACTGACTTTCAGAGACTTACCAGCCCAGGAACCAGCATGCAGCCAGATGTTTCCAGATTATTTCTCCAAACTCCAAGAAAACCTCAGAATTATATTTTAAGCACTGTTCACCTCAGCCTCCAGCTGAGGCAGGAGGACTCAGAAAACGTTGTCTTAGCCCAAGTGTCCTTAGCTCAGTCCTGCCCTGCTGCTCAGGAGCACCCAGCTCAACGGGAACTCAAGGTGGCCTTGGAGGAGCCAGCTGAGCTCCCTGTCCTCTACAAGGGCCTGGGTTCGGGTGCTATTTTTCCTCAGCAAAAGGAGAGAGGGAGTGGGCAATGCAGCACCTACCTGGTTCTCCATGGGCGTCAATCTGGAGTACAAGGTCAGTGATCAGATCAAGGTCAAGGACACATTCATCATCCGATTGCTAGATAACACAGGAGGACACATGCAGATAAATGAGGCGTTCTAGCAGACAGCAGAAAGGGCCAAAGCTTCCCAAAGCACCTTCTGGAAAGAGCAAATGCCTACACCCGGACTGCCTGCCCAAGCCTGGGAGCCAGGAACCTGCTGCTGGTTCCATCTGTAACCTGTTCCGGTCACAGCTGCTGCCGGTCTCCTCCGTCGTGCAGCAGCAACACGGGCCCTATCCTCGTCTCCAGACTTGGAAGCTAGCTGAGATTTGTGCACCTCCACTGAACAATATGCACCAAGAAGTTAAAATGAAACTTTTGGGGACAAAAGCATGCTCTGTGCACCCAGGGCTTCAAATCCGCTGGGAAAGGACAGCATCTTTGGGGCTTCTCTGGCAGAACACACACATCAGGACAGCTTAAAAGGAATAGGAAAAAAAGCCAGGCCTAACACCAACAGGAATACTGCCCTGAAGGTAAGTGTCCTCAGCACTAGATAGGTGAGCTGCCATCAGCAGGCTGGAGAACCTCGGGAAGTTCACCAAAAGGAGTGCAATGTCCCCAAGCACCAGCAGTACCTCGAGGTGGCCAATGGCACCTGGGGCTGCATCAGGGAGATGTTGCCAGCAGGTCCAGGGAGGGGATCCCTCCCCTCCATGCAGCCACACTGGGAATTTGGGGGCTAGGGCTGGGCTCCCCACAAGATAGACAAGGATTTACAGCAAAGAACCTCTAAGCTGAGTAGGGGCCTGGAGTACCTGCAGTGTGAGGAGAAGCTGAGAGAGCTGGGACTGCTCAGACTGGAGAAGAGAAAGCTCAGGAGATCTTATCAATGCATATAAACATGATGAAGACCGAGCCAAACTCTTCTCCATGGTGCCCAGTGACAAGAGGCAATGAAAAATTAATCTGTTTAAACATAGCCACTCCTGTGAGAGTGGTCAAGCACTGGAACATGTTGTCCAGAGAGGCTGTGGAGTCTCCATCCTTGGGAGTTCTCCCAAATCTGCTCCACAAAGTCCTGAGCAACCTGCTCTAGGTGACCCTGCTTTGAGCGGGGAGGTTGGACTGGATGATCTGCAGAGGTCCTTGCCAGGCTCTACCACCCTGTGCCCTGTAAGTGGAGGAGGATCACCCACAGCAAAAAGTGCAAGTTTGGGATACGTTTTCCAGAGGAATAATTTAGGGCAGTAAGATTAGTTGCAAAAAAGACATAACAAGAGACGTGCAAGTCTGCACATGTATCTATATACGTGCACAGCGAGCCGTTAGCTTACTAGAGCACAAACTCCGTATTAAGGAAAGACAAAAGTAATTTAGACCCAAATCTGAAGACCCCTTTATCCATAATTTAGTGAAAATATATGGAATTCGACTAAACAGCTTTCAGTTGTTCAGTTTGCCTTGGAGCTAAACCTAAGCAAGCACAGCCAAAGAACTACAGGAAAGAGGGACGGATCCCTGTGCCAAACTCTCCCCTGATGATACACGAGGAGCCTCATCCGAAGGAGAGGGGCTCCAGCATCACGCTGCCTACCTTGATCTCATAGTGCCGGTGTCGGTGCCGGCCCAGCTTGGCCAGGATCTCCTCCAGGTAGTACTCCTTCACGGGATACATGAAGCCGGGCACCTTGACCACAGGGCAGTCCCCGAAGTAGTGCGAGAAGCGCTGGTTGTCCCCCGTGGCACTCATCAAAACCAGGCGCAGGTCGGGGTTGAGCTTCTGGATGCCCTTCAGCAGGATGAGCAGGAAATCCGTGTTGACGTCGCGCTCGTGGACCTCGTCGACCACGACGTGGGAGACGCCCTCGAGGCTGGGGTTGCCCTGCAGCTTCCGCAGCAGGATGCCCACGGTGCAGAAGAGCAGCGCGCCGCCCCTGGCAGGGGGCTTGCTCTCCAGGCGCACCTGGTAGCCCACGTTCTTCCTCATGTTGGGACCCAGCTCTTGGGCCACGCGCTGGGCCACCGAGATGGCGCTGATCCTCCTCGGCTGGGTGATCACCACGTTGCAGCGGGCGCCGCGGCCCTCCAGGATGTAGTGCTCCAGCAGGAGCTGAGGGATCCGCGTGGTCTTCCCGCAGCCCGTGTCTCCTGCTATGACCACCACGGGGTTCTGCTCAATGGCCGACAGGATGGTGTCCTTGTGGGGATCCACCGGCAGCGGGTGGCTCTCCTGCCACGAGGCTCCTCTCCTCTTCCAGAGGGCCAGGAGGTTCTGGCTAAGGCGCACCTCCTCGGCCTCCAGCATGGGAATGTACGTCTTGCCCGTGATCGCGTCGCTTATGGCGCCCGACTCCTTGCTCAGGTTCATCATGTCGTCCGCAATCCGGGGCCTGGATTCCCTAATGTCCACTGGATACTGGGAGAGACAGAGTTTGCAGGGACAAAAAGTTTAGGGAACAGCAACAAGCGCCCGGAACGGACTCAGCCAAAGCAGCTCTGCAGTGACCACAAAGCCCTCTCAAAGTCACCTCCAAACTCTACACAACACAGACCCTTAATGCTCACCTGAAATGACTCTAATTCAGGACCTAATCTGGGCAGTTCCCTGCATTTTCCTCCCTGTGTCCCCTGAAGTTTCAGGACTTTGCAGCAGTGATTTTAGAGCCCACACTTTAAGCTCTCCAGGTCAGGGGCTCCACCACGTGCAAGTGATGGAACTGCCTCTCAAAGGCAACTTTTGGGAACTACCAAGTAACTCCACCACCCTTCTTCTCTCTCAAAAAGAGAAGACATGCAACTTGCACAAAATGCAAGTGTTCAACTAAGCCAGAAATATTCCATCTTGGCACAAGAAAAACAATTCCACATCCCACAGGAACTGAAAAGAGCAACAGCAGGGCAGGAATTGTCTGAACACTGCAATCAGAGCGTTAGCCCCGTTGTTCACCGAATTAGAAGTTGAGCTGCAAATCAGTTCTTTCAGATTCAGGCTTATTTCCAAACCAAGCCTTCCACGCTTGCTGCAAGATGCTCCTGGGCAGGAGATCATCACTCGTGTTCTTTATTTTAACCGATTTCAGTAAGCTGAAACCCACACTGGTACTTTCACTACGCCCAACCTTGTCTCATCTTAGTTCTAATCCTGCTTTCACAGCAAGTGCTCCTAAGGAACCTGATCTCCACTCATAGGGCATCAGCTTTTCCCATCCCAGGGAGCAGGATGTCCTGGGTGAAAGCACTGCCAGGTGCCCGGGACTCTCAGGAGAGCTGCATCCAGCACAAGTGCTGCAGGAGACACTCAGAGGAACCTCCGGGTACTGGCACCTGGGCACGGCAGAGCAATAAGGTGAAACTTGGTTTGGATGAAACCAGCTCCTGCTGCAAGAGGCAGCAGTTGCCAGCCTGAAAAGCAGGCTGTAGGCAAGTCAGAACTACACTCCCCACTACCCCGAGGGCCAAGTGACACAGATAAGTGGGCACCGCGGGCCTGCTGCCCAAGAAGGGTCTCCCTTTCCCCAGGGTCAGCAAAGACTGATCAATTCTGTGGCAAAACACAGTGTCTCTCCCCAATAATTTTGGAAGTCAACCACGAAGCCATGAGCTCTGACACCAAGCTGTCAACCCCTGCCCAACTTTGTGAGATGTGATCAAAGGTGGTTCTGAGCCCCTGAGCAAGCCTTACATGGTTCAGATAGTTCTCGATCTTGCGCAGAGTGGCTTCGGGGACTTTGATGTGACAGGGCTTCCTCTGGTTCTCACCAAGCTCCCGGAGGGAAGTCATGTTGTACATGGCGTGGCTGAGAGGGTTGTTGTTCTTGTCCACTAAGCCAAGGCTCTGCAAGGAGAAGAGGCAAACAAGCATTAGACACTGGACTGCTGCAGACCAAGTGCTGGTTTACGGAAAGCAAAGGCTTAGGAAAGGCCTGGCGCCCTCAGAGCCAGACAACGCACAAGCCACGCTCTCCCATAGCACAGTTCAGGTAGGCTGTTCCTTACCCCATTAACACCCTTGCTATGGTTCTGCCATGTTTGTGACAGTTCAGTAAGAAACCCTAGGCTGTTTTCTTGGACTTTCCCTCTGCTGACCAGAGTCTGCAGCAAAGCTAACACAGCAGAGTGGCTGGATTAGGCCGCCTCCAAGGGCAGGAACGTCACTCGTCTCATCGGGCAGCAGCAAGTGGCCAAGAGAACAAATTATGACCCGCAGGATGGTCCCTAAGCTCACTTTGTTGAGGCCCAAGCAAGCACAGCAGCCTTAGAGGGGTCACCATGGCTTAGATACCTGAGGGGTACACCAACAATCTGGACTGAATACCGAGCTTCCATCTGTAGAGCATCATGTCAAGGACTAGAGAGGTTCAGTCCACTGGGACTCGAACATGGTAACTCAGCTGCAAGCAGCATCTAGATACAGGGACACAGGAGCCACCTACACCTACCTTAAGCTTCTGACAGGCCAGTGCTGCTGCTTTGTTTTCTGCCTCCACCTTGCGACGGCCCTTGGCAGCAAAGGTCATTGGGCAGGGCCAGCGCAGCGTGAGCTTGCAGATCTTGGTCTTGGTGCCCACCGTGCGGAACTGCATGTATTCCTGAAAGGCAAGGGAAGAACATCAGGCTGGGGCAGCGGAGCTTGCTCGCAGAGGCAGTCACTTGCAGACATGCCCCAGTATTTCTAAGCGGAGCTTAAATGGGAACACTCTGCACTAGAACAGGTTTGCTGTGCTGAATAGCAGCCAGAGCCCAGGAACGAGGCACAGGCTAAGCAGAAGGGAGAGGCCACGGGTTGCTGTGTGGAGAACGTCCCCGAGAACGTACTGAAGGAGCACAGTTATGTTTGTTAACATATGAGGTCGGGAGAGGAGGTGGGTGACACATACCAAGCAGGAGAATCACCGGATACTGGCAAGAACTGAGTTCTGGAAAGATTCTGTCAGCAGAGAAATTACACATTTGTCTGAGCAACACAAAACTGTGTTTCTAGTTTGTTGCAAGCACTAGGGGAAATGCAAACCTTAGAGAATATTCTCCCTCATTCACGTGTAACTTCCTCTATTGCTCTGCCCCAGGTCATTATGTTTTTGGTGTCTGAGACTGCCTCAGTTCCCAGGGAAGAGTCATTTTTGCTCTTCCAACTACTTTTTTCTTGGTCTAGTTTCAACCTCCCTGCTCTCCGTGGTTCTCAGCTGCCCAAAAGGGCAACCAAAGAGAATTGAGCCGGAGTCTCTGATCCTCATTCCCAGAAGGTCCCTAGTAGAGCCAGTCAAACAGCACCTTACCTTGACTGTGGAGGAAGAGGTTGCAATCTGAATCACTTGGGCCAGAAGGTTTTTGGGAAGCGGGAACTGTGTCAGAGCACGGATGGCAGTGTTGTCATCTGTCATTTCAATGGAACTCCCTCCCCTGCTAAATGGAAGAGAAGAACCGTTCACACACCAACACCCACTCTGCCCATCTCCACACTCAGCCCCATCTCCCTTTGGGTCTGCTGCTGGGGTCCAAAATGGAGCAGTTAAAAGTCACAGATTACTTTGGTTATTGGGAAAGTCAGGCCTTACCTTGCTACTAAAATGTCAGGCACAACATAATCACAAAAAAGTAATCACACGTTTAGAAACCAGACAGCATCAACAGCTTTCACTGATCTATCACAATGCAAAGTTACCCCCAAAGAGCACGGCTAAACATGTAGCAACCAGGTCATTACTCATCCTATTCTTGTATGTGAAAAAATGATAATAAATATTTGTGTCCATAAAAAGCAAAGCCACTGGAGTAACGGAAGGGAGTAGCCTTAACACGGCCCCCAAACCTGATTTAAAAGGGATTGATAAAATGCACGTGGGCAGCTTCTGGAGATGAGAATCTCTTGGGGCTCGGCCAAATAAGAAGGGCAGCAGGCAGCTACGTGGCAGCCTCTCCGAAGAGCAGGGCTCCAGAGCAGAAGCCCCTGCTCTCCCCTGCGATGACAACCCCGTAGTAGAGCAGTACCTTGCATCCCTGCCCGGTGTTCGAGCGTCCGGATGTGCCATGGGGAGATAATCAGAGACATCAATTGCTTCTTCTTCCAGCTCCCCTTCCTCCAGCTCCCCTTCCTCCAGCTCCCCTTCCTCCAGCTCTTCCCTCCTCATCGCTTTAGGCATCCTGCCGTGCTCCATGGGCTGGATGGAGTCATCGGGCTCCATCCGGCGCCAGCAGGTCGACAAGTCGGCGAGGGAAGGCCCGGACTTGGAGCGCCACTTGCCCTCGGAGCACCACCTCTCGTCGGGACAGCCCAGCTGGTCTGCCAGGAGCCGGTACTTTGCAGCATCAAACAGTTCATTTCTGGGTCCCAGCAAACCCCAGCCCTGAAACAGAAAAGAGCAGCGTCAGACTGCAGCAGAACAGAGCCAGAGCTGGGCCTCTCTGCACAAAACACACCCAGCAAAGAGGAGAAATACAGAAACATTTGTTTTCATATCCCACAGACTTGGGGAGTAAGAAATCTGCTCACAAACTCCACTTCTCAGCACTTGGTGCTGTGCAGCTTGTTGAAGAGCAAGGAGCAGGATCTAGTGGTTTTTCACAAAGCAGTGTTGTGAAGTTCAGAAACCTGCCTCAGAGCATGAAATGCCTCTTTTTTGGGGAAGCCTGAGCCTGAACAAGTATAATCTTGGATAACCTGAATTGCAGATTCTGGGAATGTTTCTTCTCTTTCCCTAAGGACAGTTGTTTGCACACGGAGCAGCAAGGGCTCCCTAACAGAAGGCTTCCTAATTCCTGCCCATTCTGCCCTGAGGCCTCAACACCTGCACAGAGCTTTGGACGTACCTAGAGTGTAACACACACAATGCTGCATCAAAACGCTGCAAACCACCAAAATTCCCACCCTGAGGCCTCTCAACAGTCCTGTATTTTATAAGGCCGCATTATTTTGTCCTGGAGAAGTGCTTAAGACAGCAGGAATTCACTTTGGTGGCCACTATGCTCACAGTGACTGTATTTAAACAGTCTCTGTCCAATTAGACAGCATCACTTCTCTTGAATTTACAACCATTCACTTAAAGCACTAACTATGTGGTTATTTCCATAGCTGAGATGGCACAAGGCCTCCCACTGGGAGGGTTTTCTGTTGGTTTGTGCATTAAAGCACCTGGCTTAACATTTTCCTGGGCTTCATCTTTCAGCTTTTTGGCTTCTTAGTTCTAAGCAGAAAGTCAAGTTTAGCCACTTCCTGAAACTCAGCAAAAACATTTTTAAATGTAGATAGGATTTTTTTTTGCTCTTTGGAAAAAGTCTTAGCACTTCCAGACGCACAAAGAGAGCAGGACACAAGGTTTTCGTTGCACGCTGAAGAGTGAGGATAAACCAAAAATGTATGTTCAGTGAATGCCAGCCGAGTGAGCACCACGCTTCAGGTGGAATGAAGTCAGTCTGTGGAACCAGTTTTGCTAATCATGCAATTAAAGAAACTGCTTGCTTTAAGGCTGCGTTAACTTCTGAAGGCTTAACTTTAAAATGATGTTCTTTTGTAGTTTTCTTCATCTATAAACAGATCAAAAAACCTCTTTACTGTCAGAGCATCTTTGTAAGGCTCTTTAACAGGAAGTCAGAAGTGCTTCTACTTTACAGATGCGAAGGAAAATTCCAAGAAACAAACTCGCTTGCTCATGTTGCACAGCAGGTCAGCTGCACAGCTGAGGACAGAACTGTATCTCACTCCCAACAGCTCCTATTTAACACGGGCCCTTAAGCAGTGCCTTTTAAAAGTGCCTTGCTGCACTTGCTGCACATATATATTGATCATTTCCAGTGTGAACGAGTGAGAGATTAGTAGAGTTTCAGACCCAACACATGCAATTGCCACTGTCTGGTTTACATGCAGGGGAAAGGAGTGTGCTGGAAGTTACTACACTTGCCAACATGTTCAGGGGATGGACAGAAAGGGCAGGTAGACTGCTGAATAACAGCACCAGATACACTGCAGGGAACATCTGCATCTCGCTGTGTGCGCTGAGACCAAGAAGCTGACTAAAACTGGGACAAAAAGAATGAAAAACAGATATCAAAGAAATTTTTAGAGTTCCTGCCTGGCCTTAAGCTCTGATTTAGGCAGCTGAGGAACTCCCTCCTTATGCCTAATTAACAAATAATGCAGGCCAGAAAGTGAACAGGTGAAGAGCAGCATAAAATGCCACAGCACCAAGGCAGCAGGTTGGCACTTTCCGGGGCCTGTTCCTGCAAGCCAGGGCACGGAGGAGGAGCTCACCTTGAAGAGCTGACACGCAGCGGCTGCTGCCTGCCTTTCAGCATCAATCTTCTTGGTCCCATAGCCTTCCACTTCCACGTTCTTGGGCCACTTTATGTGCAGAGTGACTTTCTGAAAAGCAGAGAGAACCGGTGAGGCAATGCAAAACAACTCTTCTCCAGCAGTGGGGTCACTTCAAACAACTCTGAATTCCACGGAAAGAACAGGAATAAAAACCTCAAACATACGGCTCATCCAGGGGCTTTGTTGCTCCATTTCAGTAACAGGGAAACAAAAGCCTGGAGAGGGGATGTGAGGTGTCCAGGATCACCGAGAAGCTGCTTGGCAGAGCAGGGCCAGCTGAACCCTACCCTCTGCTAAAAAATAAAACCTCCAACCAAGAGCTCGCTCTATCCCTGCCCCTGCAGATGCTGGTACTGAGTTTCTTAAGCGCACGGCCGGCTGCCTGTCTGCCCTCTGCAGCTCTGCTCACCGCAGGAAACTGCTGCACGTTGGCCCAGAGGCCCTGCTGCAAACAGCACAAACCTGCTGCAAAGAAAAGACTTCTCACCATGGCCAAGTTACTCAGTGCTCACAAAAAACCTCTGTCCTCTTCCCAACCAAGACTTCTCTGGTCTCTCTCACCTGTCTTTCCATCCTCATATACATCCTTTCCTTTTTCTTCCTCCCTATACTCCACCTTTCTTTTCTCCAAGAGCACCTCTGTTTTTCATTTTATTTTTTAAGGAATCTGAAGTCATGCTCAGTGTTAATCTAAGTGCTAGCAAGAATTTGAACTAACTATGCAATTTAAGATGGCAAAGCTTTCCAAAATGGAAGTCAAGTAACCGCACTAATGCTTCAGAAAAGCAAGCAACACAAAAATGCAAATAATAAAGGAACTTTAAAGCAAACACTACATATTGCCTAAAATGAAGAGATGTAAGAAGGATGTGGTAACAAGAACTGCCTGGGAACTTTCAGAGAGACTGTTATTGGAAAATGTTAGCCCATCCAAAGGGAGCTTTTCTGGGAGGGAGCAGCAGGGATTACCTGTAGCCAGGAAGGGGCTGCAGCTCCAGAACGGGATGTCTGGGTGGGAAATGTGGGAAAAGGAGACAGGGCACGAGCAGCCAGCAGGCAGGATCTCCTGCTCCTTTCATAGCACAGGTTTAGACCAAGGCCTCTGACAGCCTATTAAATGCTCAAACAAGTTGGCAAACTATACATACATATATATGTAACAAATATATATATATATTTGTTGTTGTTAAACCGTCCAAAAGTCTGCATTTCATTCTGCATTAAGCAGCCTCAGAAAACTCCCTTCACTCCCTACCACCTTCTCATCTTCTGAGTTAACTTTTTAGGCTTGCTCAGGCATTTTCAGCATTTGTTCCATCTGAATCTAGAAGGAATAAAATCTAGACCTACTAAGGTCTAAAAAATCCCACATTTTAAAATATTTTAAGGCAGTGAGATACCTATCTCAACCCATTCTAGAGCAGACTATGCGTCCTTTTGCTGAGAGAAGCCACCTACAGCAAGCTACTTAGAAGGGAGAAGAGAAAAAAACCATCATCCTCCTACAAACAAAAGGAAAAGGACAGGACCTACACCGACACCCCCAATAAAGGGTGTAAAATAAAGTGAAAGCAGAGGAAGGGGAAAATCCTTGGCCTAAAGGCTTATCCTACAGCATGAATTTGGAATGATAGCACTGCTGCAGTCTTATACATCAAGGAGCTACTATCAGGCTCGGCTTACAACACACCAGAATTACCTTTTTTCTTGGCCCATTAGTGTGGATGTACACCAGTTTGTCCCTTGCATGAGAAATACCCAGGGCTCGTCCAATCACGCTGTTGAGCAAGTTTTTGGGCTGTGGAAATTCCTTTAGCAAGTCTCGGGAATCTGCAAAGGAAAAGAGCGGCAGACGTGAGCGCCTCGCAGCTCCCGTGCAGGCCTGGTGGCCGGCGCGTCGCGACAGCTCTGCGAGCAGCACGTTCTCTAGGTCACACATAGACAAGTTAACAGTGTTCAGTGCTTCACCCACCACGTCTCCAGGCACCCACGAAATGGAGCATCAGCAGAGGAACACAGCATCTCCCGAGCACCCCATGCACGAGAACACGGCACTCCTAAAACGCAGAACTCCTTCTCTCCCATGCTTTTCCCAAAACACGGATCTTATTGACTGCCTGCTCTTTTTTGAAAGTGCCCAGGTCCACGATTTGGTGACACTGACAATTAGCAGCTTGAAAAGGCCCTTTTCGAAATAAGGCATCAAAACCCAAACGAGCAACAACCATCCTGAAGGGACTTTGGAGCCTGCATTGCCCCCCACACCAAGCACAGCGCCTCGGATCCAACCACGGGTCCCGAGAAA
Source organism: Nothoprocta perdicaria (assembly GCF_003342845.1). NCBI lineage: Eukaryota > Metazoa > Chordata > Aves > Tinamiformes > Tinamidae > Nothoprocta > Nothoprocta perdicaria. The sequence continues at coordinate 311,734 of NW_020455596.1, read as the reverse complement.
ACAGAAACTTCGGACAACCGCCAAGCTCCATGTTCGATCCAAATATGAGGGATAAAGTTAAACAAATAGCACCTAAAGTTAAACCAATAGCACCTTGGCAATTCCTGCTTTGTCCCTTTGTCCCAAAGAAGTCCCTTCTTCATGAATTTACAAGGATGGCTCACACTGAAGGATGGAATATGGGCTTGTACCAAACTGCTTCACCAACTACCTTCTTGCAGACCACCAAGGGGCTCCGTGACTTTTGTTCAGAAGGTTTCTGATTCTCCAGCCATGGTTGGGGGGAAGTTTCAGTAAGGAACGATAAGTGAGCAGTACATGATGACCTGCTCTGCTAGAGCCTGGACTTCACATTGAGCCACCAAAGCCAAGGAGGAGAAATGACCCATTGGAAGCACTTACTTGGGTATCACCAAGATCTGCTATCGTGTTTTGCTGAGAACTCGGCTTGCAGAGCTGCTGCAGTGAAGGGAGGAAGGCTCCAGGAAAGAAAGCAAACATTAAGAGAAAGGTTTTGTAACAGAAATAGGTAAGGGAGACTCTCAAAGAAGCTGCTCAGCTAGGGAAGATGGAGATTACCAGGAAGCATCACGAGTGTTCACCAGAAAACCAACCTAAGTGCATACATCCCAGGGCTTTAGGGGAGGTGAGAGTTACGGGCATGCCACAGACACCACATCTGTCAGACTGTAGATAACAGGGTGTCACAAAGCAAAAATCCTCACGTGGCTGATGGTATCGCTCCAGCAAAAACCAGCACACGGATCCAGAGCTCAGCCCAAGAAAATCACCACTGGTGACAGGTCTGAAAGCCCTTCCTCCAAACCACTGGGCTAAGGGAACCTCGCAGGAGCTGCTTTCAGAAGCCAAACACACCAGATGCAGAAGGAGTCTGGATCCCTCAGCATGCACGGGGGGAAATAAAACAGTGACAGTTGCAATAAGGATGCCAGGAGCGGGTATCTGTTGAAGACGGGCAGTGCTAATCCAGCCACTGCCTAACTGGTTGCCAGCTGAACCCGGCTCCGTTTGGCAGCACTTGGGCTCAGCCCTCTATTTGGGGGAGAGAGCATTAAAATGAACAGATGGGAACGACTATGGACACATACGAGATGCTGGGCTCTCAGCACGATGTGTCCATCGTTATAAAAGATAACCACCTGTGGGGTTTTTGGTTATTTCTGACCAATGCTTAGGCCAAGTCTCGGAAAATACAAAGGGAAACCTAGCAGGAACCTGTGAATCTCCCACGTGCTGGCCAGGAGAGCACGAGAATGGCCTCGGTCACAAAGCCCCGCATGCCGATTCCCAGGAATTGCACTGCGGACGGGATGCACCTACCGACTCGCGCGGCAGACTTCGACCTATGGAGAAACCTGGAAAAGCCACCGCGGGTCTGACACCCTCTGCAGCTCCTTCCCTTCCACGTGCTGGGATGCTTGGAGGGAGCAGTAATAAGGCAATTCCCAAAGGACCCCTTGAATTCACTTAGTAAATGAGAAATAAGAATTCTGACAGCGGCATGTGCTACCTGGCCTTTAATTGCTTCCCCCTTCAAAAGCAACACCCTGAGAAACTCTGTGATAAGAAATAGGCAGAGGTGAGAAGTGATTTCTTTTTAATCCAAACCCCCCCACCCCCCCAATTTGCAATTACCAAATAACAGAGCCAATTTCCTTGATTCTAATGTGCCTCTGCAGTCAAGACTAAGTATTTTAATCCATTCTAGAGCAAAGAATAGGAGCTCTGAATAACAAAGCCCAGCTCTGGCTTGCAGATGGGGCTCTGCAGCAGTAGCGAGACTCTTCACAGCCCACAATGCCACATTCAGAAGCAGCACCCGACGCACGGAGCGATGGATTGGCCTCCCTCCATTCCCACCCTCAATTCAAGGGCTGAAAGGACATCGTGGTGCACGAAGCAAGTTTTAAAGGAACAAGCCTGAACTGCAGAACTGGATCTGCCAAACGTTCCCCTTTCTGCCAGGCTCTATTTCTTGGCATCTTCATCCCAAGAGTGTCTTAGTTCTCCTGCCCGTTGAGAAGGGATGTTTGCATAGGAATTATGTTCATGGTAGTTACAGCCCTGCAGAGGGAGGGAGTATAACAGAATATTCCCCAAGGGAAGGAACTGGATTTTCCCCCCCAGGCCCTACAGCAAGGCCAGAATTTAAAAGTTCTCCCCACTCGGCTCGGAGATCATCAAGGAATATTAAAAGCTTATCCTGGATAGTGGTCATTCCATGGTGGAGTTATCAAAACCAGCCATTTGCTGATTTCTGTTCTTCAAAGCCACCGAGTGCTTAACTTTATTGGGAAAAGTTAGTAGTTCCAAAGGGGGAAAGAGGGAGAAAAAAAAAAGGAAAGAAAAAACCTCTTCCATTAACCCTTTCAGATCTGACAAGTAGAAACACCATCAGGCCCTAAAAGAGGCCAAATAAAACAGCCTTGCTTAAGGGAGACAGAGGAGCTTTCAAACCTTAAATCAACCTCAACAGCTCCTGTCTTCCCCCAAATCCTCTTCCCAGAGGACACAACAAACAAGCATTCCTGGAGGAGCAACAAGAGAGCAGCCAGGACAAACTATTAAACACAAAACTCATCCAGATGGAGGTTCCCATCGTAATAAAACCATCCTGGAAACGAATGCTCCTCACACCTCAAAAATCCCCAAGGAAGAAGGTCTCCCAGCTCCATACTGGCTCCATCCCAGCCTGTGTTCATCAGGACTTGGCCTAGGGCGCTTTGCTGGGGACAGAGGAGGGTCAAGTCCAGCCAGCAGCTCATTTTGGAGCACACAAAAGCTCTTCTCCTTTCATAAATGCTATCGAGGAGCCTTAACAAAGCACACACATCCGTAAGAACAGCACACAGCCCTTGCCTAAGCGACAGCAAGGTTCCAAACCAACCAAACTGCCCAAGCTTCTTCACGCGCAACGAGATTTCCGCAGCAAACAACTGGAAGGACCAACATCAACTCTTCACCCTGGGGACATTCACAGCTCGACTGGACGCAGCCCTAATCACCCCAATCCCTGCTCTGAGCAGGGCTTTAGACCTGTCTCTTGGGCTCTATCTGTTGTCCAGAGGTTCAGTCTGGCCTAAGCTCTCTGGGGCTTTACAGGTGGGCAAATGGATGAAGATTCCTTAGGGAAAACCAGGCCACGCTCCCGCGAGAAGCAGGAAGGGGAGCGGATGAGGGGGCAGAGAAGCTTCCACACCACCCGTGCTCCAGGATCCCACCGTCCTGCGGGTGCAAACACCCACCCAACAGCACTGTCCTCCACGCTAGCCTCCAGCAAAGGCCGCTTTCCTCCCAGCTGGGATGTGCCCCCGGCCGGGAACACCGTTAATCCCCTGGGCAGGACGCGGAGCAGGCGGAGGCCGTTCTCGGGGTTTGGGGGGTCCCGGGCAAGCTGCGGAGGCCGGCGCAGCCCCGCACGAACCTGCCGGCACCGCCGGGCTCTCGCCGGGGCAGCCGGGCATGGTGGGGCCACCATGAGGAGGCCACCGCGGGTCGGAGGCCACCGCGGCTCGGAGGCCACCGCGGCTCGGAGGTTGCGGGTTGGGGGCCGCAGCAGGATGGAGGCTGCAGGTTGGAGGCCGCGGCAGGTTGGGGGCCGCAGCGGGATGGAGGCTGCGGCAGGTCGGAGGCTGCGGTCATTCCCACATGGAAGGGACGCCAGGTGACATCACAGGACACCCGGAACCGCCGTGGCCCCCGGGGCTCTGCAAACGTCCGCGGGGGCCGGCCACAGCGCTCGGACACTCTGAACACGTTATTACTGCGGGAACAGTGAATAAAAGCTATAAAAAAGCTATAAACCAACCCCGCGTGCCCCCCCGGCAGCCGCCGCCTGAAGGGGCTCGTTCAGCTCGAGCCACAGGGCTGGTTACGCTGGGGCGAGCGGCGGGCGCCGGACGCAGAAAGCGCGCGGGGGAGCTGCCAAACACGCGTGAAACGGAGGAGAAGCTGCCGCTGCCGGCACGGGGCCGGTCTCGCGGGCGGCCGGCGGCGCCTCCCC
>NW_020455596.1:301197-306849 GCF_003342845.1 Nothoprocta perdicaria | reverse complement strand
GGAGGAGGAGGATGGAAGGGGGAGGAGGAGGATGATGGAAGGGGGAGGAGGAGGATAAAGGAAAGGGGGAAGAAGAGGAGGGAGGAGGAGGATAAAGGGAGGAGGGAAGAGGAGGAGGAGGGTGAAGGAAGGAGGATGAAGGAAGGAGGAGAATGAAGAATGGGAAAGAGGAGGATGAAGAGGAGGAGGAGGAGGAGGAGCAGCCGCAAGGGCTGCGAGGCGGCCACGAGCTCTGCACCCGCCAAGGAGCCGGGGGCCAGCGGCGCCCTCGGCCTGGGGGTCAGTCCGTCCTTCCCGGCGGGGGCACAACCGGCGCCTGGGGGCTCTGCGCAGCTCCGGCACCCCCCTGCACCCCAAAGCCACATCCGAGGGCAACGGGGAGCCCCACAAGCGGCACGGCCGGCACCCCACGGCCTCCCTACCCGCCAGCCTCCCTGCAGCCTCCGCGAGGCCAAGCGCACCAAAGCTGCAGGCGTCTGCGCGGCACCATCGGGTCCTGCCCCCCTTCTCCTCCTGTTCCAACTCCTGCTCTTGGCCTCCACACAAAACAGCGCCAGCAGCGTTCCCGGTGCTGCAGCCACGGCTGAACTGCAAACGCTCCCAGGAAACTTGATTTTTGGGGAAGTCGGGACTGTTTTTGAGCAATTATCACACATAAACGACATGCACCTCAGAGGAGCTATAAGCTGCAAGGATGTCGTTAGGTTAAATAATCTGTGATTCAGGAAAGAACTTGGGCAGACGTCAAAATTTTACACAAATGGTTGCTTAAATGCTATGGCAAAAGAATAGGATTGTTTTTATATATCAGGAGGAGAAGTCTCCCATAAACCACAGAAAAAGATTAACTAGTGTCATTAGATGAGTGCTGCAAAGCCTATTCCACCAGAAGAGCTTCAGAAAGAGAAAAGTTAGTAAAATAAATCCCACACAAGGGAAAAAAAAGTCTTTGGAATCAAATCCATGCAAAACACTTAAAATACTTACTACATACATTTGCCTTATTCAGTATACACACTTTTTAGACCTTGATTCATCTCTGTATAGTTATTTTGGATTAAAATAAGATCTTGAAGCAGCAAAACCACAAGGCAAACGGCGATGGGCCTTTGAGAAAGACCAAAGTTGCTCTGGCACTTAATTGATATTAAGAGCATCCCTATGCTGAAAAGGGAACCCATCCTGCCAGACCAGCCGCCAATTAAAGAAATGAATTGCATGTAAATCTTTGATAACATGTTGCAGGAGCTCTTACTTTCAAATAAAAACAAACAAAAGCTTCAGAGAGGGCAGAAATGACAGTGGGGCTACAGACAGTAGGTAAATGTTAACGTGCCCTTCCGGAAAGGTGCCTCTATTCAGAAACTACTTAACTCCATACAGTTTATTTAGCATTTTCACAAGGTTGAGGGGAGGTAAAATCAGTGAAAAATAACACGGCTACTAAGCTGCTTTGAGTTGTGAATATCAGCAGGGGAGAAACAGAAGTGATGATAAGAGCTTGAAGATAGTGGAAGCCACGGGTGTAGACCACAGTGATTGCAAGCAAAACAAAGGGAGATAAAACACAGGTCTCTGGAAAACTCTTGGAAACAGTCAGTGGGAAGGAGGAATCAGGGAGAAGATGCTGAAAGTCAGCGTGGTGACACGTGCCAAATGAGACATGAGCAGGACCGGCAGTTTGTCGCCAGAAATGATAAAAATAATAATAAAAATATATTATGGTCAAAGAAAAAATATTTAAGACTCAATTTATTTTAAAAGCCCCAAAGTCACAGGTCGCATAATTTAAATCCAGACGTGTTTCCTTTGCAGCAAGGAGGGTTGAAGAGCACAGAAGGAGCAGCTCAATCCCGGGTAATCCCGAGGCGAGCTGGGGCCGACTCGTTTTGTCCCAAACGATAAGCTTTTGTCCCAAAGCAGGGCTGCTCGGAAGCCTACAGACAAGTTCTGTCATGGACAGATTTCCTTCCCCACCAGGGCAGGGGTGATTCAGCACCCAAAATCCCAGCTTGCCCAGCCTAGACAACCACTAGTGCTCACGGGAAAGCCCTGCACCCTGCAGGCGCCTACCAGCTCACCTGCCAAACGCCACCTCAGAAGCTTTGTGTCCCCAACCAAAGTTGCTCTGCACATAATTACCAGCCTGGATGGATAAAGGAGGTTTTTTTGGGTTGTTTTTGTGTTAAATGCGGAGCCCACAAGTGCTGGTGACTCACTGCATCCGCGCGGCAGCAGCGCAGGGACGGCGGGTGCTCTGCCGTGCACAAGGGACGGCCAAGGAGGAGTGCAGCCTCATCTGCAGGGCTCCATTCACTGCCAAGCATCTACTGTAAGGCCCAAGTAACAGAGCTCTGAGAAAGCTCCTTGAAAATAATAATAGCCAAAACCAAGGGCCAGTGGCTGGAGGGACTTGTTAAGAAAAATCAAGAAGTTCTAAATAAGGAGGTTGGCAAAGCAGTGACAGGAAAAGAGGACACGATAACAGTTGACAAATATTTGAAGTATGCAAACATTAAGGAGAAAGCACTTACTGACGTGGTACAAAAGGATACAGCTATGTGTGGGAGGATGAAATTAAAAGTGAAAAGAGAAAAAGAAAAAACCCTACTTAAAGCAAACAACAGGGATCAAATCAACCTTGTCATTGAGTTAGACCGGATGTACTTCAGGTGTTTTCCCCTTTCTAGGCTCTGTTGCTTCCCCAAAATTACCACTTGTGCTCAACATTACGGTGCTTTTATATAAAGCTCCTTCACCTGGACCACTAGGCCAGGCCGAATTGAGTTATATTCACTTTAACAGCTACAGCCTTACGCCTAAAATTAAGGGCAAAAATGGGGTGCCATTATCAGAGATAAAGAGTGTCTCTCAAACACAAAATTAGGCATCCCGTGTTACGTAACTATCACTGGTGCAGGTGTACTCATATTTATATCCACTTCTTTTTTGTCTCTGATGCTTTGAGAAGGATGTCTGACAAACAGAGACATTTGTAGGACAAACCTCTCATTCTCAGAATAAAGACAGCGCTATTTCCTAGAAACCACTTTTCTCCATCAATCTGCTAAAGTGTTAAATCTCCAGACAGAGGAGAAAGGAAAAGGCAGGAGCTGGCGTGAAGGTGCTCTCAGGTCCTTACCTTTAAGCGAGTCCAACGAGAACATCTCCATTACAGCGAAAAGGTGTGACTCCTGGGAAAGCGAGAGGCAGCAAAAAAGAAACAGGAAGTTAGAGTTAGCGTTTCCATCCTTTGAGGCGTTTAAAGCGTTTCTGAAACTGTCTCTAGGACAAGGCAGGCTGGCAGCTCCGGCCACGCTCCAGCTCGGGTGCTCGCATCCTGCCCAGTTTCATGGGAATTCTGCAGCTTCTCTTTGCTAATGTGTTAAACTCGTCTGCTCCACATGCAAAGGCAGGAAGCGTTTTCTTGAGGGGCATCTGTAGGTTTGAGAAATCCTTTGTCTCTGTGAAGATAACCGTTTAGGCCTATTGTTTTTTAGCCCTTTTAAATCGAAATGCCCTACGCAGGTAGAAGGCTGACGTTTTTTGGCCCTTCCTTAAAACGATTTGAGGACACACATCCGCTTGTAAGTGTTCTCACGTGAAATCAAGTTTCTATTGAATAGCTTTTACTCAAATAATAATCGGTCTGCTTGTGGGATGCTTTGTCTGGCATACCAAATTTTAATTGGTATTTCATTTGGTATTTTAGGCATTCGATAATAGAGTACCTGAGACTCGATAACAAGTTTGAAGCAGAGCTGGGGGTCCTTGTTTAGACCGGACTAATACTCACTGCCCGTATTAACGGCTCCCGCAGTGCACAGAATCAATCCAATCCAGAATCCGTGTCCTATATCCGCGTGCTTCCGAGGCACCGACCCCGGCGCGCCGCGCTGAGCTGGCCGGGGCGCCCCAGCAAGGTGCTGGAGGCCGATGCATTCAATGGGAGCTGAGCTACGTGCCCAGCATGGGCGCACGGGGCCAAGAGCGGAGCAGGGAGCGGGTTTCGGCCTCCGTCGCGTGGGGGTCACCTCGGCCCACGCACAGAGCGGCCGGGGGCGCAGGGAGCCGTGGGGATCATTCGCTCCAGCACCTGCTCAAGCAGCAGGTCGCCCAGGCCCTGCTCAGGTGGTTTGGGGCATCTCCAGAGGTGGAAGCTCTATAACCGCTCAGGGCAACCTGGTCGTGATGGTAAAACCTGTGGTATTTGTGCCGAAGCGCAGATTCCAGCAGCATCAATAAGTCCCTGAACACTTTGAAGTGGCTGGAGAAGACGATGGCTGCAATAAAACCTCAGATTCAAGTCACAGAGGGACCTGCAGTGTCTTCCTTCTCCCAAAGTGCCACGCAGGGCAGCTCCCGGGAAGCTGTTTGCTTGTGGGTAGGGAAGCGGGTCCCCACAAGTGCAGGGATGGAGCCTGTGGCACCTTCCTGCAGCGACGCCCCATGCACATGGATGGAGCTGGGAGCTTCTCCCGCCCGGCACGGGCCAGCGGGAAGGGCACGAAGAGCATCCTGAATAAGCTGGGCTGGAAGGAAGGGCTGAGCCCAGAGATCAAAACAGAAACACGCAAGGTGCTGACGAAGGGAGACTTTGTTATTGCCAATGGGGAAAATGCAATGATGAACCTGGAAGATTAACAACCAAGAATCTCCTCAACAGCACGGGGCCTCTCGCTGTGATCGACAGTGAGAAACAGGCCCTAGAGCAGAAGACCTGGAGTCAGGTGGGATGGGAGCAAGAGGAAGGAGAATTCAAGTGCAGACAGATGAGTGAGCCCAAGGGAGGCCCTCAAGCGTGAGCATCCACGGGGAGCGAGGTCCGAGCAGGGAGGGGAGCTCGGACAGACCCGCTTGGGTTGATGGGCGTCAAGAGCTCGGTCCTCGTGGGACGACCACTGGACGGGTCAGCACCTCGTGTCCAGAACAGCAGCTCGTGAGCCAAAAATGACCAGTTTCAGCACAGCCTGACACTTTTGTGATGCTGATGCCACGTTCTGATGCTGACGTTGCTGAAGGCACCGATATCAAAGAGTTTGATTTTAGGGCAGCTGCTCCATTCACCACAATTAATAGGCTACACGAAGGAAACACCAAAAGCAGACTTTGGATGATTCGGAATCTATCGAGTTAGGCCCTGGGGACAGCAGAGACCCGCGGGACCTCAGAGGACACTGGATTTACCAAGAGGGCTGTGATGACCCTGGACTCTCACAGGGAAAGTTAAGGATAGATTTGGCAGGGGAGCCAAGCGCACTGGATGAGGTGGGCAGGACGGGGGGCACTTTCGTACCTTGCGCTGGATGAAGTGTTGGAAACACGGGATCCAAAAGAGACCCTCGGAGTCAGTGCATGGTAAGAGTGCTGCAAAGGGAGGAAGGCGCGAGGGCAGCGCTGGAAATCAGGGGATAAATCCTCGAAGGAGGAGGAATTGGGTCTTTTTTCCTGAACTACCCTGGTGCGGTGGAAAACACCTACCCGCACATAAGAGGAAACGGGAGCTGCCCGGGATGAAGGCCTGGATGAGGGGCACGCTGGCTCCTGCTCGCGGGGAGAGCAGGCCGGAGGCGGCGGGGCCGGGCAGCCAGGGCCGAGCGGCTGTCACGGGAACAAAGGAGCGCGGCTCCACAACGGCGCATCCCGGCCGGC
>NW_020455596.1:276113-300531 GCF_003342845.1 Nothoprocta perdicaria | reverse complement strand
CCGCGCGCCCGCTCCCCCTCCCGCCGCGCTTTGCCGTCCTACCAGCGAGGGCGCCGCGCGCGGGGCCAGGCGGGAAGGGCGCGCGCGGAAGGGGGCGGGGCCTGTCGCCGTGGCAACGGCGGGCGCCATTGCTGGGGGCGGGGGGAGGCCGCCATTACAGGCCCCGGGTAACCAGGCAAAGGCGAACAAATGCGAACAAAAAGGGGGCTTGAAACTGTGGAAAATTGTAATGATTTAAGTCCCTTAACACCGCAAGGCCACCGCAGTTGTGGTGCGGGCTTTAGCAGCAGCACGCGCAGCTTTCATCTTGTTCTTCTGGCCATTTCTGTTCACTCCTCGTATTTATAAAGCAAATAATGTCAGTCTGCGAAGAAAAGCCCGGCTTCCAAGTGACCCAAACGGCCTCTTCAACCTGTTCTCGCTTAAGAGCTTTCTCATGGGGAAGCGTTGATGTCCCTGGAATGTATTTAAGCGTCATGAAATCCCCATTTCTTGCCGTGCTCCGCAGGCCCCTTCACCGCGCAAAGGACGCGAGGCCAAAAGCGATGGAAAGGAGCCCAAAGCGGGATCCCCCCCGACCTACCTGGTTTAAAAGTTCAAGAGTCCCACGTGGGACTCTCGAAGCAGCAAAGCATAAAAATTTAGAAGTATAAAAGTATAAAATAAACTGCAAAAACAACCCAGCACGTCATTGGGGCCTCGCGGGAGGCAAGAGGAGAGGGCTCCGGCAAGGGGGCAGTTTATGCCGTTATTACAGGCTTGGCTCAAGAATATAAAACAGCCTTTTTGTTTAAACATAGCTAATCGTTCCTCATAACTAGTAAAATGAAATAACTCGTAACGAGTGAAATGAACCATAATTGTATTTTGATTTTTTTTTTTATTCTCAACTGCCTTCTAGTACATTGATTTTCAGACCAGAAATAAATGATTGCTGAGGTGGAATAAATCTTTAATTCCAGGATATTTGATTACATTGGGTCAACATGAAAAAGTACGCATGTACATAAAAATCTTTTTTTTTACTATTTTTAAATCCTTAAAAGATCCTATGCAAGAAGTAACTAAAAGCAGTTCCCTATTGCCCCCTATTTAAAGCAAATAGCAGTCACAGTCGTTACAGTCCCCGTGTCCCTGCCCCACAACAACAGCACAGCTTGTTATTACGATACAAAACAGCCCTTGATCCCGTGCTCCGGAATCTTGAGGTCTTCCCTGGACACCCCAACATTCCCATATTTTCCACAGCTGCATCCCCTTGAGCTCCCCCTCATCCTCTGTCCCGTCCACGTCCCTTCGGCACCGGCTGCTGTGGCCGTCACAGCGGGACGGGATGGGACGGGACTGGACTGCGCTGGCCGGGCTGTGAGTTTGCGCTGTGCCCACGTGCAATTCCTCCTGCTGCGCTTCTTATCCCTTGCAGCAGTCCTAAAGACAGAGAAAATAACACCGTGCTCATGTAATTTCATAGGAAATTATCCTTGGAAGACGTAAGACTGACTGATAACTTTTTCTGACACAATACCCAAAGCACGCTGAAAAATGTGGTGCTATGGATGCAAGTATTTCCATTTTAATTCAAGCTTTCCTAATCTCTCTTTCTGTGTGTATATATATATATATATATATATATTTTTTTTTTTTTTTTTGAGGGGGCCGGGCAGGGGATAGGATTAACTTGAAAAGCCTGTTATCCTTGAGAATCAGAAATCTTTTTTTTTTTTTCTTTTTTCACCCTGAATGCTTCCAAAACTGCGGCAGTGACATGGAATCTTACAGGGAAACTGCAGTATTCTAGTAAATAGTCAAACACAAAATAAAATTATTGAAGGTAGCACAGTGATGAGTAAAGGAACCCATAGAAACTGGCCAAAGATGAGGCAGAGAAGCAATAAACCAGTGTGGTGAAGCAGCAAGGCTCAAGACATCTTTGAATGCAACCAGGAAAGGAACAAAACCTCATAATTACTGTGTAAGAAATCAGAACTTCTGAAGTGAAATTGGAAGAACAAATCACTTCTGTTAAAAACAAAAAGTATTCTAAAAAGAAAAGAAGCAGGAAACAAGGAAAAAAAGTCTCTATACCCCAAAATCTCCCAAAGGAAAATCTATCTGGTCTTGTGTGTCATTGTAATCAATGGACCAACAAAGGGAAGATGATTTTCCAATCTCCTGTGTTGGGACAGAAGATGTTAAAATTTTCTGCTCTACTTTTCAAACTTCTGCTAACGTGGATGAGGTGTTTGATGACAGAAAAGAAGGTACTGGAGCAAATGGATAAACTGCATTTTAATTTCAGTTCAAGAATTGTGAAAGCAAAGCGCGTGATGGAGCTGCTAATTAAAATATAAAATGTGCCTCTGAAGGAACCTTCTATGCTGGGTTACTGGTTGGTAACAAATCTCCCCTTATCCTTTTATAATAAACTCTGTGCTTTAATTACTAATATCACTTCATGACGAGACCTGGCAGAATGCGTATAGTTCTTGGGTATTAAAGCAGTTACAGGAGCTGCTCAAAAATCAAGTATGACCACTGAATTTCCCTAAGACCCCCACTCCGAAACAATTGCACCACTGATATCTTACTGCAACTTTATAACCATTCCAATTAGAAAATCTTTATTCCTTGGAAATGGATAACCCATTAAAGATCTCAGGAAAAAAAAAGGACTTTTTATCCTCTTTCCCTTCTTAAATCCGTGTTTTCCTCCTTTTTCTATTATTTTCTTTTTCTTTCCCTCTATTTCACTTGCCTTGGGCACCTTTTTGTGGTTTAGTGATTGCTATAAAGGATACAATTTTCTCTGAATTACATGGGCTTGAAAATACGACCAGTAATGACATTACCTCCTCAGCTGCAGCTGTACCATAAAATAAACCTTTGGGGATAGGTTTTGCATGGCCAAATTAAACAACTGCAAACTTTAAATTCTGAAATGTTGCTCTTGGCTGATTACTTTGATAAAAAAATATTTAATCAAGTACTAAACAACATTTTCACAAACCGTGTTTTTCATCTGCTGCAACAATAAGGAAAGCTTGCCACAAACCGCTAATAAAACCCTTGTGTGCAATAAATAACTTGGTGACCTTTTTTTTTTGGAACTTCAAATAAAAGTATTACTGCTTGAAATAACATCGAAACACCCATCTTCTGGTGAGCATATGTGGGAACGCTGATGCTTCAGTCCTCGCATTTCTTTGGTGGTTTATGTGCTCCAGCTGCTCTTTGCAATTCCTTTATGTGGTTTGTAGTTGGTTGTTTCCTAAGAAGATTCCTCTTCCCAGCAGGGTCATGCTAACCCTGCGTAATTAAACCATAAAAGGGTAATTCAGGAAGATGTCGACTGGAAGGGACCAGAGGAGGCAGCAGGCCATGAGGTATCCTGGAGATGCTGACTTCAGCCATGGTCAACATCCAAGTTTGTGAGTCACTCATGTAGAGCTACAGCATTAGCCTTTTATTTTTGCATTTTTTTCCTTTAAAGCTCCTAAGCTGAACGTACCCACTGTGCCTGCTATTCTGAATTAGTTTTACTGAGCATTCCCACAGCAAGAGCTCTTGGTTTAACTCCTGATCTGCTTCGAAGACCTGGTCCCATTCTATGGCGGTCATCATCCCCTTGAACCGTTCAGGTTGCAAGTCTTGTGCACCCAGACAGCATAGAAAGCCCAAGAAAACCAGCTGAGCCTCCTTCACTTCATTACTTGAGCAAGATTAATCGCGGCCTGATATGCTTTTAAATGGAAGTAGCATGCAACATGGGTTAGGAATGGAGGAAATCCATCCTCCCGCTGGGGCCGTGCCACCCAGGGCTTTATTTTGCTCTATGTACGGACGCACTGTGCAGCCAGGGTCAAGCCACGCATCGGGACCGCAGCAGAACATCGGCCCGGCGAAACGGCCCCTTCAGTCGCTGCCACCATCGGCCAAGATGGCGGCTCGCCTCACACACGGCAGCACCTTCTCTCCCGCCACCCGCGGCGCTTATATAGAGCCGGTGGGGGCGGGCTAACGCTCCTGATTGGCTCGCCGTCCCGGCTTCCTTCCCTCTCCAGCACGTGCTCGGGAGTATTTACCCATTCTGATTGGTGGGAAGCGCCCGTTCTGCAGAGAGCGCGAGCGGCAGGAGCCAACCAGCGGCAGCGGCGGCGGCAGCGGGGACCAATGGGCGGGCGGCACCGGACGGCGGGGGGCGGCTCCGCGGGGGGGCGGGCCGCGCGTTCCCGCCCGCTGCCCTGAGGGGAGGCGGCGGCGACAGCGGCGGCGACAGCGGCCATGGCCCCTGTGGCCCCTGTGGCCCCCGCCGAGCTGCCCCCGCCCGTCCCCGCGCGGGCCCCCGCGACACCGATACCACCGAGAGCAGCGGCGGCGACACCGAGACAGCGGGCCAGAGCGCGGGCGGTGAGGACCGGGCAAGTGCCCCCTTCCCTACCCCGATGGACCTTGATTTGTTTACTTATTCCGTTTTATTTATTTATTTTTTTTTATTAGAGTTACTTAAGTGCCATGGCTGCGCACACGTGGGTTTTGGGCATCCTTCACCATGAAGCGTAATTTTAACCGCGGCTCCTGAAATAGCCGCTTTGCCCCTTTTCCTGAGGTAAAAGGCCAGGGAAATGTTTCTTTGCCGCCTGGAACCTTCCAGCGAGCTTCGTGGCTCTGTGCCCACGGTTAGATCGGGTGTTTTTTTACTGTCACTTTACCTGTGAAGCCTTTTTTTTAAGCAGCCACCACAGCCTTTAGTGTGACACTGCCCGTCCCGTGGAAGAAGTGAGCTGGGCGAGTGGCCAGCAGAGCTTTCGTCTTTCTGATGGGGGAAAAAATCCTCCTGCTCCATCTTTCTGGAGTCCAGTGTCCACATTGAGACTGGTCTTTCATATTATTTCAAAACAGATTTAAAGTGCTTTATATATATATATTTAACTAGAAATGTTTCTGAAGCGCACCAGAAAGCAGTACCAGAAAACAGATTGGAACAGAGAAGACTTATCTTCTTAGTGCCATTTCCTAAACTGTGCTCATGTGGTGCATTTCAAAGACAATTTAATGCAGTTAAGATGCCTGTCAGACCTTTCTGAAAGACGTGGATGTTCCCGGGTTATTCCCCCTGGAAATTCCTTCCTGTCTGCATTAACAGATTTTGAAGTAATTTTGTGTAATGTTATTACACACTATTCGTGACAGCAGAAGTAGAGCCTTGTGAACACCACAACTTGTACCAGCCTGCACTTGTGAACGGTGGTGTCTGCGTTAGCTGTTGTTTCTAACGGTCTGTCATCCTGTTTGCACTGCCTGTGCCACGTCCATCACGGTTGTCTCTTGTGCTGGGCTGGATAAAGTGCCACAGTGAGAGTTGTCACCTGTCATGGCCAGGGCCGCGCCGGTTCTGATTTGCAAGCAGGGCTGCTCCCGAGGAGGCTGATAAGGTTATTGCCCAGTGCACAGTGCCCAAGCAGCAGCTGCTAATGCAGAGGTTTACAGAGTGGTCCTCAAAGACAGGCCTTTGTTCACATGACTTGGAATGAAGGCAACGGTTGCTCTTAGTAAAAAACATATAGTGCTGCTCTGTGACAGGCGATACAAGCTAGGTCTCTGGCCCATCAGTTTTATTTATTTATTTATTTATGGCTCTGCGCAAAGGAGAGAAATGCTTCTATGCTTATCTAGAGGGATCCAGGCTCTTGCCTTGGCTGCTCACACTCACAAAAAAATCTGCTCCATGTTTTTTATATGTATATATATATAATGTTTTTGCACAGTTGAATTGACCATTCCAACATGGGGATAGGGTCTGGTAGTAAGGCTTATAATTGATAGTATTTGTAGGGGAAAATTTATTGGTTGTGTATGAGAGATGAGCTCTTAAGTCACTTAAGAAAATGCATTCTGGACCTGCTTTGAGGGGAAGCTTGGGCTAGAGGTCCTTCAGAGTTACCTTCTAACCTAAATTATGCTCCAATTCTGTGGAAAACAATAATTCCTAAGGGTCTGAGACCTCAGTGACATTAATCTCTAATGCAGAACAATGACATACATAGAAATACCATCTTTTCAGATGCTTTAAATCTTTTTTTTTTTTAAGTAACTGCAGCTTGTCTCATCTATTTCAGCATTTCTTCAAATGTGTTTATGTAACACATTTTATACAAATCTTGAATTTACTGCAAAGCAGTTATTGCTCTCAAATGATTGTGGTAGTTTTAACACTCCAAATATAAATGTGAGGAATATGTTATTTGTTCTTTGTAAAATTTTTGCCAGTATGTGCCTAGTTTTAGCACACATGCTATGAATTGCAGACTGCATAGTGAATAATACTCATTCTCGCTGAAGGAAGGCTAACTTTCCAATTATTTCCAACCTGCATCTTTTACTGGAGAGATGTTTTCCTAATATAGGAAAGTATTAACCTACTGTTGAGCGTGGAGAAAATAATGAGGAGAAATGGGTTAGGGAGTTGAATGTTGCTTGTGGGTCACAAGACACAGAGTAAGTGTGGTAAGGATGAGGGGATTTATGTGCCTGGAGCAGCAGCAGGCTGCCTTCATTTGATTTTTAATGGAGTTGGCTAAAGCTTCCTGTAGTTGTGAGCAGAGCTGGAAGATCTTGTAAACAGTGTATAAATTACGAGCCATGAATGTGGACGGCTCTTCTAGGAAAAATAAATGGTATTGATACCAGCCTAGTAACCTTTCCTTACGTATTTCTGTAAATTAATTCAGAATTTAACAATAGAACAATAGTTCTATAGAAATCCAACTCCTTACTGGAGCAATCTCAAGAAATAATTTGTTAGGATGTGCCATCTCTGAATGAATTTCTACATCACTTCCTATTCCCAGGGTGCAGTAGTCCTTGGTGGTGACCTGAAGACTTGACGAAGCAGCAGGGTCATTTGGGTTCTCTGTCACTGATGGCCTCCAAAAAGAACAAGTATCTCTTGCAGTCTTTATCCTCCATCCCCAAATATCTGACAAGAGACACTATTCCCTCTGTTTCTTGAGGAGTGTGGAAAAGCAGCTTAGCACTTGGGAAGCTCACTGGACAATCATGGAAGGAAAACAGAAAACATTGATACATTGAAGAGCATCTTAAATTAACAGCAGTAGGATTTGTTGAAGTTAGATCATAAATCACATGAAATAGTTTGGTCTTCATATACTATTTTAATGTTTATAATTTACTGTTGTCACTTCGATTTTTTTTTCATATGTTAATATGTCAGCTGATACCAGCAAAGCAGTATTTGACGTGTTCTGTGTTAACAGAAATGTTCTGCATTCTTTGCATATCCTTAAATTCTTGCTTCAGTCAAATAGAATGGATGAGCACTGTTAAAGGAATTTTAAAAGCCTTACTGCTCCATCTGTGGAGCTTTAGAACATGATTATAAAATTTTATTAGCTGTTCTATTATGTTCTATGATCTGTTCTGCTCACTGAGCAGAAACGCGTGCCACAAGGAAAACTGTGTTTGCTTAGGAAACCTGAACTCGGTTACCCTATAGCAGTAACAAAAAAGGCATATTTCATTGAATTAGGTGCCCAGTATGTATGGCTAAAACAATATCTATTTTGGAAGAGTAACTGAATGGTAATTTGTCAGAACCACAAGCAACTTGTTGCTTTTCTCAGCAGAATCCACAAGACAGTTGTGGTGACAAGTACAATTACGCTCTTCTCCTAGTGCAGAGGGTAAGAAGTGGAAGTCAATTTTAGTCACCCGGTTTTGGCTGTTGTGTGACTGAAAACTCCAGTGGCTTGACCACATGCAAATTTCAGACTTGATTTTATTTTTTTTTTCTTCCAAGCAGTTTCAGTGTAGTGCCAGGAATGTTGTTGCTTCTGTTAAAAATGTCTGTTAGAACAGCTGGCTTTTGTTAGGGGGAGAGATGAAAGGAGGCCGAAGGGGCTAGATGTCTGGGACTCACCCATGCATTTCTGGCTTGGAAACCATGTTTCCTCCCTCTGACACCAACTATCTCATAGATTAAATGAGTCATTTCCAAGCAGCTCACGAGTAGCATAGTAGTGGAGAGACTTGCTCATCAGTGAAGACAGCGATCCTTTCCTCAGTTGCAGTTTTAAGCCAAAGTTCTCCAGGAAGCCTCCTTTGGAGGTCAGTGAAAGTTGAAAATGAACTGAAACTGGCTTGTTCCTTGTTATAGGACATTATGGATGATAAATGGTTTCAAAAGTTGACTAAAGAAGCTGAGAGCTACTGAATACAAGGTCTTTCTATGGCTGAAAAAGTCGCCAGCCAGCAACCTGCTGGAAACTGGTGGAGTATTAGGAGTTCTCAACACATTTACCTCTGGTATTTAGACCTTCAACAACTGTTTCCCATTCTTGGAACAAGTTATTGGACTGATATGTCTTGGTGCAAGTCGGTACCTCTTGCCTCTTGATGGGCAAACAAGCAGGGCAAGGAGCAGGGAACTGCTCTTGGCAAATTCATGATGACTGTTAGACTGTAGCTCGGGCTACGACATGCTTGGAAGCACTGACTTTTCCACATGGAATGACCTGTCTGGTGTAACGCCAGTTCTCCCAGATTTGAGGGCTGGCGGCCCATAACAACAAACCTTTCCTCCTCATTCCGTGGCCAAGCGAATTCCTGGAAACTGTTACGGTTTGTAAAGGTTCAGGTATAAAATACCCGTAATCAGCAGCTTGCAGCATAGTGCAGGGTAATAGGGAGTGTGAAACTATTTGGGTGAAAAATAATCTCATGTAGTTCTGCAGCTAATTTTTTAAGGGTTTCTCCTACCTTATTTTGTGTAATTAGCTTGGTATCATGTGAATATTAGATATTTCTCACTTTCTCATTTGAATTACCTTTTCCTGTTGTCTGTGAAACTTCATTGTCTTCCTAATTTGTGTAGTTCAGAAATATCTGGGCAGATCTGGGTCTCTAGATACCTCCTTTTTCTAGAAGTTAATTTCCTCATGGACTCATGTAGTTAGTTAGAGTTTGGCTGTTAAGTACGGGACTGAAAACGAGTGGATGACACTGTAGAAGGATCTGACCTTAGATGTAAATCAGCAGCTTTTCACAGAAGAATCGGGACCAAGTGCTTTGTTGTCCTTGTTTTAAAGCCTCTTCACTGGCCACCACCTAGGTTGGATGTCTGGTGACATCGATTTCCTACAAGCTCACCATGGAGGTGGAGTATCAAGCTTGTCTTTTTGGCTTGCATAAAAATACAGATTTTATGTTTGTAGGTTGCGTAGAGCTTTTGCCATTCAAACCAGGAATTTTTTATCACATTTGTATAGGACGAAGAAAACTGACGAACCAACAAGTCTCCCTAATGCCAATCTGAATGCGTGACTGAATACAGAGGGAGAAGCTCTTTTAAGGAGGCACTGGTTTTGGTAGAAGAGCACATAATGGGGCAATAGAATGTTACCTACGCTTTGAAATACAATCTTACAATCATAGGTCCATGGCAATAGGAGAGAAATGGAAATAACATTTGGCACTAAGTTTAACAGCTATCATCCTCTGGAAAGGAAAAGCATTGTGGTATTAGTGTATGTTACTAATGATTGTAGTGATTCCTACACTTCATTGGTGAAAATATAGTTGTTAGGACCCCTTGGTTTTCAGTTTGTGCTGAGAATGAAATTTGCAAAAATTTTTATCAATTTTTACAATTTAGGTAAGATTAAGAATGTGATGAGAAAAGAACTGGTAAGCATTAGCTGCTGCTGGGGAGGTGTCAGCCACCAGACAGTATTTTACCTTTCTGGTTCTGAGATCGTGACAATTGCTTCTATTTGGTTGCAGTTTGTGCGCTGGCTCCTCGAGCAGCAGTTCTCTGATGCATCGGAATGTTTCAGGGATGCTTGTCAAGCCGAAGGAGCTTCATGACCTCCTTCCTGCATCCTTTCTGTCGGTAAGGTAAGGAGTTGCAGGACGGTAAGCAAAGGAGTTGCCTGCTACTTAGGGAAATAGGCTGTGTTTTGTACTTAGAGCGAATGCAATTATTTTTAGTAAAAAATGTCGTAACACAGGACTTCGTTCCTGATCCAAAGTTTTCTGAGCTCTTTTAAGCTTCACCTTGCAAATATATGCACATGCGAAGAATGGCATGGGCTGCTCTCTGGTTAACTGTGGTTTAGAAACCGATTCTAAAATTCAGTTCTTAAAAATCAAGCTGCTTTTCTGGATCACCATGACCAGAGCATATCTCAGATTTTAGCCCAGGCAGCGGCCTCGTACTTTTTAGGATTATTGATTTTACTGGAGAAAAACAAAGAAAGAAATAAAACAAATCTGAAAAATTAAAACAGCATTTGAGATTTGGGATGTTGGTGTATGACAGGCTGCAAATGTAATATGCAGATTAAAAGTTACTGTTTTCCCCAGTCTTGGATCTCTTGATTTGCCAGAGCACAAACAAGTATGGTCTAATTCAACCTATTTAATAGGTTTATAATAGTCCTGTAGATAAAAGGACTGATAAAGCTCCCTCTTCTGGCTTGACTGATGTTACAGGGCCTGATGTATCACTGGAGAGGGAATGGGGGACACGGTGTGTGTTTTAGTAATGGTGAGGAAAAAGATGAGTGAGCTACAACTGAGCTATTTTGGTTGCAGCTTACTAATTCCTCAGCCATAGACTAAACAAAACAACAGCCTCTTTGTAAGGAGCTCCAAATTAAGCCACCAGCCTCTTACAGATGGGAAGGATGAAAAATGAAACAATACTGGTCAGAATGATGGGTACTGTTCTTGATACAAATGTTAGGCAGGAAGGCACTGAGGTTTTAGTAAGCATCACAGCTATGAAGAGTCTCCAAGGAAGATGAAAGAGAAGCGCATGGCAAAGGTATGGCAGATGCTTGGAGAGGTTAAAAAAACAAAAGCAGTGATGGAATATTATGGCTGCAGTGGAGTTGTAAGGAAATGTTTTGCCTTGGAAACATAAATAATAAGACATAAAGTATATCCCCTTCATATAAGTAATTATTTTGATGGGGAGGAAATAGCAGGGTAACACAGTGATTCATCTGTGCTCCAAGGAGAGCGTGCCTGCTGAGCTGCTCTTCCTCACTGCTCTGACAACTACCCTGGGAGCAGATCTTACTTTGCACCTTGCAGAACTGATGCTTATTTTTGTCAGCAGTGCAGGATCTGTTTGCTGGTGAGTGCCTACTTTCTGACTTGGAAAAGACAGTCTGAAGGACTTAATACTTCCCTCTGTACACGTCTGTTCTCCCTCCTGCCAGCCGCTGGACCCTCTTGGTGTGAAGTGCAGCTGTGCATGGCCCGACTCGGGCACCCTGTGTAGCTGTAAAACCTCTGCAGACAGTGGCCCCTGCACCATGTCCCTGGAGAGCCTGCAGCACTGCAGGATTCTCCCTTCCATCCCATCCTTTCCTAGCTCATGGTGACAACGTTGCGTGCTTATAATATGAAGCAGGATCTTCTCCCCCTGCACTCGCTATCCCATCATTTGGGCGGGGAGGGAGCCCCTCACCATGTTTCTGTTTTTAGTCTGTGAATAATTACCCAGGTCATTCTGTTGTTCTACTTAAGTACCAGCAAGTGTTAATTGCCCTGTGTGTGCAGGACTGTTTTCATCTATGAAAAGAGGAAATTTGTGCTTACCAGAACGACTTGTTCTTTCTGCCTTCAGGCAACGCTCTCCACTTGCTCTTTGAAACCTTACTGAGAAAGGACAGATTGCACATCCTGCTGAGCTGCTAACTCACCGCTTTGGAGATGTCCCATGCTGGAAAACAACACGATCCAGCCTCTTTCAAAGCTGCACTCTTCGCTTCTGGCTGCCTCCAGTGAGCTAAGCAAAACTGAGATGAGGTTGTGGCATTATATACATATATATACACGCACACATGTATATACATGTGTGCGTGTATCTATCTATCTATCTATCTATCTATCTATCTATCTATCTATCTCCAGTACTTGAGGGCAACCAGTTCACATGAAATGGAGTAAGTGGGTCCCTTTTTCCAGTGGAAGATAATCCCAAGCTCTGTCCGATAGTAATAACCCAATGACCAAGTCAGGGTCTGGCAAATTGTAGGGATCCTGACCATATAAGCACGTGTTACAGAGAGACTATATAAAACACAGACAAGCCTCACCATTTTCTTTGTTTAGCTCATAGGAACAAGCTAAACAAAAAGCTCTTATGATGCTTTATTTTAATAAAGTATGTTGGTATTTGCCTGGAAAATCCTGATAGCTTTTTTCCCATTGTGATAACAATTGACTGCTGCTGACAGTTGCATGCTGCCTTCACTGATTTGTAAGGTGTCATTTTTTTTCTTTAGCCCATCAGACTTGATATTGTTAAAATGATCTACAGAAGTTTAAGATGAAACTGGCTCAGCTCTTTTGTTCCTCAAGCTAGGAGCAGGGAAACCAGATGAAAATATGCAAATTCTTTGATGAAAACGTTGTGGGCTGTTTGGCTTTCTTTAAAAGGTGTGCTTATTTTTGAAAGGTAGCACAGTGTGCAGCCTGCCAGCTGGACATGTCCTTGGCATTTCAGATGTTGACATCCAGCTGCTGATTAAAATACCTGCTGTGTTCTGCAGCTGCTGATACAAATTGTCATGAACAAATGAAACAAAACCAACTTGCTGAACGGAAATCAGCAGCACCAGCTTGTGTGCTTGCTGGTGGAGTCCTGAGCTACGTGATTTAACAAGGTTTAATCAGGCTAAACTCCTCTTTATAGCTGAGGTTTCACTAGCCTGGAGGTTAATGTTATCTTCCAAGAGACACCTTTTCCTAGCAATCCACTCAGGACAAAGTGAGTCAGTATAGAGCAGGCAGGTGGTTAGTGTTGAACAAATGAAAGGAACCTGCTAGAGGATGCCCCAAAAACACTGCAAGTGATTTTGCCACCAGTCTGCCTCCTTCCTGTATGCATGCAGCTGATAATACAGCTTGAATTGGAGCTGGGGGAGCACGGCATTTTCTTTGTTATTTTAATTAAGCAAGATGACATGCTTCTTTGTGTGCTGAGGCTAAGTAATTTTGATCTCCTATTGAATTTCATCACTGAAGGATTGTTTGCATTTCAGTATGGATTAAAAGATCAGTTTGGGATTTTGAAGCCATCTTATGAAGTGAAGCTGCAGCAGCTGTTTGACATTTAGCTAATCTGCCACTCTCGACCTCCTTCCTTTTCAAATGTTTAGCCAGGAAGCTGTACCCAAGCAGCTGTTGTGGACAACGTGGGCTCTGCAAGCTTGGGCACCTGCTGTGGGTGAGGAGCATGTTCTGCTGAGGGATGCAACAGTGCAGGATAACTTCTCTGTACCTGCAAGGTACCAAGAGCCTCCCAGAAGAGCTAGACCTTCAGGAAAGGTTTGAATACAGAAGCAAGGACTAGTTTGGCACAACAGATTGGGAAGATGATCCATTATGGTATCTGGCTAAGGCACAAGTGGGAGAAAATTTTCAAAATTAACTAACGTAGGAGAAGAAAGTATGTCGATCTGGAATTCCATAGGACTCTGAAAAGAAGAGTACATTGGTCTTAAAATCAGTGTGATTGTCATTGGAGTGGTTGTTAGAAATGGGACCAGCTTGACCGTTGCTACAATGAAGGAAAGATTTTGGTGGTTTTATTGTTTTGGGGGTGTTTTAAGGGGCTGTATTTTGGACTGAAGTCTTGGCTTTGGCTAAAATTTTTCCATCATCTTCCACCTAAGCCTAGAAACCTGCAGCCAAAGTGACATCCTTGAGCTGGCGTGTTCCGTGCTGAACAGCAAATTAAGTGTGAATGTTTGTTCCCCCGTGTCACCGTTCTGCATGGTGTTCCTCACAAGGTTTCATGTGAACTTATGGTAGCAACTTCACCAACTGATTTTAGAACAGTCTGATTTCACCTTGGGTTCCTGTTCAAATTTTATTAACAGGTTTGTTGTCTAATGGGGAAAGGCAGTTGGAAGGAACGTACAGTCGCAGCGTCCCCATTCTCGGGCACACAAATATCATCCTTTGCACCCAGAGACTCCTGCAACCCCTTTTTTCAGCCAAATCCCTTTTGCTGGCAGCTCCACAATGGTGACTCAAAACAAAAGCTGTGGCAAAGTGTCTTAACAGGGGGAGTAGCCATAGAGGAGACGCTGGAAACACTTCTCTTAGCCAGTGTTCCCTTGGGCCTGCAGATCCACTGGGAATTCAGCTTGCAAAGGGACTGCTGGGAAATGCGTTTAATGGTATTAAATAAAGAGTAAGAGAATGGAATTGCTATGGATTTCTCCAGATGAAGCAAGAACATGAGCTGAGATGATCTATAATGTTTGCTTGTTTTAGAGAGGTTAAAAGATACATCCTGCAATAAGCATTTTATATGTAGGAATGTACTGAATAATTCCTGTTTCTCCAAGTTCATTGTCAAAGGAGACCTTGAAGACCAGTGCTTCAGATTTGTTAATAATTAGCACTGTTCCCTTCCACTTCTTGCCAATAGGCCATTGGGTGCTCCGAGTGACAGGAACAGACTTCTCCCAGTATTTTTTTGTCCTGTTTTGCAAGGCCAAGCAAGTAAAGTTCCTTTATTTAATTTAAAGAAATCCTGATTTTATTCCTTGAATCATCCCTTCTCTGTCTGTTTGTATTCAAATCATTCTTATAGCAAAAATAATTTAATGTTATAAGTGAAATCCCACCCAGGAAGGTGGGTGAATAGTATCCTACTTGATATAGAAATAAACTAAGCCATATAGGAATAAACTGGCCCACAGAGGTCGTGTGATCTGTTTCATTGAAAGCCAGCGGAGGTGGTATAAAAAAAACCTACTGCAGATAATGTTATATTAAAATTGTGCTTTTGTACTAACATCACTAAGGGGTTTCTCATCCTCTGTGTTTCAGCAGTCCTCAAAAGGAAGAAAAACGGAAAGTTCCTACAACATCAATAACATCATGATCTCCATGTGAATGGCAGCAGCCACTCGAGAGGAGAAGCTCCAGTACAAAGAGATCGTGACACCAAGGTATTTACAAATCAAACTTTAGTGATTAGCCTGGGTGGATGACAGGAGGAAATTGCTTTAGTTCTGCATAATGAGAGCTTGTTTTCCATGTGCTGAGACTTGAGATGGCAACAAAATTTTAAAATCCATTAGGAATAAAAGACAGAGAAAGTGTATCTTAAAGTGATTATTTTTTCCTAGATTTGAAAGATAGTACCAAACAGGTTTTCTCTTTGGTACGTGACCTCTAACTCTCGATTCATCCTTAGAAATTCTCAGGTTAGCCTGGAGCTGGAATGCTTGCCTGTAGGGAGAGCTGTCGTTCTGCTTGACTGCCAGCTCATACTTAGTCCAAGGAGTTAATTTTTTCTCATATTGGTGTTTCTGAGAGTGGTGTTCCCCATTCTGAAGACTGAAATAGCTCCGTGTTGCTGGAGGTCAAGGTGAGGCCTGTGTTGAGGAATGTGGTTCTCTGCCATGTTCTGGCTGTCCTCGCTGCTTGGGCAGCAGCTGATGTTTTGGTACCAGTGTGAAGTGAGACCAGCTCTTTGCAGTGTCAATAGGCTGGAGTATTTCTGGCTGATGTGTTCAAGTTATTCACGCTGTTGGATGGCACAAATCTTTTAATTTAAAAGATTTACCTATGGCGAAGTACTGGGTTATCTACTGGGAGATTTTGTGAGTAAAGCAGATGTTAAGTGGCCTCAGAATTGCTTGGCTGTCTAAACCCACTCCTGGGCTCGGGACACAGCCCAAGTCCAACTCAAACAGCAGAGGCTGGGGGGCCCTGGACACTAGCCAGGCCACACACCACTGAAGTGGAGGCCGTTGCATGGATGTGGACGGTTGTCGCTTGCAGCTGGCGGGTAGCACAGCTCGAGGAGCCGCAGCCTTTCAGTCAAGAGGGTGTTAAGAACAGCCCTTTGTCAGTCTGTCTGGAAAACATGTAGCCACTCTGCAAATGTACAGTTGGCACTTCTAATAGTTTTACAGCCAGTCTTTGTGATTTCTTAAAGCCTTGTGGCCTGGGAAGCAGTGTCAGCAGGTCAAACGTGTTTGATTCTGTCTGATGCAGCTGCAGCTTAAGTCAGGGAAAGATGTCAGGGTTGAGGGCCACAGAGGGATGGCAACTGGTACTGAGATCATCTGTGGGTCGCAGATCATTAGCTGCAGACAGAGCAAATCTTTTAGCGGTGCATAATTTAATGTCCTTGGCATCTTTTTGCATGGTGCATAGAAACCCCTGCATCTTGCATCTGTCTGAGACATAAGGCTGACAAGCTCCCTGTTCAGGATGGGAGGTAGTGATCTGAAATGTGCCTGCTGGTTCCCAAAGTTTGAATGTGCTAGATATTGCCCACCTGAATTCTCAAAACAGTAGTCTTGCCTTGCAGGCACGATTTCCTGCTGTAAGTATTCAGACAAAACACCTTTTCCTACCTGGAGAATACTCCTGATGAGACATACTTGTGTCATCACTCCTGATGAGAAGAACTTGAACGAGCCCCTGGGGATTTTTGGGCACCAGCTGTTTCCCATAAGTGAGGAAGCAGGTACTGGGCTCGCTAGCGGATGCAGAAGGCACCTTTTAGTTATTCTCCATTTTCAGTTGTACAGGTATCCGCATTCCAGAGGTGCTTCACTGTCACTTTGCAAAATGACACAAACAAAGCATTGATAAAGTAGGGTGTAATCAGTGGGATTGCATCATAGCATGTTGTAGTCATGTTAAATAGCTTCATATGAACTTGTCTCTTGAGTTAAGAGCTTTATGTTCACTGTAACTTCCTATTTCTCTTTCCAGAAGCTTTTCCCCTGGCTTACTTACTTTCATAGTGTACTGCATTTCTCCCCTGTATGGAGACTGTTTCCATTCACATGCTTCTTACCATTTTTGCCTGTTTTCCCGGTCCAAGTACACCAGTTCTGTGTACTCCAGAGCTGTACAAGTGCTTTATCAACAGATAAGGGTAGAATTTCTCTCGGCATTACCCAGAGGGGGTAGTAGTACATCCATCTCTGCTTTCATTATACATTGAGGATTTAGTATTTTTGAGACTCCTGCCTCTCTATCAAAGTTCAAAGTGTGAAATTTTCACCAGTTGTTGCACGGTAGGGAGGGGAGACCAAACAGCAGACCACATATCATTGGTGATTCTCCCTTTGGGAAAAAAGGGTGAACTGATTGCCCACGGGAAGGAAGTAGGTTTGGAAGACGCAGGGAACTTGAGCTCTTGGAGAACCTGAGGTCTCCATCTCTGGTAGCTTCTGCATTTTGCTTTTTCTTGATTTTTACAAGGTTTTAATCTTTCTCAATGCTTAGTTGCTCTGTTCATACTTGGCACTAGTGAAATAAGCAATGATTGCCCAAGGCAAGAGTGAGATGGGAGAGAAGGGACAATTTGGCTAGAGCACCAGCTGGACAATATGATGTTCTTATTGTATAGAGGCAATAAAGTGATTTTGTTCAAGCTGTATTTCAGCTAATGTTTTTCACTGCACAGTGACCTTATTTTTATTTGGGTTTCACGTTTTAACTAACTGTGCTCCAAATATTACCTTGCTCTAGGTCCTCCAACAAACTAGATGGCTGATGGTCCAGGCAGCCTGAGCTGACATCTCCAGTTCCTGGACTTCATTGCCACACTCCACCAGCTCACACAGCCCTGAGACTGGAAACAACCTGCAGCCTCTCTCCATAAGCAGCAGGATCAGAATGGAGCTGTCCTTCAGTGAAGATGCCAGATCTCACCTAGAAGCCTTAGACAAAGCAATTTGGGTGAGGTTCCTCTGGGGAGGTTTTGTTGATGTGTCCTTTCCTGGCTTTTGCAGAGAGTTAATGATATAAAACAATGGTAGTGGCCAGGACAGTATGATAGTGGGGCTTCAGTGCGTAAGGGCAGTGACTTTGGACAAGACTAGGAGTTGAAATTTGAAAACAAGGCTGAAAGAGAACCATGTATAGGCCGATAGCTCTTCACCAAGTTAATATAAATGTCAACTGGCTTCAGCTTCTCTGTTCTTTTCTAAAATCTATTACGCTTATACTGGCATATAAAATAAGCCTTTCTGAAAATATGTAATTAGCTTCACACTGCTCAAAGAATAGTTCATTTTGTATCTCTGCAGGGACTTGAGTTGGATAAAGGATTCTGAGTGGAATAAAGAACTCTTCTTTATGGCATAATTTTAATGGTTCTAAAACAACATTGATCAGTGTATCCTTCACAGAGAATTCAGTAGTAGGGACACAAGATTCGCTTTGATAGATGGTTCAATTAAGGAAAAATCAGGATTACAAGTAGAAATGGCAAAGCAGGAGACAATGGAAAACTGAACTAGTGAGCCCGGGAATGATGTGAATGGGACACATGCTTGATCTGCCTCGGGACCCTGATAAACTTGGAGCTAGCTCTCCAAGTTGAATCAGCTAGCTCTCCAAGTTGAATCAGCTGGTCTTTCTGGAGATGAGGGAGAACAGGGAGCTGAGTATAGTCTCTGGCTATTTGATTCTTGCTTTTTAATGTCAGCACCACTGAAACTTTTCCCTTTTCTCTCCTTTTCACTCCCTAGAGTGTACCACACCGGGAGCCTTGTGCCTTTCCACTCTCCGATGCTGGGCACCACACTCTTCTGCAGCAGCCACAGGCAGTTGGCTGCAGAGAGGCTGACGCTCAGCCCAAGCAGAGCATCAAGTGCAGAAACTGCCACAGCCAGCTCCAGAGAGGCAGTTTGCAAGTACGTGCTTGCAAACATGGCAATAAGAACACAGAGGGATTCATGCTCCAGCAGTGCAACCCAGGGAAGCTCTTCAGCGAAGAGAAACCTGACCCAGGGGTGTAGGAAGTGTTAAGACGCTCATCCCTCAGTATCAAGACACCACTAGGTGGATGCACTGGAGCAGTAGCAAGGTCAGGTGCTGCTGCAGACACAGCAACACTGGGCATCCCACTGAGAGGAAGAGTCAGGCAAGAGGAATTCCAGTGGAATTCCAGAATGGAACTGGAATTTTTTGATCTTAGTAAAGGTGCCCACCAGGTGCTGAGTGGCTAGAGGCAGAAATGTGGACAGGTTTCAGGTGGTCCTCACCCACTTCATCTATTTACAAACAGCCCAGCAGGTCTGCGGAGGTCTTGCTGTGATTTAGGTATCAACCAAAGGCCTGATGAGGAAGATGGAAGGAGAAAGCCTCTTGCTGCTGCTGCTTGCTGTTTACCATTAAATACATGAAAATCAGGTTCCCCTGGCCTTGCACAATTGATTTTTTTTTTCAGTTTTCTTCGATGAAACTGCAGGTTCATTTGGTAACAGATTTCTTGCCGTTACAAAATTGATGGGTTGAAAGGGAATTTCTGACTTTTGTAACTTTTTCGGGATTGCCTCCTTTCATGGGAGTGACAGCAGGCTCAGGGATTTTAGCAACAAGCCACTGTAAAGCAGTACAGCTTGAGGGAAATGTGCGTTCTGTGAAGGAACCTGGCGTTGCTGCCGCTTCCAGGTGAGCGGGGCAGGAAGCCATTTCAGGGAGTGCACTTGAAAGCTGGCAGGTCTGGTAGGTGTCCTACCAGAACGTGTCAAATTCAGTGCTGCTAACTGAAAGGCCTTGGAACTGTATTCGTTTAACCAGCAACAGTGACATGTTCCAGCTTGAATTCTTCTCACTTGAAATAATTCTCTTAAGTAAAGGTTGTTTCTCTAGAACAGAGGGAAAAAAAGTTCTTACTACCGTTTTTTTATGGAAAAACGTGCTTTATTGACTCTAACAATGATCCATGAAGTTGACATTACTGGATGTTTGTTTTCATCACTCTGTCTACCTCCAGAAGTGTCCTTTCTTGCAAGTATTTATTTCTGGGTTGGAGACTGAGGAGTACTGTGAAGCTCTAGTGCACTGTACTGGGACTGTGATTCTGAGGGTACTGCCAGAAATGTTGCATCGAGCGTCAGTGGCACGTGGCAGTGCTGCCCGGTGTGTTCTGCAAGGAGGATCGCAGGCTTTGAGGTGCCCTGGCTAGGAAGCGGGTGGCACGGGCTGCCACACTGCGGTAATGGGGCAGCGGTGCCCAATCCGCAGCCTCGCACGTGCCACTCATCACCTAGTCTGTCCTGCCACACGTACAGCCAAATTGCAGACTTCAAAAAGAGTTTAAAAAAAGGGGAAAAAAAAAAAAAAAAAAAAAAAAAGCCCAGAACCAAGTGTTACAGCTGGGTACAGGTTCCTGTTGCTGCCGGTGCAGGCCAAGGACTCTGCTACTTGGTTTGAAAATGTGACAACTGGAGAGATCTTCACCTTTTTTACTCTTCTAGAGCTGTATACAGGAGGAAACATATAAATGTACATTTTCCTAATTAAATGTGCCATATGGTGTAACTTTATATAGGGAAGGGAGTTGGGTTTTTTACCTATCACTCTCAATGGTTGTGTTGTTTTGAATGGTTGGATTCACAGATAAAACAGATGATCAAAGACTCAAATAAGGCTAAAGTATTTTAAAAAGAGGAAATGTGGGGAAAATTGCTTCATAATGACTCAGAAGTGGTTATGGAATGGTAATAAAATTTCTGTATGTACCCAGCAGTGAACCCTTGCTGCAGCTTTGTGTTTAATGTTGATCCATCTTCTCCTGTGATGCTGTCCCAATTTGTTCAATTCCTTGTCAAGGAAGATCTTCAGTGGGTCCTCAGTATCTGAGGATGCAGTGAAAAGGTGGCAATGAAAACAGCTGTCAAACTTTCCCTCCTCAGGGTATCAAAATAAGGTACATTTGGCAAGTCAGCAGCCAGCATATCAGCTAAAATAGTATATAATCAGATTTTAATGTTTGTTTTCAGGGACAGGCCTGAGCCATGGGCAATGATTCTTGATGCCTGGTGCCACAGGTGGCAGCTCTTAGCACCAACTTAAAACAGAAATAGAGTGGTGGCCCAATCAAACTCCAATGGGCAAAGCTAAGGCTGGAGCTGCTTTGTGAAGATCTTAAGCTCAGTTTCAGTAGGACTGAGAGTAACCTGCAGATCAAGTTGTAAGAGACCAGAACTGTAGCTCCTCTACCACTTGAATGATGAAGACTAATGTATGTAGAGGTAAAGAAGCACCTTTTTTTCTAGGCTACTCTAGCTGTGGGTCATGTCTCCAGGACCTTATAACTCAGCTGATAGTCCTGTTGTGCCATCGTGAGAGGGAGGCATTCATTCAGAATTGAATTCATGCTGCTGCTGCAGCTCCTACTCTGGCAAGTGGGGCTGCTTGGTGTGTTCTTGAGCGTGGTCTGGGGCACAGAAGCCGAGCAAACCTGAGCAGCCTTCCCCTCCTCTTTGTTCACTGAGCAAGGACCACCTGCTCAGTGACGGTGGCAGCTGGCCACGGGACGCGATCCCTGGCGCTGGCTGCGGCTCCAAAGGAGGCTGCAGTGAGAGGCGCCTCCTGCTGAGGCTGGGGCAGAGGGGAGGCCTGTGGGAGATGAGCACGGGCAGAGGAGCGGTGCTGCTGAGCTGGAGAGCTGCGGGTTGCTCCTTAAAGACCTGCCACAAAATGGCACCTGGCAGCTTCTCCCTGAGACGCTGCAGCTGGAGTCTGCTAAATCTGGCACCTCCTTCGGAATTCCTCCTTTTAAGTCCCTGTTTCCTTTGGAACTCTGATCATGAGAACCTGATTGTGCTTTGAGCCAGAGCTGCTTCTACCTACTGCGAAAATCTGCCAGCTTTACTAGCCAAGACTTGTTTCCACATGCAGTTTGGGGCAGAGATCCAATAAGGGCAGCCTCCAACCACTTCCGTAGTCCCCAAATCATCTTGTGGCCCTGTTATCTTTTACTGCTTCTCTAATGGCTTCTTGGCTGTACAAGTCAGGCAGCTCTTAATTTAACGTCGCTGCATCTTTTTTCATCTTTGGCTGCCATTACATCCTGCCAGGGATTTGTCTATCCCTAAATATCCTTGGTTATAAATCAGCACTGCCACCTCTGTACGGGCAAGTTCAGGCAATACCCTCCACTCCAGTTTTCTCTTGTGCCAGCACTGTCGGAGTCATCTTTCAGCATGTTCCTCCCTCTCATCTTCCTCTGGGCTGGAAATTCGGTCTTGTGCTTGCACTGAGAGCAAGTTGCAGGTCTCGAGATGGGAAGCTGGCCCAAAGCCTCGCCCGTGGCTGCTTTGCTGAGGGAAGCCAGTGCCGCCTTGGCCACCTTTAAGGCCCACAACTGTCTATAAGGCAGCCAATCTACACCCCAATCACCCCTCTCCACTCAGCCTCTCAAAGCTTCCACTCAAGCCCTGAGCTTCAGCTCACGAGTCATCCACTTATTTTATGAGCTCTGCCTTTGAATCCTGCAGTGTTTGTACACCAAAACGTGTCCTAAACCAAGCTTATTAAATCCTTACTTGTTTGGAGGCTTGAACCTTTTTCCCTGCCCCAGGCCAAATGTGATACTGCTCCATGCCTGGAATCCAGGAAGACCTCGGCTAACGCAGTGGGAAGGACACCCTCCTGAAGCACCAACCTCTTGTTCGACTGTCCAGGAAATCACAGTGTTTGTGTGGTCTGTCAAACGTGACTGAAGGCAGTCAGCAGGTAGAACACTTTCAAGGTTTAGAAACGCAACGGAAAATGACTGAGTAAGCCTTGTTCCTTTAGGAAACGAGGCTAAAAGCTGGGTCTTCCTCCCCTCTGACAGTCAGGCAACCATAAAGTTGGGGGGTAAGTTATATTACACACGCAAAAGACAATTCAGGGTAAGATAATTGGGGACACATTAGATTTGGAAGAAAGAAAATAAGGCAGGTAGATTTGAGATGTCTGGAGGCAGGGCCTGAAGCATTCCCCAAGTTGGTGAAATCTCACAGTCCTATCAAATCCCCCTCAGATTCCATTGCATGAAATCTTTGATTCTGTGTTTTCTACTTTCAAGGCGCAGGTCAAGCCTATTTCAACCTACCTAAGAGAATCAGCCTCACTAGTAGAAACCTGCAATTCCAGGGCAGGCAGACCAAGAGCTACTTCTTTAAGATAACTGAAATACAAACATTTCCTTAGTCTTTACAGTCATAAATATCAGAATCTGAATTCACTTTATTTCTTCCCAGAGGTTTTACAAAATATCAGCATATATAAAGCTGATGTACAACTACATCTTCCTCCTTTCCCTTCTTTTCTCTTGCTCCCCTTCTCTCTTCACCAGTTCTTCACCCTTCACCACCAGCATTCCAAGATTTGAGGAATTCAATAGCAATTATGACCAGCAATTTCTGCTTGCAAAAGGCTTTTCTACTCCTATGCAGCAACTCCTCCTCCTGGGCTTGCACCAATATAGTATTCCCTAGCCCATGCTATGAAGCTGCCCAACAGCAAATTGTGGTTCAAGTGCCTCAGGTTGCAAAACCACACACTGGATCTCCTGATAACACATCTAAGGAGATGCTCCGGATTATGATATTTTTGTTTCCTTCTGTACATGTCACTCTTTCCCCTTCCAGCAGGTTAAGGGACTTTGGAAACTACTACCCTTTCTAGCTCAGGTGTAGCAGTGGCTTAGAATTAAGAGCCATCTGTAAGCACAGTGCTCAGCTTATCGATGCATACGTATCCTACTGTTTTCAGCAGTACCATCACTGTGCGATGGGAGATGAGTCTTCAAGGCTTTTCGAAGGCCAAGGCCGCAATTTCCTGTCCCCATTCCTTTTTTTTTACTTTTTCTTTTCCCCCCAGAACATTACTTATTTTGCAGCTGTTTTTTTCTCTTCTATGCAAACCTTTGGCCACTGACAGTGCAATACAAGCAACCACGCAGCCCCAGTGATTTCACTGGCGCTCCACATCCCGCGGAGCCAGTTACAGCACAGAGACTCTAGGGGCTGGAGTCTGAAGATGGTTTCACCCATGTCTAAGAACACAAGAAGGGCCCTTACAGCAAGGGGTCAGCTATGAGACAGGGAAAAACAACAAGCGTGGCCTCATCCCTGCAGTTGTACCTCAGGAGAGCGGCTGTCCTTCAGGCGTCCGCATGGAGGCCAGGCGCACTGCTGTTGGAGAAGCAAATGCAAAACGGTAAATGGTTCCCCATCATCTTTCTTTCCACAGCAGGAAGAGCCACACAAAGGATGTATTTCCACTATTTTAAGAAAATTATTGTCACAAAGGTCGTATCAGAAATTCCAGCTGCCACCAACGAGCTGAAGATGGGCATCACAAGGCAGAACACGTTTAACTTTACCCCATGCACATCCAACCCCTGTGTGCCCGGATACCGAGTTTAAAAGGAGCTCAGCCTGGGGCAGAAGGGACGAAACCCCGCACAGAACCAGGGCGCTGCCCTCATGGCGGGGCCGCCCTGAGGACCCGGCGCCAACGGCCGCCGCCACCTCCCCTCAGGCGGCGCCGCCGCGCGCATGCGCAAACGCGCCCGCATCCCCACCGAGGCGCCGCCGCGCGCGCATGCGCGGGAGGG
>NW_020455596.1:198831-275678 GCF_003342845.1 Nothoprocta perdicaria | reverse complement strand
CGGCCGCCGGCGGCCCTTTGTGAGCGGCGGGAGCAGCGCGGCCCGGCCCGGCCCGGCCGCGTGGGCCCCTCCGCGCCGCCGTTCGGCCCCGCCGCGCGGCGGGGGCTGCCGACCGCCTCGGCACGGGCGAGAGAACGAACAAAGAAACCCCCCCAAATAGGCAAAATACCCCCGGCTGCCCCCGTCCCTCAGGGCTGTTTCCAGGGCATCGCACCCCTGTTGATACCGAGCGCAGCCGCAACTTTCTTGTGCGGACAAGTCGCAGCGCTGCCTGCCAGGCAGTTACCTGGCTTTCCTTAAAGCCACACCCCGTTTTTTCTGGTTTCTTTTCTTTTTTTTAATTTATTTTCATTTATTTATTTTTTATTAGGAAAAATAAATTCTGCTCATGCTGTTTGTGTTGTACCAAGTCTAGCGCGCGTGGGGAAGCTCAGCACTGGCCATCGGGTTTGCGTCTGGTTGCTCGCTGTGTGTTGTTCCTGCCATGTGCTGCCTCTTTTTAAACTTATTGTTTTGATTTCTTTCCGCCCTAACAACTTTCCAGCTCTCAGTGTGATTCTGTATACATAGATATTGAAAAATAAGCAGACAGGTATTTCCCAAGACACAGAATTGTGCCCGGATGGCTTTGCAGGCATCCTAGGGTGCATGTTTTGAGGACAAAGCTGGTGAGAACTGTCGAGGGGAGATGCTAGACAAACTACGAGTGCTTATTTTTCATATTTCTCTCAGATGTAGGAGATAGTGATCTGTATATGTTGTTTTCTTCTCCTCCCCTCCTTGGTAGGTCTGGTTTAAGTAACCTATGGATCAGTTTGCCTCCCATTGCTCTGCGGAGCTGCTGATTTGATTATGTGGCAAAGCTCTGAAATGGATGCGTGAACTGATCTGAGTTCGAAAACAAAAACAGTGTGTTTAGAGGGGTGTTTTACCGGTCTTTCCGCATATCTCTTTGGCATGTGGCCACATATAGTCAAGAATCAGTGCAGTGGGGGACAGGTAGTAATTTAAGTGAGCCTCTTAAATTGCATATATTGACCAAGGAGTGACACTGTAAAACTATGTCTTTGGTTTGACTTGATGTTTTGAGGCCTTTCGCCCTGTTTCTAGGCTTTCGAGGGGGAATATTCTTTCATTTTGTTTTCTTGATGAAATACGTGCAAGATAATAAGTTCACTAATTCTGCAGCGGCCTGGAGCTGACACCTGCCGCCTTGCTGATGAGCTTTCTCAAATCGTGCTATTAAAAGCGTTGACAGTTATTCTTAACTCCACTTGTCCCTGGCTGTTGTGAAGGAAAACTGCCTAGTTGAGTTGGTTCCCACCTTAACGTAGCCTGCCAGCGCTCTGACCATCTCTGGTTCAAGAAAGGGAGCTTTCATTTTGCGGATCAAAGCAGAACTCTTTATTATAATTAGTTTATGCTTGTTGGTATTACTGATTAGAGAGATTAGATGGTTATATTTATTTCTTAAGCTCTGAAAGATAAACAGAAGTGGACTATGCAGAAATGCGTGGTGAGCAAGTGATATCCAAAATATTGCCATATAAATTCCTTAAAACGTAAGAAGAAAAACTGAAAATATTTGTGTGGTTTTTATTTTTCTTTTGAAACGAGAAACTGATAATTATCAGTTTAAAGTTTAATTTTAATATTTAAAGATGTAGCCCAAAATTCTAAATGGAATTATTACTTCCTTTCTAAATTGTACTTAACAGACTTTAATTCTTCTTGAGGGATCTGCTTTGCATAGTAGATACTTATTTTTTAACCTTGTTTCCTGTGATTCAGGTGGTGGTTTTGCTATAGGAGTGTTCTTTTTCCTAAGAGTATTTTAGGGCCTACAGCTGACACGTGTTCACCATATACTCTTAAAAATTGATCTGTATGCTTTTCTTTGTTAATCTGTAGGATTGGAGCTTTCGAGGCCCGTTTCTTCTTCCTAGCTGAAGTGCTGATAATGAGAAAAGGCCCTTTCTTCATGCTCAGAAAGATGGTGTGTGTGTGTGTGTGTGGTAGGAATTTGCGTAGCAGAGGGAAGAAACATCTGTTTCAGTGGAGAAGCTTGTAGAAATAGAAGGAATATTGAGGATGGGCTTACTGACACCACGCATAATGCCAGAAAGTGAAATTGCGGCTTCCAGCCTCCCGTGTCCTTCCCTCTTTTTTACATATAATGTGTGTGGCTCGTGTTGCACTGATTCTCTGTACTGAAAAGTGTAATTTGTCCTGTAATTTCTCCCCAGGCCTTGGGCTGCATTTCAGATGTTTGGGCTCCTCTTCCTTGCGAGTTGCAAACTGTATTTCAGGCTGTGGTTTTTAAGACCTGGAGGAGCATTTGGGAAGATTAACTCTAGTGACATAAAGGTGTCCATTGTAAGTGGGAATTTGCAGTTCAAAGGTGGAGGCAAAACTGAGCAATTCACTTCATAAATGTTTGGTTAATGCTCAGTGACTTATTTTGTGTTGTTTAGGCAATCCCTTTGACTTTAAGCAACAAATTGCTTATATTAAAATGACTTGTCGGGAAGAGGAATTACTCCTTGTGTTCAGAATGTTTTCCTAGGGTATAGGGTGTTTGGTTTTGTGTTGCTGCTGTTAAAGAGGAAGATCTTAGTCGTAGTCATTAAGCATGACTCCAGAATGCTGAGAACGTGCAGTTCTATATATTAATTGGTAGGAGCTTCAAAGCCTTGTTCTAGAGTAGACCAAGCATGGGCCACACATACAGGTACAATACTGTGTTGCTGTGCCCTAGGTATTGCCTGGAATTGGGCGTTTTGTTGAGAGTACGTAAAGCACTTTTACTGCTGCCAGGTGTTCTGTGTAAAATACTAAATTTTCTGTTTCCCTCTTGCCATTAATTCGCAGCACGACGCTGTTGCGAGGCACCAGCCGCACGCAAGCGGAGCACACGTGCTCGTCTGCTGCGAGACAATAACGATAGGTGTGAGATTCCTTTATGCAATCTCTGATAATCCTCAGCGTGGCCATGGAGGAGGTGCCGTCCTTCCTCGGCAGCTGCTGCCGAATGGCAGTTGTTAGGGCTGTGGTCCCTCCTCGGAGACCACCTGCTTGTTCACTGCAAGCCAAGAGCTGAATTTAGACCGTTCGTAATCGTCCTTCTACTAGTCCCACTTTGTTGGTGTTATCCTTATCAAGTATTTCCTTACTGACTGATGGCGATTTAATCCGAGGGAGGGATTTCTGTACATGTGCTTAGAGTTTGTTAGTGTTTGTGCCTTTAAGAAGGAAGTAAAAGGGAATTATAGCCTAAATCAGAATACTTTAATGCAGCTCTTCCTTCTTTTCTCCGGTATTTAGTGGTCTGAGCCTAGGTGCTCTTTGTTTTGGTGGAAGGAAAGGATTTTGTGCATCAATGCTGCAACACAGAGCCGTAGTGGGGTTATTTGAGGTCAGTAACCACAGCAAAACTGGGTGCTCAGAGCTTCCCTTCTGCCCTTGGGACAAAGGCTCTTCCAGCGAGGTGGGGATGGCTGGTCTCGCTAGTGAAGGTAGCGCTGTCTGCTGCGTGTGGTTGCTCTCTCCCTGGATAATCTGGGTTGGGCTTCTGGTCGCGTGTGATTCCTGCTTGTTGCCAGTACAGCTCAGGCGTGCGTGTGTTTTCTTTGTGTTTCTGATCGGCAGAACGTCTTTACGGTATAGATCAGGCTTTAATATGTATAGATCAGGCTTTGATATTTCAGCACCTTAGAAAAAAATTATGCTGAAGCCATGTGGTGTGTAACTAGGCATAATTTCCGCCTTTTAGAATTTCTGTATTTTTGTTGCGCAATCACTTTCAGCTTCTATCTGCTCTGGAGAGTAATGAAAAGCTGCAGCTATGTCCTGCTGGAGTGTCCAGCCTTCATTTTCCATGTTTCCTTCATTTCCATGCTCCAAAACACTGTATATCAACTAGGAAATAATCTTAGAATTTTACTGTTTTAAAGCTTATAGCAAGATCCATGCGCCCTGCTGGTTAGGGTACAGTGAGTGAATGGGTGGATTCTTTTTGCCTCCTTTTGGAGGTTTCTGCCCTTGATGTTCAGGAGAAATTTAGGGGAAAAAATGACTTTGCTTGTGTAAAACATTTGCCAGATTTAGTCTAAAAAAAAAAGCCAGCAGTTCCTAATGTTATCTTCAGGTGACTCCTGCGAGAGGTAAATGGGGATCTGCATGTAAAAAAGTAAATGGCCAAAAAGATTCACACTAAGAAGTCTCCCAACTATGTTGTTACGAAATGTCTTTCTGAAGGAAAACATCTTAATGAAATAGAGTAAGTCCCTGCAAGAGTAGTGCCTGCTCCGAGTTCAGTGTTCAGCTGAGGTGGCGGGACTGCGTACATCATGTCCTCCCGTGTTTACAAGGGGCTGGAGCAGCTCTTAAATCGAGAGCACGTGCCTCATGTCTGACCATAATGTTGTCTCAATGACTTCTACTTACAAGTGCCAAAAAAATACTCTGCCAAGTATTCCAATTACTCTACCAATACTCTACCAAATACTCTAGATTAAGTAGACTGTGTGGATTGAGAAGTCAACGAGCTGAATTCAAATTCTGGGGTTGGTGATGGATTTTCGTCATGTTTTTAAGTACAGAAATGGTTGTTACTCTTTCACAAACTATTAATAGAAGCCATCAATACGTGCTGCCTTGTTGCATTTTATGCTTAAGTCACTCTTTCATTGCTTTATTCAATTAAAATACTGCATTGTTGCAAGAAGATTGATAAATTTTACACTATATTAAAAAAAACAAAGGCAAATGCAACAGTGCTGCGTTAATTCGTCCCTGTGCATGATTGAGGGCCCTTCCATTCAGTAATGCCCTAATAATGAAGGTTGTGCAGCATCCATGTAGATGTAGAAGTAACTTTTGGATTTTTTTTATTTTTCCTGGAATATGCAGACCAGAGTTGTAGCACTACAGTGTGCTCTTTTTAACCAGAAAGCTGTTATATCTATAGTGCTCTATATATGTTTAAACAAACAGTTACTGTTAAATCGGGAGACAGTCTTAAACAACCGGTCTTAACTTAGAGCTACCAGCTTTGCTTTTTGGGTGTATTTAACAGGGATGGTGTGTGAATGTGTTGATGACCAAGGCTGCTTTGAAACTAGGAGTGGGCTTATTTCACATAAACTGATCTACTGCTGCTTGATTTGCTGTGCTTTTAGTTTCACTTCTGTATCTCCGTGAAACCGTAGCTTAGTAATTACCCAATTTGCTCACATCTTCTGGCTCGTATTTGCTTGATTGCATAATAATAAACATTAACTGACTGAAAGGACGAGACTTATTCAGATATTATAGGAAGGTGCTGGTGTAGAGGCTGAATGTGCAGAGGTTTTGAGCTGTCAGCTGTGATACAGGACACCTTTCTGCACATCCTTGGTGTGACTGTTGTGTTATTTTCTTTCTTGCTTTAAAAGTGATGTGTACCTTCTGTTAACAACTTAACTTGGAGTGTTCTGTTACCTTTCTTATCTAC
Source organism: Nothoprocta perdicaria (assembly GCF_003342845.1). Classification (NCBI taxonomy): domain Eukaryota; kingdom Metazoa; phylum Chordata; class Aves; order Tinamiformes; family Tinamidae; genus Nothoprocta; species Nothoprocta perdicaria. Next base: position 270,184 of record NW_020455596.1, on the reverse strand, counting down.
CAGAAATTAAGACCCTGACAGAAAGAGTTCTGGCAGGTTTAAGTATTTAAGCATTTTTAAGTATTATTCTTTGCCTCCCGGTGGACAGTTCTACTAGCTGCAGTAAGGGCAAAGGAATGGGATGCTCACCTTTGAGCTGGCGGACTAATGCAAAGACTTCGTTATATTTCATTTTATTTGAGTGAAGATGCTGAATTAACTGGAGTACTTGTGTTAGTTACCTGCTCTATTTTGCCATCCTGTCCAGGATCAGTAATTCTAACCAAAGTACTACTTTCAAACTACTAAAATTGCTGTGGTTAATTGGTTACTTCAGCTGCAGTCAAGTGAGAGCTTCTAGTTGAAACTTCTAGTTACTAACTGAGAGGAATGTGGAATTCCAGGTGCTTTTAAAATCTCTCAAGACCAAAATTCTTCAGGGTTGCTCCAGCCGGAAGAACAAGCTGACTATTACAGCTATTTCATATCTCTGTAGTAGCTGGTGTGAATTAATAGCAGTTGTTAATTGGATAAAGTTGTCACAGTTGCCTGCCTTTCACTGGAGGAAGGCAAGCAAAGCCCTGGAAGTTTGTCCTTCTGTTCTCTTATGGGGTCATATTTTCAGATCAGGTTTTTTTAAACACATAGTAGGACACTTGCTGAGTCTCTTGTTGCTGACTGACTAGTTCATTTGAGTCTCTAATTTCTCAGATATATCTCTCTGCCTTTCAACAAGTGCTGAAAGAACTTGCATCTTCAGGTATTTAAGTACTATAAAATCATCATGGAAAAGTTACATGTTCTATAGTGATTTACTACTTATAGTGTTTTGGAAAGCTTATCTAAATTTCACTATTTAAAACATCAGATGTAAACTTCTGAAGACTGGTTCACAGATCTTGGGCTTTGGGTTGTGGGTAAAACAAAGGCCTTAGGGTTCATACTGTCGCGCGGATAAATGACTGTAGAATAGCTAATACTACTGTATTCTGTAAATATAGTTTCTAACTGAATCCCGCCAAGAGAAATCTTTTTGGCTTGGTGAAAAGATTCCGGTCAGTATGAGGAGTAATTAAAACTCTGCAGCCACTCAATTTTTATGTACTCTGTGCAGTCATTTCCCCTTTAGATGAGCGTTTTTTTATTGCAAGGACATCCTGGGGAAGCAGTTTAGATTCTTACAGAACACTGCTTTTGTAGTTGTTTGGGTCAGTTCTTTTTTGTATATGAACTGTTAAACATTAACGAATGGGGCTATTAGGATTAACCAAAGTAATTGGAATTAATTGCTGAGAGATTCTAAAAAGGCTGTCGACTCTGTGGATGTGGAGGCCATGATTAGCCTGTTACTTTATTGGGAACTAGCAACTGGGCTGAAGTAGTTAATTCCTATCTCTAAAACACCAGTGGTCATGGTGAACTGGTGATGATCCACAGATACCTGATGTATTTTAGGATTACAGTTTAAAAAATGTAGTTGTGCTCTAGTGCTCCTCACTGCATACCTAAGCCGAAGCACAGATCATGTCCTTGCATCTTAGGCTGTGCTCGGCAGCTGGTAGAATAGCCTGGGGATTTGCTAAGTCAGTCTTTATGCTTTATATCCTCTGTCCCAACTAAGTGTGTGTTTTTTTTTGTTTTGTTTTTCAGTATGTTCAAGCAGATGCTCCTACCAATAAAACTCTGGCTGGGCTGGTAGTGCAGCTGCTGCAATTCCAGGAAGATGCCTTTGGAAAACATGTCACCAATCCTGCCTTCACAAAGCTTCCTGTGAGTATGAAGCGCCGCGCCGCGATCCCTTATTCCACTGTTTGCCCCATCTCCGTGCTGCTGGCGGCCTTCCAGCTGACTGGGAGCTTTTGTCACACGGGCGAAGTACAACAGCTCTCTTTTGTAAGGGCAGATTTTCAATTGAATATTCGCTCCACATTTGCAAAGAATTTCATGAATATGGTTGAAAAGATTTAGTATCTAGCACATGTACCTTTTCCCAAAGAACATTTAAAGTCAGACCTGTTCAGACTGATGCATCCTAAACAGACCAGCTAACATGCTGTTTCCAAATCAAACAAGTTTTAAGCAACAGAAATATTCAGTGACAGCTTCAAACTTGTAATGCTGCCAGATTTAATGTATATGTTGGTTATGCATAGTTACCTACTCAGTCTGGCTTTGTTTTTCAGTCATTCAGAATATTGGTAAGTTTTAATATTAAATATACAGAAACAATATCAACATTTTGAGGGCTGCCTATGGTATTTAAACTGCAAACTTTGTGCTAATTTACTAGTGATATTCCTGGTGATTCCACTCAGACACGAGCTCTGTTGTGCTTGGAACCCTGTATACCATGACAGTCATGTCCAAACGTGCTGGAATTCTAAGTGTCTGATGGAGATGACAGGGGTAGGTGTAATGGTAAAGACAAAGGGCACTTAGTTGTGCAAGGCAAGGATGGCAGCATCCCTATGGTTCAAGCATCCAGTCTGATTCAAAGTAGTCTTTTATGGGTCAGGAAGACTGTCACAAGTATGTAAGTAAGCAGCAATGTGCAGAAGAACTTGAGAGGAATTGTCGTGTTGTAATCAGTGCTTTAAATAAGTCTCTTCAGAAAATTTATCAAGTCAAAATAGTGAGAGCTGCAGACCATCCGATTAAATGGTACGGGTCACTAGTGTCCGAGCGGAGTTATTGATTGTCTTTGCCTCAGGATCCCTACTCAGTAAGGATCTAGTTTGTGCATCAAACAGAATCCTAGATTGCACAGTCCTAAGTTGGAAATATGTATAACTAGTGTAATAAGCTCAAATCATTTAGAAACGATGGAAAGTATTCATATCTACTTTGATTTACCAGTTTAGAGTACTTCCTTTTTATTTTGTAATTAACTTTTTTAAAAATATATGTCTTGTTCATGTATCCATTCTTATCAAGATTGTGAATACATGCAAATTAGAAATTCAACTCGCTTCTTGGGTGAATCTCTTGATGCGGATGCCTGCTTCCCTGGAACACCCAGGGAAGCAGCACAAGGGGCTATTCGGATGTAACTCACCATCTCTCCCACTCTGATCACATGAATTCAGTGGCAGTAACAAAATGTTCGATCCTTACAATCAGAGTTGAATATTGTGGTTTGTTTTGATATGGCAATGTGGACATTTGAGATATTTTTTTAGGCAACCAAGGAGATTTTGTTGTTCTATTATTGCATTTTGAAGAAGAGCCGGAATGTTTCAGTTCTATTCCAAATAAAACTATTTAGAAGTCCTTCACTGAAAAGAAACTGAATTGAGACTAAGGGAGTCTCTTAGTTATCTTAATGATTGCTTAATATCACCGTGTCCCAGGCAGGGGAGGATCTTGAGTTAAGAATCAGTGAGGAGGAGGTAATCCTTGTATGGAGGAAAACAAAACAAAAATGCCGAGCGCTGAAACTTGGAATGCTCTGTACATGTAGGTGATTCACAAGTTGTTCACAACTTTGGCCATCGCCAAAGAACCCAGAGAGCAGCCCCTTCTTTGATGCTGATTCCTGATTTCCACGAATACGCTCTGCAGTGTTTCCCTCAGTAGGGCAGTTTATTTCAGATTAAGGGCTGCTCTTTAGAACTGCAGTTGCTGCAAAACCCAAGGATGTAGCCCTCCAGGAACGCTTGCTAATGAGAACATTAGCAAGGTTGCTTCTTGCTCCAAGGTTGCTCGTGCTCCTGTTCACATCGGAGTCCTTATACTTATTCTCCCAGTACAAACAGGTCTCAGACCAGCTTTTTCTCCAAGTGGCTGCGCTTCCATGGTGGAGCAGCCAGTCACAAAGGGAGGCTGGTCTGTTCAGGCTTGTTCAGGCCTGTTCAAGGTTCATTTCTCTGGCTTGGACTGAATTAAAGCCATCACAGTCTGCGTTTAGTGAAATAAATTTCATACATTTTTAGTGCTTTGAGTGAATGAAATAGTTAAAGGTTGCGAATTCTTTGAGGATGCAGCACAGTACAGGATCTGTAAATAGAAGACTGTTCTTACAGTGGACTTCAATGCCTTCAATGTATTCTAATTACTGTCTTTAAACATGTATTATCCACCTTTGTTATTTCTCTCAAGCAAAAATTCTGATTAATTCTCTCAGTCCTACCTGTTTCATGGGCAGCTTGTACTAAGATACTAACCCTTTAAACAGACAATTATGAGACCAGCCAATCTTAATTGCCTTGTTACAAGGCTGGAATGTTCTGAAAGGATTACTGGAAGGATTTGGTTACGGAAAAATGTTGAAGAGAATCTGGCTTACTCTCCATTATCATCTTCTGGAGAACAGCTTCTGTCTAATTGTTAAAAGCTAATTCCTTTTATTGTAATTGCAGTTTTTGCTACAAGCCTAGCAGAGTCTTGCTGAGGTCTGTAAGTTTGAAAAAGTGACCTATGCCTATGAGAGAAACGTGTATCCTATTTTTCATAGGTTGCTATTCGCCAGTCTTTCTGTGATAATAAAGCTGTAATTTGCCAAAGCCTGTGATTACTGTCAGCCTTGTGCTAGGTTCCTGTGTCCGTGCTCTGCCTTGCAGAGCCCCGGGGTGAGGAACTGCCTGTTCAGGGCCCAGCGCTGCCACTTTGTCACCAGAAAGTCTAACATTGCCTCTTGGACGCTCTTGTGGGCAGGCCCTAATGCTTGAAGCGAATGGGCTACTGACGGGCAGCCTGATGAGGGAGAAGATGCAGCAATTCCGCCCTTCTCCCCCAAAAACAAACCCAGATTTTGAAGGAGGGAGCAGTTGGGTAGAACAGTTATGTCGAGACCCTTAAGCACAGATGGAGCAGGTGCCGCTGCTGTGGTTTTGTTCAGCTCTGTGGCGTGTCTAGCATATCCACAAAGCTAGAGCGGTGATTCTGGATGGCCATACATACATAACAGCCCTACAGATCAACAACCTTCTGCATAAGCATCCCACAAATACTCATTACAAGGGTGTTTTCTGGCAATTTTTTAGGGCATGCATGTGCATAGGTGTAGTTGAAAACCAGGGAGTCAAGTACTACGTTAGTAAAATCATTCACTGCGTTAAAAAGGTTTGTTTCCAGTCAACCTTCTGATCAGAGACCACCTCCAGAATTGAGTTTTCTGCTCCTGCTGTAAAGGACTTTGCTTTGCTAAGGATGAGACTCAAATATCTGCAACCCCCAAGTTGGCAAGTCGCTGCAGAGCAGCTTTGAAGTCTTCTATTACTTGCTGTGTACAGGAGGGCTCTAAACAGATGGGAGAGCAGGAACAGCTCTGTTCTTGCTGAGTGCTTCTCAAGGATCTCTTTTCTGGTGTTACTGTACACTGGGGTATGTGATACCTTGTAGAACTGCTTTGCCTTCCATTAGCAGCTGTGCAGCTGAGAAAAGGAACATTTCATTGTAGTGCCCATGCCCCTGTTTTATTTGCCTGCTTGAAGAGGGAATTTACAACTCGTAGTAAAGCTAAAACTACCTGGAACTTGTTGGTTGTTCAACTTTAACAAATAGTCCTGAAGTAAAATGTAACTGAGTTCAGAGAAGACCTCTTCTTAGCTTAAAAGTTAGCCAGAACCTAGATTAGAAATGTTTCTAATGTGAAAAATAACCCTGAAATGTAGCTTCCTCTCTAACTGGTTCATAAATGCTCTTTTTTGCTTCCTTTTCCTGTGCTGAATCACACGTGTGAGAGTGGCAGAGTCAGTGTAGGGCAGTGGTCTGGGAAAGGGGGGTGGTTGAGGTAACTCCTGTTGGTGTGTTTGTGTGAAATGCTGGGTTTTAGCTGTGCTATCCAAACCTTTTCCCTTTCTCACCTTGCCTAACAGGAGTTTGCTTATTCCAAGCACTTTCAGTCTACAATTGGACAAAAACGTGCAGTTCTTAGCCATCAGTTGAACATCTGTTTTTAGAGAATGGAGTTGGTGACCATCAATGGGCTGTTTTCAGTCTCTTCATGGTGCTATTTGAGTTTCAGTTCCTGACTTTTGAGAGCGTATTTACTAATGCATAGCCCAGCTATGCTCTAATAGTAAGGTCAAGAAGTGACTTGATTTTAGCGTTTTGGGGTTGATCTGCATGGTGGCCTTTCTGTGTCTCCACAAACTGAACTGTTTATTACAGCGGAGGAGGGAGTCTATAAAACTTGCATTCAGTATTCCCTGTTGCTCCTCGTTCTTCATGTCTACTGATTGGTTTTGTCTGTTCAGTGCAGATGAAGATATATTTGGCTAATGCTAAGATTTTCATTGTAATAAACTGCAAAAGGGAGATTCAGAGGCAGCTCTGATTTGTTTCTTCAGCTGTGGAAGATTTTTTCCACATATTCATACAAGAAAGGACTAATAGCTTCAGATGCATCAGGTTGATATCTGCTTGATCCATAAATCCTCTTAAACGGAATTCGCTCATGTGCTTGAAAACTTTTCAAAGAACATAAAACTATGAAGTAATCATATGAAAATTAAACTGTTTGATAAATCAGGTGTCTAAAACTGCCAACTAACAGCAATGTCTTCGCACTGATTATGGTAATTACATAGAAATTAATGTCACTGTTTGCTCTTCCTGATTTTAGGCAAAGTGCTTCATGGATTTCAAAGCTGGAGGTACATTATGTCACATTCTTGGTGCTGCTTACAAATATAAGAATGAACAGGGCTGGTAAGTTTTTGCTTTGATTTATACACCTTTTTTTTTGCATGAAATTAAACACATGAAATGCTTATGCGAACTATTTAAAGTTTAATACTTTCTGGACAATTGTACCCAATTGGCAAGGGAGTTGGAGATGGGAAGAGGAGAGGGTTTTGTTTGTTTGTTTTGAGAAACACACACCACTTAACCCCAAATTTAAACAGAAGTTGTCCAAGTTTGAGCCCTGGAACCTAGGGTTGGGGATTAGATTACGCGCTTGAGACTTTTTTGCCATTTATTTGCTGTATGGCTGAGCAAATTAACTGGTATCTTGGAATCTCTGCCATCTGTAAGATGGAAATTTTTGTTGTTATATCAAGTATGGGGATTTAATTACTACTGAGAAAATATAAAGCATAACAGATACCAGTAAATACGAAGTATATAGTTGCTTATCAGCCTCCACAGATGAGGAGTATAGATAGTATAGAAACATTTTACAGTTGGACTTAATGATCTTGAAGGTCTTTTCCAACCATTACGATTCTGTGATTGCCCATGTAGCTGCTGATACTGCAGCTACTCACGCGACACCCGGTACTGTAACAACTTGGGTGTTTCTAAGTTAAAATCCATTCCTCAAGAGGACAGTAGCATGAATTACAGTATTTGAGAACACTGGGAAAAGTCTGAGGATGAAAAGTCGTTAGCTAAAAGCAAGCAGTGACTGTCCCATACACCTATTTAAATAGTTGCTGATCTCATGTTGTTGATCTGTAACAGCATTCCTGAAGGTGGGTATGTTTCTGTGATCCACAGGAGCAAATTAAAAGGCAAAAATAAAGTTGTTTTAGTAAGGTTGGTATTTTTTAGGAGTTACTTATTCTCATGTCAGCTAATTGGGATATATGAGGTAGAAGTAACCAGAGAGCCAGTATGAGTGACTACTATCAGAAGTCTATTTTCTTACTTTGACATTGCCATCATCCAGGACATGATGCCACTTATAGTGTGACATATCATTCAGGAGTGTCGTGATACTGGAGTTTAATGGCTCCCATTTCATGATATTTAAACATTCCCACTTTTTTCCAAGCAAATTTAGTTTCCAGTTGCTGAAACTTTGAGCTCAGATTTGTGGCTGCCTCCTCTCTTCTCCCTCTCTTGCCGATTCCTCAAAACTAGTGGGTAGTGCCTTGTGTTTGTGCATGTGGGATGTAGAGGGAAGTAATACTTTAACTCTGAGGTTCAGACTTAGAGCTTGGAATGTATCCTTCACTGACTCAAACAAATAATATGTGGTGTTTTGCCTGAAACATGATTTTTTTTTTTAATGCTATGCATTGTCACTCTTGCTTAACCTGTTTGTGAATGATCTGTCTTATAGGAGAAGTACGTTTCCTCGTCATAATAGGTATGTCTGAAAAATGCACTTACCCAGTGCACCTGGACATACCTTGTCTATCACTGCCATTCAAGTAGCTGTGTGCTAAAACCTGTTAGAGGGCATCAGTTAAACCAAGAACTGGAAGAGTTAGCGCTGGTTTATCCAAGTGGGCTACTACAAAGTTCTGTTTCTTAATATATTGACATGCTTCTCTTAGATTCTGGGATTCAAGAGCAGGCAAAAATGTGGGGGCATTAAGAGCTCTACTTACATATATTTGGTGCTTATATTCAACCTGGAGACTTTATTATAGCTACTCGAGTAGCATACGTATTGAACGAACTATGAAGCTGTCAATGTATGAACGCTGGGGAGTGATCACTTCATCTTGGGTGTTTAAATCCTATGTATTATAGATATAACATGTTAATAATGTATTAATATATTAAAAATACATCTCTCTTGTGTTGTGCAGTGAGCTGACAGACTTCTTGATGACTAGTCCTACCGCTAGAAGTCAATGTAAAATCTTCACCATGCACAACAGCTGCTTAGATCATAACTTTCTTTTAAATATTGAAAGATTATTCTGCAGAATACAGCAGAATATTATGGGTTTTGCCAGGTCGTTAGGGCGGAGGGAGGAATCTGCAGCAGTGCTTGAAGAGAGAGACCACTAATAGCAGAAGCAGTCACGAATAGTGACTGCTGCTAGTGATGCACAACACAGGAGCGCATTTATCTAGAACCATCTGTGCAGGCAGCTTCCTTTTGAAAATGCCAGAGAGACTCAAATGAAGGAAAACCTGGTGGTCTCCGTTAAAATGTCCTTTTTTTTTAAACTTGGTAGGGTAATGTTAATGTGATACTAGAGTTGCGTGGTAATGGGTTTGGTGAGGAAAAATCAGTCTTGCTTTGAATTGCCTTCATTGTGTATTTATAAACGGTAAAAATTGATTTGGTGTTTTATGGGAAACAAGCATGTCTTTAGAAGAAATTCTCATTAAGGTCCAGGTATAAATTCTTGCAGGGTAAGTTGAGGAATGGACTTGAAGCCCATGGGTCACTCCATGGTAATCACATGCATGTTCTTTCCCTGTGCTGAATGCAGAGAGCACTCACTGCTGCAATCCCTTCTGCCTGTGTCCTGCTCCTGAATGCAGGCTCGGCGCCCCAGTTAAGAGCATTATCAGAGTATTTTGGCAGCCTTTTTCCAAAACTTCTGCACAAGGCAGTGTCCACTAAGAGCCAGCAAGCTGATTATCTATATAGACCTTGCTGTGGAAAAGCTGAATCATTACAAGCCAGGACTGATTCCTAGAGACACCTACAGTGCTCTTCACCCTTGCTTGGCCTTGTGGATCTTTGCGACGGTGCTAATCCAGGTACTAAATTCAGAACTGAATTTAGCACTGAGCCTGCTCGCTTGCCGTTGCTGTCCTGATCCTTCAGGTTCTCAGGGGATGCTATTCAGTTTCTCGAGTTGATTCCCCCATGAGTTGTGAAGATGTGTGGCTTTCAGAGAGTGCAGCAGGATGCTGCTTGGAGGCTTCTGCTATCCTCCCTTCCCCAGCTGAAAGTCTAAGATATTGAGTTTTTCCCCCATCATTTGTAATAGATGCATAGACCAGTACCAGGAGTTTGAAATTTTTCATCGCTCATTTACTGAAGTAGAGAATTTATTACAGTACCCAAGTGCAGTAAATACAATTGTAAAATGTGTCTGTGGATTATTACAGTTCTGCTGTGTGGGGTGTCTTGCTGCCATTCCCAGAGGAAAGCGCATGGCTGTGTTCTTCCCGGGTCAGAATCTGGGCACACGGATGCGTGCGAGGAGAAATGGGAGAAACGTGAACATTTGCTCATGTGTTATTGAAATCCATTGTGGGCATCGTGGTGTTTTCATTTAATTTCCCTGTGTGACTTGTGAAGCACCTGGCCCTGCTCCAGGGTTTTATTGGAGAATTTCCACCTTCATATTTCTAATCAAGAAATCTGTTGCCTTTGTCGATTGATGTTGTGGTACTCTTGCTTATGAGGGTTGCCCAGTGGAGTAAAAATATACTTGAGACTGTGCTTTAAATGTTATTATGATGGATGTTCTTATGTAGCTACCACAGTCAGCTGTGTTTGTGTGGGTGTGTATGTGTGTGCGTAAAACATGAACATTTCTTTACTGCTGAATGGGGGAAAATTGAATTCTTTAATATTTTTGAATCTCTTTCCTCAACAGGCGGAGGTTTGACCTGCAGAATCCATCCCGAATGGATCGAAACGTGGAGATGTTCATGAACATCGAGAAAACACTAGTGCAGGCAAGAAGCTTATGTCCAAAACCATTTGGTGTTTCATTGTCCTCTGCACATGCTCCGGGAAAATGACTCACTAGGCAGGATTAGTGCGTTCCAGGGGCTCAGGACTGCCTTGGCAGCACCACCTGACCCTGGTTCTGGACGTACCGTTTTGGAGACTTTCAGCTTTGTAGTGAATTTGATTTATTTAATTATTTTTCCTGGCTGGGTGACATTCTAGACTCGCTTGTTTTATCTGAGCTCTGGAATTATTACCAGCAGATAGCAGGAAGCAGCTCCATGGAGAATTAATATCAAGTTAAAACATAGAGTTTTTTACTTCTGTGTGTGAAAAGCAGAATATTTTCCTCTGACTGTAAATCCATGGTCTGTGTGTATAATATATTCAAGACGGAACTTCCTTGTGCTTGTCAAAAATGGAAATAGGAGGAAGAACAGTGAAAAGCAGGAATACTTTTTATGCGTCTAAAATAGTATATGTTAGTGTGAATATATATTATATATAAATGACTTTGTAATTAGGCACATGTTAAGCACAAAATAAAAGGAACCAATACCTATCACTATCCTAAAAATGCAGGAACGTGCACATCAGTGCAACAGGACACATTCCGATTGGGACCTTGACCCACAGGGGACCTAAATTTCCTTTCATGGGAAGCAATCTACAACATGTCCGGAATAGTTGGATTCCAAAGGCGTGATTTTCATTAAAGATTTTGTGAAAGCAGATGCCCAAGAAAAGTTGCATTCGATCAAGTTCCCTTCACTCATTCTAAAGTTTCTGGCAGCACTAATAGATTTGCAGAGGCCAGAAGGAACCAGAGCACGAGATAATGTAATGGGGAGACGTGCAAGGGGAGACCTGCTGTCTTGGGGGGTTTCTGAAGCCAGAAGGAGCATGCCGTACTGCAGGTTGATATGTACTGGTCATTTAGAGCCTTTTCAAGCATTGGTGGTGGACATAGAACTTTTTATTTTATTTTTTTTATCACAGTCACAGATGTCCTACAGGTTTCTTATTGACCTTTCTGTTCTTTGCCCTAGAACAATTGTCTGAGCAGACCAACCATCTACCTCATCCCAGATATAGAACTGAAGTTGGCTAATAAATTGAAGGACATTGTCAAACGTCACCAGGTAGCTATTGCACAGCAGATCTCAAATGTTTTATCAGTTGGATTTCTTTGCCCTCGACGTACCAGTCATGTCTGATGAGACAAGACAGCAGGAGCAAATCACTTAACACCAGAAGGTCCCCATTTGTAAAATGTCACTATTAGTTATCTCTAATGGAAATAAAAGCATAACTCTGTTCTAAAAGTAGATCGAAAATTGCTATTGAAGTGTAAAGTAATAATTGGAATTAGTTTTGCACTGTCTCAGTGAGTTGGCTTTAAGCCCTAGCTGATTTAAAGCTGCAGGAGAACGAATGCCCATTTAAAACAAAGCTCACAGCCTGTCCATATCTCAGACCAAAAAAGGTAGTGTGTAATGCAGCTATTCCAAATATGTGGCAACAAGCTGCATAAAGTAATTTTGTTCTTAAAATAATCACTACTTTTAAATTCTTATTTCTGTGCTTTTTTTTCTTCTTTATGTTGAGTAGAATGTCTTTTGATTTTCCTGGGAATATTTTCATCATCTAATAAGCGATATCTTGCTGTTGTAATTTAATCTGCCAGTGATTTGGGGTGTTTCTTTAATACTGAGTAATCTTGGAGACCTGCTGGAGAACAGCACCAGTTAAACCTGGGTACTAGTACCAGTTCTAGGATATGGAACTATCGGAGTAAATCCAGTGAAGAGCTACTGAGATGATGGAGGGACTGGAGCATCTCTCCTGCGGAGAGGCTGAGAGAGCTGGGACTGTGCAGCCTGGAAAAGAGAAAACCGATGGAGCTGGTGTAAAGAGGACAGGGCCAGACTCTTCTCAGTGGTGTCCAAGACATGAGACAAGGAAATGTAGGGCTCTCTGCTTCTGTGTGTGAAACTGTCCCACACCGACAGTTTCCTGTCCTCTAAGCTGTCCAGATTGTCTTGGTTTTTTTTGTGTTACGTTAATAGCACAGAACACGTTAATAGGTTGTAAAATACCTTCTACAAAAAAAAAAATCAGTCCTATTTTTGTGATTTAAATACCTCAAAAGTAATGTTAATGATCGCTTCTGTATGTTTTTCACTACCTGTGACCCTGTTGGTCCTTAGGCAGATACCATCTAGTGACTTTTCTGTCACAGGATGTAATTTTCATCAAAGCACAATGCAGCACTGGTCCCACAGCTGGCCACACAATGCTCCCTTTATTTCCCTTTATAAATCATGGAAACCACTCAGCAAACTACTATGCAACATGGTCTGCTAGCCTTTTCCATTATAATAATTCACTGCTGAAGCCAAAACAAACAGTTTGTTTTCCAGATTAAATGTTTCCTTTGTTATGATTATGATATATAATCTCAATTTTATAGTATTTTTTGTCACTTACTCTTAATTACCCCATCCCTAGTAACTGGAACAAGCTTCTCAAGCATTTCCTAGCAGGCTCGCCTGCAGTCTGTGCTAAGCAATAGTATCTCTCACCCCAGTACAGTAGTGAACAGGGTTTTCTGCTTTTATATGAGCTTCTTAAATACTAAGGATGTTCTGTTCAACTCGGGCACTTCTAGTTAGGTTCCTATTAATTAGCCTTTTTACTACCAGCCCTATAATACCCCAGAATTGTTTTGGATCAAGCTGTGCGTGCAGAGGAAAAGATGTTAGAGGTGCTTTCTTATAAAATATTCACGAGTAGACTTGAATGATCTGATAGTTAAAGACGTACATAGAGAAATGGGAACTAGAAAAAGGAAGGATTTGAACTGAAAGGGCAGGAGAACACAAAATAGCTTTCTACCCTGCAAAATAGTAATAAGCAGTCTCTTAAAATAATAGCCCTTTTCTTCCACTTTTTAGAGGTGGTATTCTTAGTTGTTGCATTGGAAATATCTTGAATATTTCTTGGTTGCACGGGCTGTGGGTGAGAGGAAACACTGGAGAAGTTCCAGGTAGTGTTGTCGCCTGTTGCAGGTTTCTCATGAAGTTTCTCCTTTCCTTCCCTCTTTCCACAGGGAACAGTAACTGAAGAGAAGTCTAAAGCCACCCACCATGTTTATCCGAGTCCTACCTCACTGGATGATGGTGAGTTACTCTCTTTATTTTGTTTTTGTTGCTTAAGTGGAAGTCATCTTGTAATTAAACGCCTTCAGCCTTCACACAAACTGTTCCCTGCCAGCTTCTGAGAGCCACTTACAGTATTACTAAAGTACTTAAAGTGTTATTAAAAGATTAACAACTGCAAATAAATTCACCATGTAGTGCTATCTGATATAATATTCCAATTTTTTAAATACATTCTGCAAAGACATGCGCCACTAGACTGTGCTTTAGTGTCTGGATGGGAGGTTGAGCTGTTAGTTTATATTGTGTAAAAGAGTTTTTCAACATTATACGAAACTAATAGATACCTCCAAATACTTATGGACTGAAGAGAAACAAAGCTAAAGATCTGGAGAAAAAAAAAATAATTTGGATTTAAAAAAAAAAAAAAATGAAAGGGTAGATAATGAATGTTAGGGGACTTAGATTTTGTTTCCATTGTGGATTTTTTTGATTTTTTTCTTGCTTGATGTACCTCAGTAATTTATAATAACACTTTAGTAGAAGTGTATAAAGTGGTGGGTTTTTGTTACTGTTGAGTGTGTGTGTGTGTTTTGTATTTTTAGTTAAAATGTTGAGTATTGCAGCATTTGGGAGGACTTACTAGGACATACTAGGACTTGGAGAGGTGTGTGATACGTAGTACAGGTGCTAAAATAAATGAGAAGGAAAAGCTGACAGATTGCAAAAGCTGGACTAGCTACCTAGTCAAACCTCAGGCAACGATGACTGTGATGATAATAAGGCTTGAAAAAGCAAATTGTTGATTTAATTATAATGAAATCTGTACCTAGGCAAAGTACGAAACTGCACTTCCACAAAACAGTTTAACAGCAAACAGCAAAAACACTGAGCTGTAAAGCTATTTGGTCTTAGCTGTATTTTATTGTCTAGTGGACCATAGCTGCTGGGTTTGAGATTTACTGGGATAACTGAGATTTTCCATTTGGGCCCTGGCATCTGATCTCCACTAGATGGAAGTGTTCGCTTCCACATAGGAATGAGGGGATTGTTTCCCCTCTGGGGCTTGTCTCGCTGAGCTCGGGGCTGCTGGGAATATGCAGCCTATTTGCAGGTTTGCATTTGATTTTGACCACTTTGGCCTTGAAGGGAATTAAATAAACCCTAAAGACATTGAGTCTTACCTGTCTTACGTGCAGTGAACGGCTTAGGTGCTAGACAGAGCTCTCTTCTTAATCCCAGGTTGTACTAGGATGAAGCAAGAGCCACAAATTCAGAGTATAGTAGGACACAGGCTTAAATCTTCTATGTCCTTTATTTTAGTCCCACAATATTCTCAGACTCTACCATTTTCCCCCTCTGCTGTTGTACCGAGGAAAGACGGGCTTGATTTGGAGGAGGAGGTTGTTGCATTATCTCAGAGGTGGAATTTGGAAACAGAATCATTTAAAACACCAGTCAAACTGAACGGGCACCTTCTTGCAACATGAGCAAAACAGCAGTTTTGCTCGGCAGATCTGCGTTAACTTGAAGTCAGTATTAAGTGGCGTGCAGAAGACAGATGAAATTTAAGTCTCACTAGGCCATTAATCTCTTTAAAGCGCTTTAATCAGCTTAACTGCCTTCTCCCTCCTCCTATGAAATTCTTCCCTCAAAACTTTGTATTTTGTCTTTTGAACTACCTGTTAAGAGTAGAATTTAATAGTGGGAAAACAGTCCTGTGGAACAAATGTAGATGGATAAGAGAAGTGGATGAGATGATTGAGATCCCTGACCAAGATACAAAAATAAAGAGGAGAAAGACTTAGCAGATGAGGAAACTTTGTGGGAGAAATTGAGTCCTTTCAGTTACCCAGTGATTAGAACTCTTTGTCCTGAAGGACCAGAGAGCCTTTCTTTCCCTGTTGTTGTCTGATTTCACTAATGAGACATCTGTGTGATGCACTGGCAGAGCACAGACATGTCAGAGGGGGCCAAGATACTGCAGGTAAGTGACCTTTCCTAGAAGAAACAGGTCACAGCAATTTTGCTGTAATAAACTTTGAACAATGAGAATTGCAGTAACCCTGTGCTGTCTGACTATGGAAAAGCAAAAGAGCTGCAAAGATGGTGAGGAGACTGGAACATCCATCCTGTGGGAAAGGCTGACGGAGCTGGGCCTGTGCTCTAGATAACCCTCTTGTGCAGGGGGTTGGACTGGGTGATCTCCAGAGGTCCCTTCCAACCTCAGCCGTTCGGTGGTTCTGTTTAAGTCATTCCAGTCTGCTGAACCTGGTGTTAAATCTCTCTTTTTCCTTTTGCAGATGAATGGTTGAGACCTGTGATGAAAAAAGACAAGCAGGTGCTGGTACACTGGGGTTTTTTTCCAGACAGGTAAAGAAAGGTGGGGGAAGAGAGCATATCTCCAATGCTGCTGAAGTTTGTTGAAGGAGAAGTGTTAAGTAATACTTGCAAACAGGCCCATACATATCTTTAAACAAGCTATTTCTTTAGCTTGTTGACCCTTATTTCTTCGGATACGGATGCTCTGCGCTCTGCTTGATGTGCTTTTGGTGCCTTGGGGCCATTGCGAGTGTTTAGATAACGGAACAAGTAGGGATGTCTTATGGAATATAACCATTCAGCAGCTTTGTATTGATGCTGATTTTTACAGTGTCCAAGACTTGGTAAAAGGGTTAAATCAGTGACTTTAAAACTGGAATATTTATACCTGCTTATGCTGCTGGCAGGTGGCTGAGGTTAAAGTGCATTTCTCCCCAGACTGGCTAATAGGGCTGCAAACTGAACCAAACCTCCCAAATTGGAGTGAACTTTCTCATTAATAGAACCTTAAAGCCACAAGGGCAGTCCTTAATCATCTTGTTGGATCTTGCTTAACAAAGGAGAGAGATTTCACTCCAAAGTCAGGTGCACGTGACTGCTGCAAGCGTAGTTGAGGATGTCAGTGGGTGCTCTATGTACCCTTAGTGATTTTAAATGTATTTGCAAGATTTGGTGTCTGAGCCTACGCTATGAAAACATAGAAGGCTGAAAACTCAGCACTGGCTCCTATTTATGCAGTCTTTTCAGGGGCAAATATCTGCTCTGCTGCTCATACGCAGAATGCTTGGGAGCTATATATAATTTTTGATGGAAGAGAACAAACCACAATCATATTAAAACTTCTCTATTCATATAAATGAATACATATTTTTGATTATATCAATTATCAGATTTGTATGTTGAATCTGTGTGTGTTCAAGTATGTATTTATAAATAGCAAAGAAAACAGGAAAAATACTATGTGCATATCCTTTCCTGCCTGTGATTTAAGTCACTTAATAATGCCTGGAGTGGATTACAAGGGTTTTTGGCTCTTAATGTTCCTGAGTGCAGATTTTTATTGTTCATGGATGGCCTTTTGGGTGAATAGCATGCAGAAAAGTGAATGTAAGTAGTAGATGGGTTCTGCAGAGAAGTAGGGTTTGCAGGAGAGGATACGTGCTGCTTTCTTCTAAGGGCCCAGTGTCTCTCGCTTAACACCCATGAGAATGGGAACGACTTAATTAACAGAAAACCAGCCTTTGAGGAAATGACCCAGAAATAGTGCATTTACCCTTGAATCGAATGACTATTTGTGTAATTCCAAGCCAGAGCAGTTTTCACTAAGATGGCTTCTGATTTTGGAGAATTATAAATGTTCATTAGATGCTTTGATCCCCTCCATTTTGGTGTGGGTGTGTTTATTTTTTACTAAAAACTAACTATTCCTCTAGCAAAAAAAAAGGAGGGAAAAAAAAAAAAAGATTATTCCTTTATTGAACTTTTCATTGAATGGAGAATAACTTGCTATCCTATCCCATATCCCAGAGATAGGACCAGGTTATGTTTAAATTACTGAATGAATATTCCTGCTGGTGATTTGGATGAGCAACTGCGGCTACCGACTTTTTCTTATCACTTTTCTCACAGCTATGACACTTGGGTTCATGCCAATGAAATAGATGCTGAAATTGAGGATCCTCCCATTCCTGAGAAGCCATGGAAGGTAAGCGTGACTTTAACAGTTTCCCAAAGTTACGGTGGTAGATCTCATCCTCAGGTGCTACTGAACAAACGGTTTAAAGTGTTGTTGAATATCAATAACTGCATTTCCGTATATATGGAAAAGCAGAAAGATATTTTAAGGTGACAGAAATGTCTGAAGCATATCTGTGGATGATGGAATTACACTTTGAAAAACAATTTTTGCCCACGAAGAGGGGAGAGCAGTGCATCCCTGTTAATGACAAAATAATTGGTGATTGTTTTGACTCAGCTGATGTGTTTTGTACTGAAGGCGTCTCCGTTCCGTGCTCTTGAAACGCAGCCATCTCCGAGATGAAAGATGGAAATTCATTATTTGGGCAGGATGCCATTATACATTGTTTAAAAAGTGGGGAAAATACAGTATCTACATGATATTTTTGAAACAGTGTTATTAGAGAAGATAATCTAGCCAGAACACCAACGTTTCCACACGTATTACAGGGCTTGGGATGTCTCTTCCCAGACGCTGTCAGTCTGGAGCCCTTCCCTGTCTGCTCCAGCCTGCTGTGCTGTGGCTTTGAAGCCTGGCCGTTCAAGCTGCTCCCACTCCGAAAGACTTTAGGGAGCATTTTTTCGAAGTGCTGAAGGAAGATCCGTGTTTGGTAGCTTGCTGTCACGTTGACATCCATTCCGTATTTTACTCACAACATGTTATAATGGCCAAAGTCTTAAGTGCTTTAGAAGGACAAACTGAATTTTTAAATCAGTGGTACAATCGAAATCTTGCAGGTCCCTTTGAAATGCTCCAAAGGCGGCTACTGTCATCCCTTTGAGGTATCACCAAGCCACGCTTAGCTCAGTTCTGCTGCCAAGGCCTGTGCCCTCAGCCCACCTCCTTTCCCAGGTCCATTTTCATGTTGTTCCATGAAGCTCTTGAATGGGTTTCTCTTGATTCAGTGCTGCTGGAAGAGCCAGTTTCTGTGTGCTCTTAGTACACTGCATAGGTGAAATTTCTTAATTTGGCAAATGTACTGAGACTGCTTAAAAAGATAAAATTTTTTAATTTTTTTAGTGTCGTGACAGATGCATTTTGCATACGAGGATCACAACCAGCAGGAATGCCTAAAAACCTGCAGCTGGTTTCAGTCTCTCACGGTGTCATAGCTCACTTTTCTGATTTGGAAAGGCCCCGTTTGAATGGGAACACTGTTCTTAGCTCATTTCATAACGATGAAGGAAGAATCAGCGTTTCTCTGAGCGCTAAAGCCAACAATGGCAGCTTTATTTGGATTCTTTACAGGATTTGTTTTCCTTGTAGCTCAGCGGTTTGTCTTTCTGATTTAGTCCATTGCAAGAAAACAATACAAAATAGTTATCGAGGAGGACTAAATTTTACTTTATTGCCCTATTCTTGGGATTCTTGTATGTAACATGCAGTGTTGCTCTGTGTCTCTGCTGCTGATCTGAGCAGGAGAGTTAAAAGGGCAGTTCAGGTCGGAAAACAACTTGGTTTCTGCTCAAAAATTACCCATTTCAGGCAATTGCTTAGAAATAGCTAAACATATGAGGTGTGTGCACCCACACACCTATATGTTTTTTATTTATATATATATATATATGTTATATATATAACATCCTAACTTCACAGATCTGAAGACTTATACAACTGAAGAGCAGACACAGAATTCAGTAGACTACTTAGTGCACTAAAGGATTAACATACTCATTGTCTTATATAGACCTCATCTCATTATTACCCATGGAACCATTATGGATGCTCGGATCTTCAGACCTTTGTAACCAAACTGCAAATATTTCGTATATTTTTACTAGGTCTGTTGTGGAGTGTGGTTTTGGTTTTTGCTTTTCTACCCCCAAAAAGAATGTCAGCATGCAGATAATGTCCATCTGTTCTTAGGTGCATGCCAAGTGGATTTTGGACACAGACGTATTCAACGAGTGGATGAATGAAGAGGATTATGAGGTAGATGAAAACAGGAAATCAGTGAGCTTTCGACAGAGGATCTCCATGAAAAATGAAGAGGTAAGGTGCTTCTCTGCTTAATGAGCAACCTGGTGATGCTCTAATATTCTCAAAGCTGCTAAAATTCACCCAGATGAACAGTTAAGTATGTTATCATGGGTACCTCAGTCTGGTTTATGTAGGGACCTGCTGCCCCCAGCATAAGAGATAATACCCACACTGTGCTTTCTCACAAGTGAAAACGTGTGGTATGTTAAACAGAAACAGTTAACTTCTGATTTCCAAATTCTCTAAACACAAATACTTGTTGAGGCTCATTTTTGTGTCCATTCCCCCCAAATTACCTCTCAATGTAAGAATTAAGGCTCTGAGGACACATTCGTTTTTGCCTTGAAGTCACCCTACTCACTGGGAAGTGCTGATGGATGGACTAAAGTCAGAAATTAGCATTTAAATCACACCCTTTAAGAGCAGGAGCTTGGATAGCGTAGCAGCAGCTAAGGGATGGCTGTAGAAAACGTAAGGCATTCATAGTACCAAATGGAAGTATTTGAGAGCTGATATTTTTGCATTTAGCCCCTTTGTTGTAGGATGTATTAAAGAAGACTCCAGTCCACAAAGTTTCAGCAACTGTAGCATTTGGGAAGGGCTAATAACTTTGCTTCTTAACAGCCTGTGCGTAGCCCAGAGAGGAGAGATAGGAAAGCGGCCGCAAGTACAAGGAAGAGGAAACATTCTCCTTCTCCTCCTCCCACTCCTGTGGAATCCAGAAAGAAGACAGGGAAGAAAGGGTGAGTGTCCAGCTGGGCAAGGCAACACTGGCTTCTCTTGCAGAAGGGAAGGTCTCCTTCTCTTGCCTGTGGGAAGGTCTCCTTTCTCACCGTCTCCCATTGTTTCTGCAATACTTTGTGCCATTCTCTTAGTGCACTATGCTAAATTTCTCCATCCCGCTGTACAAATTTATTGTTTGCAGGTAGAGGGGAATCTGATGCCAAATCATCACATCACATTGCTCTCAACAACAGGGTTCCCATTATTGCATTGAGAATAGAGCTTCTTAAGTGAAAAGCTGCACTGCTGCTTCTAAAATAATTCAGGCTTGCTTAGTTTGGTTAATTCAAGCATGTAGTACATGGACACTTCTTAAAGCTCTGAAAATCACTGCATTTAATTCAATTGGGTTTTGTCTATATAATTAGATGTTTTTACAGCTCTCTTACCAGTTGCAGCTCTGCAATATATTAGCATTTGCTAATTACATGTGGCCTAAAATAAGGGTGATGCTTTTCGTATCTGAAGGTGGTCAAGACCACCTTGACTATGTTAGATTTGTGAGTTTTGAGCTTTTTCCTTTTTTTTTGAAGAAAAGGCATATGTTGAAATGGTCTGCCTCTTGTCTGGCCTGTTTTGTGCAGCAGATGCCCTTACCAAAGCTTTGAAAAGGACACGTAGGTGAATCGCTGATCCATTGAATCTCACTGGTGTGCAGCCCAATATTAGAGTCAGTGTTGAGTTGAAATTAAGAATTTATAGAGTGTTACTCTGTAGTGTTTGATAAAGAGGGAAATAACCATTATTTTTTGAAATTGCGAGATACTTCTATATTGGAAGCTGATTAGAGTGCAAAAGGTGCTCACTGGCCTCCTCTTAAATGTTACTTCATCTTAATGAAGTAACACTTAACTTTAGAGAAGCTTTTTCTCCAACTTGCCGGCACCATTTTGTAGAGCACTCTTGCTGTCATAAAGTGTTTGGACCTAATTGTTTAAACCTGAGATCTGACAAAGACAAAAGTCAAGAGGAGAACCTCATGACACTGGCAGCTGGGCAGAGACTTGGTGTGTTTTCTCTTCTAGCCAAGCAGCCTTATATGGGAAAAGGAGAGGGCAGAAAGAAGAAGATGAACAAGAAGATCTTACTAAGGACATGGAGGACCCCACACCAGTTCCCAACATAGAAGAAGTGGTCCTTCCCAAAAATGGTAAAATTTGTCTGGACTACATTTTTTGAGTCTTAAAACGATCCCCTAAGCAGCGTAGTGTAAATATGCATGTATTTTATCAAAGCTTTGGAATACGCTTTGGCTTGGAGATGGGATGATCTGTTCCCATCTCAGTCTTAACTAGACAATAATTCAGATTTTAGGACTGTGCCAAGAAGGGAAACAGATTTGCCGCCTTCTGCGTGTTTTTGAAACACATTTAGGAAAATGCACTTTAATGTTTAATTATGCCTATTTTAGGTTTGCTCAGTATGCTGAAATTGTGTCATTTTTGAGTGTGGAGTTTTCTGGAGCCAAAGGATAATATTGTCAAGTACTCGAGATAACCAAATCAAATTAGTGGAACCTGGCAACATGCCTAATGCATTCACTTCTGAATCCTTTTCAGAAAAGTGCTTATCTATGCAATTTCTATGCAGTATCTGCTAGGTAAAGAGTAGATCAGAGGAAAGATGCAATTTCTTTTTGTCGGTCCCCAACACCAAACTATTTTGGATGTCGTCCTGTTTAGTTTTACCTGTTTTGAGCTTGCGTGTGAGAAATGTATGAACCGCTGAATGTTGTGCAGGTGGGAGGAGTACAGCACTTCATCTGCTGAATGCCTGAATAAAGGCTGCAGTGTGCTCTGAGCTGCAGTTGCAGAGAAACCAAACAAATGATCTGTTGTACTGGGACTGCACAGATCAGACGAAATCTTTTGAGCTGCGAAGATATGACCAATAAATAAAATAACCAACTGTTTATTTGTAAGATAGTCTAGCTGCTGCATGCTAGATTTGATGATAATTGTGTCTTTTCAGGTTGCTCATCAGAATTTCAATCTTGCTTTCTTTTGTAGTGAACCCAAAGAAAGACAGTGAAAACACGCCTGTGAAAGGAGGAACAGTAGCAGACCTAGGTAAAAGAAAAGTGTCTTATAGTAAAATCATGTTTACAGATCATAGAATAAAAATTTTTGAATCTCTCCATCTTAAAAGGAATCTGTAATTCCAGTCCTTTATTTAACTACTTTAGTGTCTGTGTGTATCCCAGGTGGAATGTACTGACTCTTTTCCCCTTTGAGGGTGTTTCCCCTTAGGCTTCTCCCCTGCCACACACACACATATGCCTATATATACATATATATATATATTTATGTATGTATATGTATGTGTGTGTATGTGTAGATACGCGCTCACACTGGGAGTAAGGTAAATCACAGGTTCCTTGAGCTTTGCTGAGCTTTGGCATAAGAAATCTAGACTAGGCTCGCACATCCTATTAAACAAGACAACATCTAGGGCACTGGGCCAGACTGTAATTAATTATGGATTCCCAAGTGTTGAAAAATTCTAATTATCCTTGGTCTGTATTCCAGTTCTTATCTGTTCCTTGTCTGGAATAGCTGAGTGCCTGCATAAAGCTGGGATTGTCTTAATGAAGAGCTGTCCATTTTACTTCCCTCCTCAGTTCCCCCCAGAGCAAATATCCTTTCCAATTAAGCCATTGTGCTTCTAGAGAGGCTTTTGTGTAAATAGATGAATTTTGTTAATTTGTCTCTTTTTACCTTTCAGATGAGCAGGATGAGGAGACGGTGACAGCTGGAGGAAAGGTAACAACAGCCATTCAGTGGATCATGGAGATCAGCTTGATCCAGTAGCTCACAGAAACGTTTAGTAGTGTATAAGATCAAACTGATCACTGGTGGAAATGTTTTTTGTTATTATGTATTTTGTTTATTATTAAAAAAAAATTAACTGGGGCAGCTTAAAGAATTAAAGGATAAAATTAATGTGTTTTAAAATCTAGCTTATTAAAAGTTAGTCTTTTAAGTTTCAGCACTAAGTCTAGACCCTAGGAAGGTTTCCTGATCATATAATAAAATTGCCTGCGTAGCTTCTGTATTTAATTCCACTGTTTGTACATCAGAATATGATTTTAACAGCTTGTCTAGTAAACTAGCTTCCTCATCATGCAGATAAAAGATCACATCTATATTAGATTCGTGCAGTCGTGGGCCTGCATAGATGTAGCTGCTTGGGTGTGTTCTTAGCTG
Organism: Nothoprocta perdicaria; assembly: GCF_003342845.1. Taxonomy (NCBI): domain Eukaryota; kingdom Metazoa; phylum Chordata; class Aves; order Tinamiformes; family Tinamidae; genus Nothoprocta; species Nothoprocta perdicaria. The sequence goes on along the minus strand of NW_020455596.1, from coordinate 246,694 downwards.
CATGTGTTTCTTGAGAAAATCTGGCTTTCTCTCCATACTGTTGGACTTCTAATTTTACTAGATTTCAAGTCAGATTGTGTATGTGTTTTCAGAATGGATCCGTATCAAACAGGTTTTTTAAAATTTATTTTGGTCCTTCATCTGTTTCTCTGTTTAGCAAATGTAGTTTGGGAGGAGAAGGCTGTTGGATGTTAAGGGGATTAAGAAACAAAGGACTTTTTATAGCTGTTGTCGGCTTACTAAAGAGATTAGCTCAATTCCTTGCTGTCTTTAGAGGAATCCAGTTCCCCAAGACAATGCTTTGCTGGTAGCAAAGACTCTTAACATCTTTCTTTGAGGACTGCATTATTTTTAACGGTCAGTTTTGTTTCTCTTGATCTGACTAAATTGATATTTCAATCAAAGGAGAGCAGGAAAAGTTGAACTACCTCAACTACAGAGCTACAGTGAACAGGTATTGCTCTTTATTAGAATTGTGCACTAAGCTTGAAAATACAGAGAAAGCTTTTAAAATTGCCACTGTGTGCTCTGCATTTGCCTGAATCCTTCTGATGATGAGGAAGAGCCTGCAAGCCGCTCTTGCATGCGACCCATTCATCAGTTTTCTTTGCTCTTGTCTCAGAACATCCCGCATTTCCCATATTAGCATTCTTCCAAGGCAACATCTGCCCTCTCTGTTACGGCTTCTGTGATCTGATAGTTGTATTTCTAGCACAAAAAGTTCATCCACCTTTATGACCAACAAAGCACATCTGTACTCGGTGTTCGAGCTTTCACAGCATTGGACTACAATACATCAATGAATATTTTTATCTGCAGGCCGCAGGACTGAATTTAAGCCATTTGGGGGATTTACCCTAAATATATGACAAAAGCCACTCAGAAGCCTTAATACTGTTCTATGGGATAATAAATTGGCTTTTTGCTATCTAGTTTTTTGAAATGCTTTTGTTTCCTGCCATTCTTCCTCAAAAAGAGAGCAGCTCAAACTCAGGTGAGGATTGTTACAACATCAGTGCTCTTCAAATAGCAGCTGAGGGTTTCTTACATAGTCTATATCATGTCATGACTCTCTTTTGCTACCTTTGTGCCTTTATTATTGTGCATCTGAAAGAGAACGCGTGCTGGATTTGAAGCTGCAGAGAACACACAGTACGCGGAAGGCTCGTGTTGCAAAGCAACAGAACTGCACAAAGACTTGTCCTCTGCCTGGAAATCTTATAAAACTTCATTCACTGCTTTCTTCAGTCTTGTTGTTTTACTGAGGTCCTCACTGCAGTGGCTCCTCATTTGTACCTAGAAATCTTTCAACTGATAAAGTTTTCCACTAAACATAAAGTGTTATTGACTTGAGTAAGATGCATCTTCATCTTCATAACCCACTAGCTTAAGAGAATATAGTTTGAATACTGTTAGAAACAGTACCACATGTTTTAGTAAAACTAAAATCTAGTTTTACTTGGCTGGACGGTTCAGGTTAGCGCTGTCATCTCTCTGAAGATCTCTTCCCCTGAGACGATGTCAAAATCGCATTGCTGGCTACAGCAGCCTGCTCAGGACAGTAGAAGAATTTCATAAGCAGAGCTGCCTCATCTGGCATCTTGATGCTGCCTCCTGGAGCTGGCTCCTTTCTCCAGCTCTGTGTGAAATGCTTATCCAGCAGCTACCAGTCTGCTCAAATTTTTGACTGTATTTCTGCTCTTGACAACATTGGAACTGAAGAACCTCATATTCCCCTCTTGTGCAGCCATCCTACCAAGCTATTTTTTTTCCTGGCTTTAAAGTGCTGCTAATCACTGCTAAAACTCTTCCTCCTGCCCTCTTTGCTGAAAGGATGAATGCCTCAGTCTCATCCCTGCTGGAAGAGCCACTGCCTTCAGCCATGGCATTCTGTACAGGAGATGTGGATGACATCCATCAGTCATCTGGTGTCATCTTGGCACTTCTACCTCACATCCAGACCATCTTCACCTTCCTTCCTCATCCCCACACTGAACACAAAGGAATCCCTGTGAATATTTTAAAAGTGGAATGTGTTGTTCTTCCACTGGCCTGTATGGAGACACCAAATCTGAAGTTTTTCTTGCGTCTTAAGAAGTAATCAAACTTAGTCTTTTCAGCTTAACCGTCAGTCTTTTCAGCTTAACCGTCAGCTTTGCAAGCAGGCTCCCTTAGGCCACCTTAGCACTCTTTCACTAGTAAATATTCATATATTTTTATTGATCAGTAGTACCACTCTTAGCTGTACCTCTGTTTTCCAGGTTTTAAGCCTTTTTTTGTCCTTAAGTAGTCAGTGTCACTGATCAACACTGTCTTCTGAAGTGTCTGGGGCGTTTGCTTCACATCTTCTAATCTTCTAATGCACAGTAGCATTAAATTCCTGTTAGAACTCAAAATGTTAGCTTTATCAAGTGCAACTTTTGTCACTCATGTTAATGGGTCTTGATTAAATACACACCCAAATACACAAAATTACAGTTTGAACTTGCTGTGTCTTCATCACAAGAATGAAACATCGGGGACCAGCTTAAAGATTGATTGAGTGGGCTTATCTAAGCAAGCATTGAGAGTAGCCAGAAGCAGTTTTTCAGAAAAGAAATTTTATTAAAGAAATTTATTAAAGAAATCATAGCTGACAAGTGTGTTTTAGTAAGGCTAGGCAAAGTAGAGAATCTGTTTTCTTGTAATACTCTTTTGAGTAATAACAGTTCAGTGTCAGCATCTGGAGATATCAAGAAGAGCTGGGCAAACAGCTTGCAAAGTAGTCTGGATCAGTGCTGTACTTATTACTTATGATTACTCTAAGCTGAAATGCAAAACTGGACTACTATGGGTAGAGCAGTTAATTTTATAACCTGGACATAAAGCTTGATTTGGTTGTAGTTATGTGCATCCTTGAGGTCTGGGAAAACTGTCTATGTAAAACATCTCCCTATTAGCCTTTTTTTTAAGAACATAGACGGCACTTTCTCTGGTCTCTGTGGCTTTCCCAGCTGGCCAGAGATTGCCTAAAAGAAAGTTTATTCTTCCCGGGATGGAAGATTGTTTGTTCTGGATTAACATTTTGGTGGTTGAGTATGCAGGTGTCCAACTTTGTTCTTGCAACCTAAAACCATTATATTTCCCCAACAATACAGGAAGATGAAGACCCCAACAAAGGTGACCAAAGTCGATCAATTGATCCAGGTGAAGATAACGTCACAGAACAAACAAACCACATCATTATTCCAAGCTATGCATCCTGGTTTGACTACAACTGGTAAGGAAGTAATTTGGAGTTGGAGGAAGGTTTGGTCTTAGAAATTGGTTGATTTTTGTCACAACTCGAGCCGAGAGGTGAAAGCAAGCACCATTTGGGTCCACTTCTCCTGTTACGAGTACATCTTTTCCATTTAAAAGTCTTTCTGGGCAGACTTGGGGCATTTTTCACAGATGAGGAGTGAGGGGGAGAATTTCAGGAGGGGATGTAACACAGATCTTCAAACTGGTTTCTCAACAATTTATGTTTTACATTGGTTTTCACAGACTAAAAAACAATTTCTCTTCACTACTTCCCTAGTCCTTGCAGGCTCTTTTTTGATTGCTATCTATTTCGGAAATCTGATGGCTTTTTAACTGTTGCTTCAGATTTTTACTTTGAAGATAAGTTATTGATTGTACAGGGTGCTTGTTTCTTTTGTTCTGGGGATCCTCCGTGGAATGATAAGCTCATGGCTTTCTATGAGCCATGTAATTCATAATAGTAACTCTGAGGTAAGCGTCATCTGAGCTGTTGGTGTAAGGCTTGGTTCAGGGTTCAGCTCTGTCAAACTCTTATCCTGAGTTGACTGCTTAGGCTGTATCTATGCTGATGGCTTGAGTTGACAGGAGTTAGATGTCTGTGAGCGGTTTCAGGGCTATGATCTTACTGGGATCACAGACACTTGACTTCAGGAAGGCTTTTGACACGCTCTACCGTAACATCCTATTGGGAAAGCACGAGGAGGTGTGAGCTGGATGAGTGGGCAGTAAAGTTGACTGAAAATTCTCTGAATGATAAAGCCTGTAGCTAGTGGTGTCCCCTGGGGCAACGCTGGCTCTAATCCCCTTCAGCTGGTTCCTTGTGATGAGATGGGTGATGGGGCAGAGCTCAACTGCAGCAAATTTGCAGCTGTTACCAAGCTCAGAGGAGAGGTTGATAGACCAGGTGCTTGGGTTACAGTTCAAAGGCACGTAGGCAGAGAAGGAACCTCATGAAGCTCAACAAAGGTGAGTGCAAAGTCAGGTCCCTGGAGATAATAACCCCAGGCACTGGGACAGGTGGGGGTCGATCTCCGGAAAGGTTGATCTCCTATGGAGAAGGACCTGGGAGTCCTGGTGAACAACAAGGTGACTGAGAGGACAGCGATCTCCTGGGCTGCCCGCTGCAGAGTGCTGGCTGCAGGCATAGCGAGGTGATCCTGCCCCGCCGTGCAGCCCTGGCCAGACTGTCCCTGCAGGGCTGGCTCCAGAGCTGGGCTCCCCAGGGCAAGAGAGACACGGAGCTACCAGAGCAAGTCCAGCAAAGGGTCACGAAGATGCTGAAGGGACCAGGGCATCTCTTAGGAGTAGAGACCAAGGGAGCTGGGGACTGTTCAACCTGGGCAAGAGAAGACTTAAGGGGGAGGAAGAGTTTCTTGGCAGTCATGTGGGAATATTAGGATACTTAAAAAGTAACCTATGCCTTAAACATACTCCACCAAGGTGCATTTTAAGGGTTTGTAGAGTACACGAAGATGATGTTGAGCTTCGGCCCCTGACTTGTGCATTGTGTTTGCAGTATTCACGTGATCGAACGTCGTGCTCTTCCTGAATTCTTCAATGGGAAGAACAAGTCCAAGACTCCCGAAATGTAAGTCAGACCTGTAAGCACGGACGTGTAATGGGTTAAGCAAGATAAATAAAGGAGCTTTCAATTTCAGGACTCCTGTAGTCGCTTCAGTTGTTCCTGTGTCAATTGGATACTCTCTCCTGGTGCATGAAAGAAGCACAGGACAACACTTGTAAAGCCGCTCATAGTATAGAGAAAACATCTAGATATCTAATTAACAGCTAGCAGTAGGTATCCAGGAAAAACAAAGTATTTCCTTCAGCTGAAGAAGCTGTCTGTGTTTTGTCTGTAGCGTGGGACATGGCAATCTTTTGTAGGCGTCTGGAAATTGTCTTGATACTGTAGAAACTTGTGATCCTCCTTACTTTTCTTGCTCCCTGGTGATTACACACTGAATTTCTAGAGACTCCGGTTAGAACAGCAAGTTTGTTATAGGAGGCTGTGTCAGAGTTTCAAATGGATTTTCCTCAGTTATATGTGGACTAAATGTTTATTAGTTCCCTGGGCAGCTGATGGGTGATTCTGAAAGAACAGATGAGGGCCAAAGAAAGAGCCTTCTTTAGCACTGGTTGGAGATGCAGAAAAAAATTGTCTTTCAGAGAGCTGGAGCTGTGCATTGCAGGAAGAAAAAAATTATATATGGAAAGCACTAGTAAACCATCTGGCGACTTGGAATTTATTTATAAAATTTGGTTGGAATTTTCTCAGTTAAATTTAGAGCCAAGTTTGCACCTATCTCATCTCCTTATGAGATCTGGTATCTACTGCACAGCTTCAGCACTTCGTAATTCGCAATTACACAGATGCATTTGTTCAAACTGTTTCAGGAACACTGTTAAAATGGTGAATGCAGTATTGAAATATTACAGGCGTTTCCATATACAGAATGTTTGATTTCAGATCTGACTAACAGATGCAGGGGTGCGATGCAGTGATTTTGCATCAGAATGTTTGTGCTGAGCATCTACAGCTTGCCCTGCAAGCCTCGAATGTGCTTTAGTAACAGTTTATCTCCCCTCTTTCTCTGAATGTAGAACAGAAGCGTTATTCAGAGCAAACTTAAAATAGGGATGAAAGACATGTTGATTCTGTGTTCTTTTTATCCTGGGGGCAAGTGAAAGAGCATTGGTCACACTTTGGGTAGACAGCTGCATTAAGTACCACGTATTGACTTCTGACGTGGTCGCTCTCAGAAGTGGTGGAACCCCATGTTTCCTTCTGCAGCGGGAACCAAAACACTGTCACCTCGTCAGTGACCCGCTAGTGGTGGCTTGTCCCCACATGAAGCAGATTGGAGCTGCTTCTCCACTAAATTCTAAATAAATTCTAGATTATCCTGGAGATGCATTTCTGCTGCTGTTTAGATACTGTAGGTGTAGTGGGTGGTCTTGGTTTTGGATTTTTTTTTATTATTATTTTTATTGTTAAGAAGTAAACACTTTTGTATGAATGTGCCTGCAGCTTCCGTGTTCAGGCTAGACAAAATGCCTTTCTTAAAGCTTACAGAGGTTCCTTCTTGTGACAGGAAGGCCTGAGGGGTTCAAGAATGTCTCAGAAGGGTTTTTATCTAAATACTAGTTGACTATCATTCTTGCTGTTAGCAAGTTTCAGCTGATGGGTCATGTCATTGTTCAGAACAGATTCCCTTCAGGATAAACTTTAGATATATTTGTGTCTTAGGCTTAACTCTCTTCACTTAGTAATGTTGCCTTAATTAATAAGTATTACACTTCCTGTTCCTGCAACTAGGACCACATTAAGGGGCTCATCCTCAAGGAGGCGACACCGTAGTTCTCTCCAGAAGCACTTTCACAGTGCCCTCATCTCTTCCCCTGTGCATGGTCCCTTTTTTTCTGTCGTGTAACATTGAGCATGGAGAAGCCCAACACTGATCTCAGACTTCTAGGAACTTAAAAATGTGACTTGGTCAGAACTGTGGATAGGTGGGATTTTGATAGGTGTCTTGGCAGTGCCCCTCTGCTTAAGCCTTACCTAAAATGCTTCAGAATTGTAAACATCAGCGTTCTAACCTTAAGGATTCTATGATTCTGTGAATGCGCAGCAATAACTCGGATTCACTTGTCTTGCAGATACCTGGCTTACCGCAACTTCATGATTGACACGTATCGTTTAAACCCCCAGGAGTACTTGACTAGCACTGCGTGCCGAAGGAACCTCACTGGAGATGTGTGCGCAGTCATGAGGTAAGAACACACAGCATGGTCTTCTGGTCACCACCTTTGCTTCAGCAGAAAGAACAGTCTCATCGTAACTGAAAATACTCCGCTACGTTAAGAAACGTTTAGCAGTGTTCATTGTGCTTCTGACTAACACGCTGTTTTCCTCTCTTAGGGTAACCAGAAGATTTTTATGCTATCCTTCATTTATAATGCTCTGCTTACTCCCTGAACTGTGCCAGCAGGTTCTTAACTTAGCGATGCTTGAATTCTGCAGTTTACTTGATAATGTGGAGGGTACTTTTTCAGAATTGCCTGTTTAGCTGCTCAGTTTTGTCTGCTCTGTCGGTTCTGATGGTCTTAAACTGTGAGGCGCAGCAGAGCCCTGGGATTTGGGAACTTGCTAAGTACAGCTCAGTGAAGAGCAGGTGTCAGCTAGATGAGGGAGGTGAAACAGTGGTTGTGACAGCCCTCCTAATTCAGGTATTGTCTGCAAATGGTTTCAAGTGTGCAGCCTTAGCTTTGCCTTGCCTGAATTAAGTGATAGTTCTGTTATCTGTAACTGAAAATGTCGCATTTTGTTTTATGTAATACGAAGTGAAGCTACTAGGTGTGCATAAAGCTCATGCAATGTGGCTTGTGTTGCTGTTTGCAATTAGTGAAGGATTGTAGGAGATTCTGAACTTACATTTGATCCAGAAACTTGTTCTTAAAACTTCCTTTGCTTCCTTTCTGTGAGATCAAGCTTAAGCAAGGCTCTTGATATGATACAAGGTTCATATGATTCTTACTGCTCATGTTTTTTTCACAGAGTACATGCGTTTCTGGAGCAGTGGGGTCTCATCAACTACCAAGTGGATCCAGAAAGCCGTCCCATGGCCATGGGGCCTCCCCCTACTCCTCACTTCAACGTGCTGGCCGATACTCCCTCCGGACTCATGCCCCTGCACATCCGCACGCCGCAGGTGAGGCCCGCGCCGTCGCCGCTCCGCGTTCACCTCCGCTCTGGGAAGTTTGTAGCTCCAGCCAGTGTCGTGTAACAGCTCACTGGAATAATTTAGCCGTGTTTGGCTGAAAAGCTCCCTTCTTTCTTGTCCATCCAGGTTGAAAGTTTCTGGTAATCAGATTATTACTCTTTTTTGCAGTCGAGAATGATGATACACTTACTATTCTGTAAGCCTGGCTGTTACTGGGTGCAAGTGATGTTAAGTAGAGGTATCTCTATAGAGTCACGTTTGACTTTTTACTCAGTCTGTGTTTTATTTAACATTGGTCTGCAAACTTTGAATAACTTTCAAATCCTGACCTTTTTCTCGTACCATTTTTTTTCCACAGGTTCCAGCTGCTCAGCAGATGTTGAGCTTTCCTGAGAAAAACAAAGAAAAGCCTACTGATCTGCAGAACTTCGGGCTTCGCACAGACATTTATTCGAAAAAGACCTTGGCAAAGGCAAGGATGTTTGGATTCCACCCTCCCACTCTCATCCTCTGTTTTACAGGTTTCCCTCCAAACCGGCCCCCGCTAGATAAGCAACGTATTTGTGTTGCTGATCTGTCCCTACTCTAGGATCTTTCTGTCTCGCTGTAGGACACTAAGATCGTGCACTTAAGGCTGTGCTGGTTACCTGATTTTGCAGAAATAAAGATGCATGCTCGTTCCGTGCCAGTCAATACTATCACTCTTCAGATGCTGTTGTTGCAGTATCACCTGTTGCACTTGGATGCTTCAGAATCAACAAACCAGCAAATGATTCAGTGCGGAAACTGAGGCCTTTAAACAAGGTCTTTAACTATCCTCTTTTGGCCACTCACACCAGCCTGTCTGAGATCAGCTTGTGGATCGCTCCCTTTTACTCATGAGCTCTATAGGTTAATGATCTGCTTGAAATGCACCTTGGGGCAGGATGTAGTGTTTATTCCAGAAAACCTTTTGTTTTGGGGGTGGCTTTAAAAAGGAGGCCTCCAGTCTAGAGAACGATACCTGCTGTTGTCCATTTGCCACAGAATAAATTGGGGTGTTTGTAGTCTCCGAGATGAAATTTTCTCCAAGAGTTTTGTAACTTCTAGGAAATTGAGGAGCCTTCCCCAAGCTGTAGGGGAGAGGTAAGCTTAGGGGCAAAGATTTGCTAAATATGCAGTTTATCTTGCTGTGATTACTTTTGTCTTTTTAGAGAATTTGTCCATTCATTAAGATTCTTTTTATTTTGTTGAGGTATTTTGCTTAAGCTACTGACAGGTCATTCCTGTCTTGGGGGAACAATTATGTATTTTATACATAAATCAGGCTGCCTTGGAAGCAAGACCAGAGTTTTGGTGGGTGGGAAGTTTTGCTGGCACAAGGCCTCTTCCCTTGAGAAAGTCCCCTTAACCTGACAGCATCTCAGGGATGCCTCGCTTGAGTAACAGCACCTCCGTGAGCAACAGAAAGCTGGGGGAGCGTAGCTAGATATTCCTTGTCTCCTCAGCTATTATCATTATTGTTATTATTGTTGCTATTGTTTTTATTGTTATTTTTTATGCTGGTTGTACGTGTAAGTGAAGGTAGCTGGTAGCAAGGAGAAGAGGGTGCTGAAACTGCTTTATTTTGGAATAAAGAGAAGTCACGAGTTTCTCTAGACCCGTTGGGAAGATGGGCTCTCTAGCTACTCCTTGAAAATGCAGGATCCACTTCCATATGTGCTTTAGCTATATGGTAAATCACTGAACCGCTGCAGGGGATGAGCAGGTATGAGTTAACTGGAGTATAAACATTGTAAAGAGTGGCCATCTGTCTGAGTGCACTGAATCACAACGGGTTCTGCCCTTTTTCTTAATGCTTTTTTTTCTTTTTTTGTATGCAAAAAAACCCTGAATTTCACAAATTTTCCTGTATTAATTTTATAGAGTAAAGGTGCAAGTGCAGGGAGAGAATGGACAGAGCAAGAGACACTGCTGCTATTAGAGGTAAGTCTATGAGGGAAAAAACCAAAAGCTGGGAAACTGAAATATACATAATATTACACATAGGTGTAATCGTCACATAGGTTAATCATTTTATTTGAAGGAGGAATGAATGGCATTCCCATGCTTTTATGGAAATGGGGTGAAAGAAGCAAAGTTTGTAGTGGGAGGTCACCTCTGGAGACCAGCTGATTTAGGTGGAGGAGAGGAGTGTCTGAGTATTTGGGTACGTATGGCTGCTTGTTTGTCTTCTTTAGTTATGTTTTTTTGAAATTGGGAGAATTTTTTATAGATAATCCCTCTAAGCTTTATCTTATCATTCTCAGTCATGGCCAGAAAAGTGCAACTGCCAGGAGTAGATGGCAGTGACACTGAGTACTGAAGCGGCTGCATGTGAGGTCCCTCAGAGCTTCAACTCTATCTAATTTGTACCTGCGACCCAGGGCTTAAATGTGTCGCATAAACTTCAGAACTAATCTTGCTGGACAGAGGGGCCTTTCATTACACAGAAGATGCTGATCCCAGAAGGGTTGAGGGTGGAAGGGACCCCTGGAGCTCCCCCAGCGCAGCCCCTGCTCCACAGGGACACCCAGAGCACGGGGCACCCGGTGGCACCCGGGCGGCTTGGGGAGATGCCCAGAGCAGGAGCCTCCGCAGCCTCCCTGGGCAGCCTGGGCCAGGGCTCGGGCACCTTCACAGCGTTGAGGGTCTTCCTCACGTTCAGGCAGAACTTCCCATCCTTCAGATTCGGTGTCCTTGCAGAGAGCGTCAAGAAGCTGGAATGCTATCAGTATGATAGTAAGTGTTATCAGTGTGATCAGTAAACTTGTTCAATAGTTAACAAATGTCAAGAGGAAAAGCAGAGACACCAGATGGTGAAATTGCTTGACAATATTCAACTCCTAAAGCCTCATATGGCTGCACTTTGGTAAACCGTACCTGATCAGCAGCACTTTGATTCAGGCTTCGTGGCTCTGGAAGCATGTTCGTTAGATAGCCCAAATTGTTTTTTCATGTTAGATGCCTGCTGCTTAGCCCACATCTTAATATCAAATGATGAAAAAATATGCTCATACAGTGGAAACAATTAAGATGTGGTCTGTGCTGTTCTTGCACAAGGGAAACCTAAGCCTTAATATCCCAATACACAGATTTCTTTGCTTGCTGGTACTGATATTTAAAGTTCATTCTTTTGTATATTTGTAACATAGTCGTTTATATGGCAAAAAGCCTAATGGAATAATTAGCTAAAATGCCCAAGTCTTAAATTTTAAATTTATTTAACAGGAGTTTAAACCAACAGCTCTTATTTGTTCTTCATTCTTGGATTTAACCTATAAATAAATCAGTAAAGAGAGTATATCAGTTCAAGCATAAGTAATTCAACTATAACGAGCCAGCTCTATCCAATTAAATCCTCCGGGTAGCTTTGGGCAAATATCTGCAGTGAAGCTCCAAAGCATAAATCTTATCTAAAATAATTACTGTCCTCCTGCCTATTGACTGAATGACCGGAGGGGGGGAAGTTTAAAAAAAAAGATAAAAATCCATTTTCCCTCCCAGAATCATCGTTGTTGCCCCTGCTTCGCCGTGTCTCCATGGAGTACTATTCTTGCAGAGGGAAGAGTGGTTTTCAGCTATTTATAATAAGGACAACTACTGTGAGACTCAGTCGTACAACAGAAAAATAACAAGGAGTGAAGGCGAGTGTGTAAAACCCACTGCACTGCCATTAAAAAAAAAAAAAAGGCAGCTGATCTGATGTGCTGGTGTCATTAAAAATAGATAGGTGGTGACACAGAGCGAGCTGCAGTGAGCTGCAGTTGTGGGAAAATGGGGAAAGGGATGGTCGAGCGCTGAACAAATATTGCCTCGCACGTATGAGCCAGAGAACTAAGCGGTTCTCAATGCCTGAACCCCCTGCCCAGGAGCAGGGTGGATTGCTGCTCACAGAGCAGTGTGGACGGCCCCACAAGCCCATCTTTTGTTCCCTACTTAGTCATATTTTTCTTTCAATTGAGTTTTTAAAACCATTCATGTCGTCTGGCTCGCGGTCTTTCCATCCACCTAGCACCTGCTGGGGCTGCCGTTCCTGTAGCCTGGTCCTTGCTCTCTAATCCACCTCTGTGTTTGGAGGGAAGGTCCAAGGAACCAGTGACCCCTGAAGATCTACTGGGATTTCCTACTCTCTTCTTGCTGAATTTCAGCAGCGAGGCCTGGCTTTGAAAAGGGAACTTCAGCCACGTAAAGCTGGAGCACCCGGAGAAGGGTGCCAAAAAGCTCCCACCTCCTGCTGCTCATCATCATCATCAAGGCAGCTTGCTCATCTTTTCTCTAATTAGCTCAGTGCCTTTTGGATGCCCAGCACTCTTTGTCTTTAACTTGCCCGGCAGTTTGATTCACATTTTTGAAAATGCTTCTCAGCTTTGTCACCTTTCGATCGCCAGGTCTTGCCACGGTATCGGGTTTGGGTAGATGAGTTTGCTTTGGAAGAGCTCGTAGTATTTCAGCTGCAAAACCACTAAAACACCCCTCGCGTAGGCTGGTGAAGTCAGCTTTTAGTACTGATGAGAAACGCTAGTTTAAACATGGTCCTGCAGGCAAGTGTCTTATAAATGCATAAGTGTTATACATATTGTGATGAATTTCATGGAAATGTCCACTCCCAGGTTGGGAAGCTCCTGTCGCACGAGCCCGACTTGGTTTTGCTGTTCTACTTGCCATAATTAACATGGAAGCACCCAGCATTTCAACATTTTGTGCTTGTAGGTGCGATTCAGACATGTCAGATGTTCCCTCCTCGTGATACGTGACATGGGGCAGCTGAGTAGCTCAGATTCTGCCTTTTGTTGGATGCAAGGCTGTGCATGCGGAAATTAAAGTCAGTCTTGCATGTTACTCTCAATACTGAGCCTGCTGGTAGTTCTCAGACTATGGGAATACATTTCAAGTGCAGAACAGCCATTAACTTCATCTGTCCTTAATATTCATGCTTAAATGTGTGTTGGGAAGCTCCGCTGTCGTGAGGAGTTACAGTTGGAGGGAGCAGGATGGCTTCTCTGCCTTCTGGAACATGTCAGACCTGCAGGCAGCCTCCCCGCTCGCTTGTTCAGGGTGATATTTTGCTAGACAAGATGGTATTTGGGCTTTTTATGGACTGCTTTGTTACCTTTTTAAAAACTAGTATCAGAACTTCCGCAACTCACGATCTTTAAATTGCTCAAGTTTTACTGACATTAAGGTTCTTCTGTACCTTCCTTCCATTTAGAAATGGATGAACTTCAGAATCAAATCCTTGATTTTAATTTGTAAGTCTTCACTTTATCAGGCAGCTGATCTGCATAATAATGCCTTGTCAACCAGAACAGTTGCCATAAATCAGAATGGTTAATATCCCTTAGAAAACTGCTCTTTTAGCTTCATAGCAGAGAATGTTTTCCTTCTTTCTTTTTTTCATTTTTTATCTTCTCCTGATGCATCAGGTTGATGCTGTTTCAGTTTGCAGAATGTTTGTTGGGTCTGAAAACTGGACTTCTGCACTAAGTAGCACCTATATGTGAAATAGAGGCTCCTTAGGGCAAGATCAGTATTTAGCACGTACCTGAGGGCACATAGAGAACCCTTAGGAGGAGGCAGACAGTAGTTTGGGGAATTAAAAGAAGGAGGGAGACTTGCTAAGATAGCAAATTTATTTCTCTTTAAAACTTCTTTGTGTGTGAGAACAAGATGAGGAGACAAGAACTGTGCAAATGCTGTCAGCAGATCCAAAATCCTCTGACAATTTTTTGATAAAGTAACAACATGAAATTTGTATGAAGCTCCCTGCAGCTTAAATTTAACTGTCACCCCAGTAGGGTGTTTATATTTCTTCTGCAGAATTTTGCTACCGGGAAAATCAGGATTTAAATAGTTGTCTGATTCTAATTTATTGTTCCATCCCCAAAATGGATGTAACCAGTTTAGTACCGAAAATTTCCTTCGCCTAAAGAAGTTCTCCCTGCTTGCGCATGTAGCTGGTGCGTGTCCAATAACCTTCCTCTTCTGCAGGCGCTGGAGATGTACAAAGATGACTGGAACAAAGTCTCGGAGCACGTGGGGAGCCGCACTCAGGACGAGTGTATTCTGCATTTCCTGCGGCTGCCTATCGAAGACCCCTATTTGGAGAACTCGGACGCGTCCCTCGGCCCGCTGGCGTACCAGCCCGTGCCCTTCAGCCAGTCTGGCAATCCCGTGATGAGCACCGTGGCCTTCCTGGCCTCTGTGGTGGATCCGCGTGTGGCATCGGCCGCAGCCAAGGCTGCTTTAGGTATGGCGACACTCCTGCGATTTCATCACCTTCTCTGCACAGGTTCAGGCTCTGTTCACCTGCTCTTAAAACCAGCTGCTTTGTAGAGCTGCTTCTGGAAGGGTAATAAATGGGGAAAAAACAAAATACAGTAAGTAGAAAACAGGTCTAATAATGTTGAGTCTTGTGTTCTGTTGTTACAGAAACTGCTAATTTGCAGACAAGTTAGAACATCTCTTAAAAGCCCCTGAGTATCTAGAGACTGCTGTAGATATTCCCCTTTTGCACTCACTAACCAGCTGCTGTTGGCCAACACTACTTAAGGAGCTGGTGTTACCGTGGTTGCTGTCACCTTCTGAGCTGTGCTAAGGGCTCGGTGCTAAACCTCCTGCTGTGCAGCAGCACAAGCAGGTAGCTTCTGCTACCTGATCAGTCACAGCTATTTATGACCTCCAAGAAACTGGCCAGAATAGTTCCAGTCACCTCTAAAAGACGAATTTATATAATTGGGAAGAGATTTTCTCCCACCACATTTGAGAGGAAAATTCACTAGTTAAGATGGAAAGGAGAAGCTTGGAAAATATATGTGAGAATTCATTTTGTCGTGAGTTTTATTGCCCATTGACAAATTCAAAACCGCTTTTAAATTGCCATGCAATGCAGCATAACATTTTCTGTGCCTTTTTTAACAGAGGAGTTTTCTCGAGTCAGAGAGGAGGTGCCCCTGGAGCTAGTTGAAGCGCATGTAAAGAAAGTACAGGAGGCAGCAAGAGCCTCTGGGAAGGTGGATCCAACATATGGCCTGGAGAGCAGCTGCATTGCCGGAACAGGTCCAGATGAGCCGGAGAAGATCGGTAGGCTGGCTATCAAAATACACTTATTTCAAATGAAATATCTGTGAATCGTGGTGCTCAGCCATTTCCTTCTGACTCATAGTAAACCTTAAATTCACCTCCAACAGAAAACAGGGATTGTGGTGAGGAGAGAGTGGGACAGGTCGTCCTGCCTCTGCTTGCTGCAGGATTATTACCTCTTGACATTAATGAATTTAAGACTAGGTTTACATTTGGCAATTTGTTTTCTTCTTCTGACTCAGTGGAAATGCCTTTGCTTGGGATACATACAAGTTGAGTGGGCAAGAACACCACAGGGAAAATTTTTATACCAATTCTGTGGGTATTAGAGTGCGTAGAACAGATGATGCTGCCTTTCTGGCATTATGGTTATGATGGAGCTAACTGGGTTTTATTGGCCTTTTATGTTTCTGTTAGGTCTATAACAACATTCCCTCACTGCTGAGGGGAACTTGTGCTCCGAGTACCCTGCCGACAGTGCTAGAGGCACAAGAACAACGTTTTGTTAAGTGGTAGCGTTGTATATAATAATGACAGAGGTCTTGACTCTGCTGCTGTACATTTACACTACCAGACTTGGAAACTGTCATTTGAGAGCTGGTTTTCAGCCAAATTACTCAGTAGATACTCTAGAATAAAGTTCATTATCCTGAACTTTGACACATACAAATTATTTGTCACTATAGCGAATAAAAGCATAACATTTTGCAGCTCTCCTAAAGTGACATCACTTTGTGAAACCCCTTTCCATTTAATTTGAATTTGTCTGTCATAAAATGGTATGATGAGTACAGCTGAGTACAGTTCTACATACTGACTTACCCTTCTCAAAGACTTGATAATTTGGTTTTAAAATAGTGCTTAACTGCTCAAGGTGTTTTGATAAAGCGCTGAATTAACTCCGCCCTTCTGCTGGCCTCTCTGATGTCGCTCTGAGATGGCCAGTGTCCCAGCAAGGAGACTCCAGCGTCACTGACATCTGGAGGAGCTGCTTCGCTCTTGTGCAGCGCTCACAGAAACAGCCAGCCCCTTCCAGAGCTGTTGAAAACAAAACCCAAACCCTCGCCCTTTCGAGTGTGCCAGGAAACAAACCTAGATGTTGTGCCATCTGGAGCTGGGTTAGATGTGATGGTTAACTTAAAAACAAGCTCAGCATACGTCCTTTATTGTTTGTTTTTATCCGTGGGTTTAATTGCTTCCCCTTCCCATAGCCTCCAAGCAGAGGCTTTCCTGCAGCGCGTGCACGTTAAGGACCTTCCTAAAACGTCTGCCCTTTGAGTCTAATTCCTAATCCTGTGGGATGAGCGTGGAAATGTTACCATCGCCACCCCTCGGGATGGTACTGCCCAGCCCTCAGTTAGCTTCTTCCCGAGGACAATTTGCACACAAGTTGCAAATAGAGTTTTCTGAAGTGCTTGTCGCTTAATATGGGGAGTTGGAGAGCAGATGACCATAACGTGATTATTTCTGAATGAGCCGTGTGGTGAGTTCGCTAACTAATACTGCCCTGTTGCGGTTAATGCGATTTGTATTGGGCTGTGACTAATGGCATAAATTAGGACAACAGCAGATGGTTCTCCCTGGGGGAGCTGCTCGGCGAGAGTGAACTGGGTCACTCCGCAATCTGCAGCACCCTCCACCTCCAAAACAGCTTTGCGCCGGCGGCCGTGGTGTGCTCTTGCAGAGGTGGGTTTGCTGTGGTGAGGAAGAGTGTGCTGCACTGATGTGTTACGAAGACGATGCCGGCGGTGCCGCATCCCAGTGTCACCCTGGAGATCCAAAAATACCTGCTGAGGGCTCCGCGCTGTGATTAAAGTTCATCAGTTGGTACACGCTCGAGATGAAGTTATATTATAGCTCCATAATCTTTTCAAAACTCCTCATATCGGCGAATTACAGGAAATGGGCGAGGGGAAAATGACTTGAACAGATTGCAGGAACTTATATTAGTGCTAGGAGTCTTTTCTTGAAGAGTCTTTTGTTAGCCTTTTTGTAAAGGCTGCTGATGGCTCTTTTAAACTGGTCTGGGAAAGCCGTAAGAGAATTAAGAGCAGATTCAGGTGGTTCGGGCTCTATGGTGAGCATGGCAGACCCTGGCAGCCAAGGTCACCTAGAGCTCCTTTTTGCAGCCTGGGAGGATTATATCACTCTTAATAATTGATCATCATCGCTGTAAAAAGCGAAGCTCACCTTTCTGCATTGACCTTGGGTAGTGTAGCACAGAGGTGTGCTGCTCGTGCCTGTGAAAGGTGCTCTCTGGGATGGGCAGGGTTGTCCGCAGGCTCAGGGCAGGAAGGATACAAATTGTACTGGGTACAAATTGTCCAGAAGAATTTTCCTTAAAGCAGCCTTCACTCGGTTGCTTTTTTTCTAAGCTCCAGCTAATCACTTTATCCTTGTGTCCCTATGTTGTGTCCAAACATCCAAGCATATCACCTACGTGTGCAGGCAGGATGGGATATCATGGAATCACAGAATGCTTAAGGTTGGAAGGGACCTCTAGGGATCATCTAGTCCAACCCCCCTGCTCAAGCAGGGACACCCAGAGCATGTGGCGCAGGGTGGCATCCAGGTGGGTCTTGAAGACCTCCAGAGAAGGAGACCTCCTCAAGCATCGCACTTCACTTCTGTGCCAAACCAGCATCTCCAAGTAGTTTCCTACCTCTGTAATCCTCCATATGAAATTGTGGATATGTAAAGTAGTCGTGTTTCTTTAAAATCCATTTCCTCTATTGAACTTTGAGGTGGTTGCTTGAGAGTGTGAACTGTGCAAGTTGGCTCATCAGGTCAAAAGTTGCATAATCCTTGACTTGACTTCATGGGAGGGCTTGGATGCTGTCCAGCCAGGGAAGGCCAGTGCCCAAATACAGCAGATTATCATTAGTAGAGTCATTATGGTTGGAAAAGACCTTTAAGATCAAGTCCAACCATATGTGTTTTAAACGTAGCTGAAGAAAGGATATTTGGTCGTAACAAACACAGGGTTTTCTTGAGTTACTCAGGACACCTCTCCAGAGGTCCTCAGGACGTTAAGCACTTGGCAATTCTTTGGGCAGCTGTTTTCTTTACAGTGACTCTTACTCTGCTTTATTCTCTGTGAGCTCTTTGAGGTGGCCAAATTAAGTGATGTGAATAGGTTTTCCTGTGTGAGGTTGTACTTAACTTTCACTGTTTGAGAAGGAAAAAGATATTTGAACATGCAGATGATGTTCATCATCTGCTTTGGCCTTTGAGGTCCTGAATGTCTCCTGTACCAGAAACTTCATCTTCAAAGCTTCTGCGTTTGTGGAGAGCGCCTTGTCTAATATGACTCTCCTTCTCAAGACATCATCTTTGTTCGAAGGAAGGGCCCTCGAGTGCCCTGAAAATAAGTGAGATTTAGGAATCCCTTTAGCACATTTCAGTGTTGTAGCATCGTCTGATTTCAGTGTTAATTGCAGCAGCAAGACACAGCATGGAGAAGGGATTGGTGGCCTGTAGCAGCAAGGAGAAGTGAGGTGAGATGGAACGGACCGGTGTGTGACAAGGACAAAGCTGCCTTCCCTAGCTGGATGGCCGGATATTTGCACAGGCAGAAGACTTGAAATCAGTTCTCTGTTTAGCTGGAATGGTTTAAAACCCGTTCCTGCCTTTCCAAGGAAGTACCCCGCTGTAGGTGTTACACTGCGAGAACTGAAGACCCTTTGAGTCCAATTTCATAAGAAACGAGTGAAAGAGTGAGCAAGGAGGAGCCAAGCTTTCCAGGTCGATGGTTGAACTGCACAGCAGGGGAGCCTGAGATCCACAGCGACTTGGGTCAGCTCTTCATGGAGTATTTGGGCTCTCTTGGTCGGCCTCACATTCCTCTGCTGCAACTGTGGCTTAAATGTCTGATAAATGTTAACACTTTAGGGATGAGTTTGTGTCGTGTTCTCAAATACATAGTAGAGAGGTGCACATAGAAGTACATGAGCATATGGGCAGTTATTGCTGTCCGTTTTCGGCACACCCATTCCCTCCCGGTCTCCAGGCTGTGATTTACCCTGGAAATGCTGCAAACCCAGCTAAAATGAGGAGCCTCCGAATTCTGCATTCGCTCCACATGCACCCAGGTGCCCGTGGGCCAGCTCAGTACCATGGAGCCCGTCAATCCTTGTGCACTAACAGGCCCAAGTGCTGCCCACGTGCCCGGCACGCTGGATGCGCGTGAGCCACGTGCAGCATGAGCAGAGGAGGCTCCTGTGCCCGTGGACTCCTACCTTGCTGCGGGAAATAAAAACTGCAGTTTAGATAATAGCCAAATTATCACATTCGGACCCAGGGATTTTTCCACAGCTACGGTATTTTCCTCCCAATTAAATATTAATGTGAAGGGCTGGTTTCTGATGAGCTGCCTGAGCGTGGTGCCTCTGTGCAAACACACTGGGCTGTCTTGAGGGCATCTTTAAACTATTTGCTGAGCTGAAGCTTGTGCGAGGAATTCTGTGCATTTTTATGTGGGGTTTTGCTTTTTGTTCTTCTCCTGACTGTGGAGTCGACTTAGCTGCTTATACTGGAAGTGCCACAGCTTGCTAGTGGTGCTGTAAATCATTCTAGGGAAATTATTAGATCGCTTCCCTCGCTGGCCTGAAGCCAGTTTAACGTCGGTGGAGAGTCGCTGGGTTTCCTTAGGAGTCGGTTGCAACATCTCTGTGCTGGAAAACAGGGCTCCCTGACCTTGGAGGCGATGCCCAGAACAAAACAGGTTTCTGCACAGCTGAAATTGGCTCTTAAAACGGAGGCCTCACCTTTTTACCACTTAAAATTGTCCAAAGACTGGAAGTTTTCCACCCTGATTTACTTTGGACTTGGCGTTTTGTATGAATCAGTACTTGAGAATCACTCTCTGTCCCCATAGCTAAGTTTTGGGCCGCTCATCTCTAATGATAGCAAATTCCTTTCTTAATTCCCTTCTATTTTAGTACTAGAAATGTTGGATTTCAGAGTTTCACCTGAACCAGCACGAGGACGCGTGTGTTTGTGTCCAGCATCCTCCCAGTCAGAGCTCCCCAGCCTCATGCCCGCTGAGCCTCCGCGCTTGGGGCCTTTGCTTCTTCTCCAGCGCTTTCCTTGCAGAGCTTTCCCTCTCCCACTCCTGCGCTTGCGTTGGAGCTCTGCTTCAAAACAGCTCTCTGAAGAAAATCTCATCGAGATGTTTTTCCTCATGGCGTTTCTAGGTCACCAAATCCTAACTTGTAGCCACAACTTCGGAGGACGTCTCCCCAGCCTCCACCAATTGAATTACTGTGGCAAATACATCTAAGTAGGTTTATCGTCTTAGAAGAAGCTAAGAGGGAAAATCTTTATTTTTCAATCATACATTTAAATACATTTTTCTAATGTATAGGGGGAACCTTGTAAAAGCTGCTCTGCAGAATTACTGCTGTTAAAGGAGAACTCTGCGCATCTGTTTTGCTTCAGCGTAACGCCTGGGAATTACCAGGAAAATGAGGATTACAGCAAATGAGCACTGTACCCCAACTAATGTCTTTAGAAGCTGTCTTAAAGGTGGATCAGGGCTTTTCTGCAGCGTTTTGTGTCTGTGTGACAGCATGGTTTGTATCCCGCGGTCTAAGCAAGCCCCCTCTTTAATCCTGCTGGCCGTTCAGTTGTGCTGGGCTTTCTGCTCTCGCAGCTCTGCGATACCTGATAGGGGTTTAGTCAAGGGACAAGAGCTTGTGCTGACACTTCCCTCTGGTCCCCGCTTGTGGAGACCAGATCCACCAGATCCCTGCTGCAGAATCCCTGTGCACGCGCCAGGCAGAAAGAGCTCGTTGTGGAGACACCTCCTGCCTCTTCTCCATCGTCCTCCATCTCCTGGGGCCTCTCTGCCCCGTCATTAGTTAGAGCACTTATTTAAGTGCTCTTTAAAGGAAGAACTTAATGAATGAACCAACAGTTAGCAGCGAGGCTTGTCCTAAGCGTGAGGATATGTAGCTGGAAATGGGATAATTAGTGTGGAAGCACTTTGCCTGCAGCTAGCACGTGGCACCCATATTCTGATATTGTGCTGCCAGAAGGATGAGGGCTTTTTCCCATCTTGTTTTAGTCCCATTTGTATCCTGTTTAGGCCGTTACCTGCTCTGCCTTTGCAGGTGCCAAAGCTAAATGGGATAATAAGCGGGCAGCAGTCCCTCGAGCAGCAAGCTGGGCCTTGGCTGGGCTCTGGCGCCAGGTTTCGGCCCCGAGCCAGGCTTGGCAGAGGATCTCACACGCGTATCCTCTCCGGAAGACGCCGTCGCCGCGTAGGCCGGAGCTTCCCCTCCTGGGGCACTCGAGGAAATCTTCACCGCTCGGAAACCCACTAGTTGGGCTCCGTGGAGAGCCCTGCGTGTCCTGCAGAACGTGCCAGCGAAGCCTCGTGCCGTGGGGACACCAAAGCCATGACCAGTGCCAACCCCTTTAGGATCAGCGCTGCGGGTGCAGCTCGAGCTCTGCTTGCTAAAGCATCCTGGAAAACTAGGGAAAGCTGGGAATGAGCAGCCCATCCCGTAGCAGCGCCGCCGGGAGATGTGTTCGTTCAGCCTCCCTTCTGCTCCTTGTTTGTTTGGGTAACTGTTGTGGAGGCAAAGGAGACACTTTCGGCTGGTAACTTACATTGTTTTCGTGGTTTATGTCTAGCCAACATGATGCTCGACTGTGATTCATGGTTTGTTTAGCACCTAATTAGAAAGCTGCAGTTGGGCTCTTGAGGAACTGCCGTACAGCTTTGTATTTTTTCCTCTCTGTGGAAAAAGCTGTTCGTGTTTGCGTTTTGCTTGGCAATGTCGTTGATCCGCTCTTCAGTACAAACCCACGTACACTGCTGTCAGTACGGATGAGAAGGGAGTGAACGGTCCCAAGTCTGAGTGAGATGTTGTCCAACAGCATCTCATCCAAGAAAATCTTCAGATCAATTGTTTCACTCCTTGATTAAGAGGCTTTGGGACCTGTGCTTGATTAAGATGCTTTGGGACCTTCAAAACCCACCTGGATGCCACCCTGTGCCACATGCTCTAGGTGCGCCTGCTTGAGCAGGAAGGTTGGACTAGATGATCTGTAGAGGTCCCTTCCAACCTTAAATATTCTGTGATTCTGTGAATCTGTGGCTTCCTGTGTCCTGGAGAGTCCGCCATGGTGGCAGCTGAGAGCGCGTGACGCTCATGACACCAAGCACCAGCATAGACGATGATGGTAGCAAGGTACCATATCCAGCGTGATGTTCCCCTCTTGGCAACGCAAGTGGTGGAGGAACCTGCTGTGGATGCGTTTGAGGGCTTGAAAATGGCAGAGCTCAAGGTGCCCCGGGGAGCAACTTATCTTGAGGAACCACACAAAGCGTCTTCAGGTACTTGTGAGCCAGCTGGTTGGGGAGCTCGTGCAGAGCAACGTGTACAGGGGGGTGAAAGGAGGTGCTGTGCAGGGCTTGGCATGAAAGCGTTGACAGTAACGGGTAACTGCCTTGACACGCATGACATGGGGAGCAGGAACTGAGAGGTAAAAGAGCGTCAGTCCACAGATTTGCTAGAACCTCGTGTCACTTCGGGTAATTGTTTCCATGGCTCCTCTGGAGAGCTTGAACCCAGAACCCCGGTGTTGACATAATAATGCACAAGGTGGAGTTGAAATCTAGAGCTTCCAGCAAAGGCGGCAAAGGGATCGTGCGCTGCGGAGGAATTACAAGTGTGGCCGCCTGTAATTGAGGTTAATCATGTAAGTGACAACCAGCTCCAGGAACAAATTGGCTGTATTGGGAAGAACATTTTATAACACTGCGGCTTGCCGGTGGGAATTACTGTTTGACTTGAATACTGCAGCCCTGGGCATGGAGCTGGTGTTTTATACAGCTAAAAGGGATAGTTCTTGAGGGTTCTCCCTCTATAGGCAAACTGGGCATTTCTGTATAGACAGTTGAACGTTTTGTCTTGCTTATCAAGCTGAGAAGCAAAACCTGATAGATTTAAATGTAAATTTAATTTTGGTTTTTGAATTAAGTAATGTAATAGGCTTTTGATCTTCCAGGAGTTCAGTGGTGTGCAGCTTTCTTTAAATGATTGTCAATGCAGAACAAGAAATTTTGGTTAGCTCTGAAATAAATCTTGAGTGTAATAAAGGGATGTCATGGCAATTCTAACTACTTTATTAATTTGCATTCTCAGAAGGAGCCGAAGAAGAAAAAATGGAAACAGAGACAGATGGGCAACAGTCTGAGAAGGTAAGCTTGCTTTGGGACGCTGCTTCTGAAGACACAGTTGGCGTGCTTGGAAACCTGCATTATTATATATTAAAACATCTGATTAGAAAGGTGAGCAGCACTGTGCTGGACAGAATATGTATCCAGAGTGAGCAGTTGTTCCAGCGTTTCCATCTCTGTAGTAATGCATTTTCTTATGAGTGGTTCAGTCCTATGTCACATGGAGACATTTCTTTCACGAGCGAACTGAGAAGAGCCATCGTCAGGTTCAGTTTTCCAGTCTCAAAGAAAAAAAGGTCAGAATTGGAAGAAAACAAAACGACAACAACAAAAATGGTTCTGTAATACATTGTAGAGCCTTAAACTGCATGTTGTGGTTTATGGCTCGTAGTACTCAAGAGCAAACATCGCTGGGAGCTCTGCCAGTTGTCTCAAGACAAAAATGTCCTTTCCCAAGTTGAATATTATTGCTGACCAGACTGTCAGGAAGGGAGCAGGGTTTTCCAGAAGTCTCTGCATTGCTTGGGTTGCTCTCAGAACGTGGTGGGCATTTTCGGGGCGCGCTGCATGGAGCTGAACAGGCAGCCTGAAAGAGACTGTCCCAGTTGGGAGCAGTGATGTAGCGGTGGCAGAGGGAGACGGGTTCTGCCGAGCTCCGGGGTTCACTTGCAGCATTTCTTTTCAGTCTTGTTAGAGCTGCAGGTGAAACATCTGGGTTGGGTTACTGAGCAGAATAAACTGTAACAGCCATACCAGGAAATCTCTTACAGTTGGTCTCAAATAACTGCCGTTTTAGTTCATTTTGACAGCCTTCAAAATTTTATCTCTTTATGCTGATGAACTAATTTGAACTAATAAGCCAAGTTAACAGTGAAAGTCTTTGATAGCTCCTCATTCTTCAAAAAACCCTTCGTCCCATTCAGGTTGAAAACAAAGCGGAAAGTGAAACTGAGGAAGGTGATAAAACACAAGAAGGAGAAAACGAGAGAAATGCAGAAAAGGAGCAAGATAGTGAAGTGACTGCAGAAGCCAAGCCAGGTAATGGTTTCCAGCTGCTCCTCAAGCTGTGCTGACTTCAACAGCCTGCCTCTGAAGTGGTTGGAATAGACCATAAACTCAACTGGGGCAGAAATATTTCCTCTTGCACATCAGGCTGTTTCATGGTTCAGTAGTAAATATTCTGGTTTAATTTCACTGCAAAGCCCAAGCACTAAATTCTTTCCTGAGCTCATTTTAGACTCCACTTGGTCTTTCATGTTGACTGTGGTGACTGGGTGAACAAATTGCCGTTCCAAAGCGGGCGCAGGTGGTGCACATTCTTTTCTTCCCTCTATATTAGCACACCATTTGATCATTCCTGATGCGAAGAAGTAGGACTGCTCACTTTTATACTTAAAGCTAATCTGCCAACTCAGCTTCGCTGTGAAGTGGTGCGGGGCTTTTGCTTTGGGAGACTAAGGAGAATTGCCTTTTTTCCACTTAAGACGCTATTTTATTGCCATTTATTTTTGATACGTCCATATGGCACAACTACAATATGTTGTTGTTGTCTGCAATTTATGTTCAATGTTTTAGCCACAGGTAAAACAAGATGTGGCTGGTTTTACGTATAACCAGGTGCAATAATAGCCTTGATTTGAAATGCAGCAAAAATTCTCCTGATGAGGAGGCTGATGGTGGAAGAAGAGTGGACACAATAGAATCTAAAAGTACTTAAAGATGACATTTTATTCCACTGGATTCTCTTAGAATTGCTGTATTTGGACCATAGCAGTGCCATATTGTAGGAACATTGCAATAATAATATTGCGTGCAATAATAACTGTGCATGCAGTGGAATTGCCCCCCAAGATGCAGTAGTTGTTGACAAAGGCAGAACGTGCGTAACAGATCTGGGGGAAATCTCTTTCAGAAGAGAAGGAGGCCGAAGAGAACAAGGAGAACGTTGATGCAAGCAAAGACAAAGAAAATGAGGCTGGGAAGAAGAAAGTGGAACACGAAATCTCAGAAGGAAACGTCGCTACAGCTGCAGCCGCTGCTCTTGCCTCAGCTGCCACCAAAGCAAAGGTTTGTTTTATACAGTTAGCCACTTGCAGCTCACATTTAAACTCTTTAAAATGGTCCTTTGTGCCAGTCCCGTGGGATTTTGTGTTCTAATCTGTAATACCTTGAAGGAGCGCAAGTGCCATCTTCCATTTCTTCTGCCTGAACTCCTAAGTGAAACGATGTATAATTTATTTTAGGCTACTTCATGTAAGCTTATGCAATCTGACCATCCCTATGAAGCAGCCCCAATCTGCAATCATGGCTTTTTTGGAAGGGTTTTGCTGCTGCATCTGCAGCGCTGCTGCCATGGGTGGCAGATGCCCCTGCTCTTCGTGTGCCCATGGGCTGCAGCAAATGGGAATCCCTCTGCACTGGCACTGCATCCCTAAAACAGCACCATGCTTAATTCCAGTGCAATGAGTAGAGGTGCTGTGTGTCTGCTAAGGAGAGTAAGACAAAAACACGTCTTTAAATTGGTGTTTGTTGTCTATAGGTCCTTAAAGAGCTGTAGTGTAGATCGCTGTTCTGTGCAGTGACTGTACTAATTGAATGTTCTGCTTCATTCATTTTGGTTTTGCTGGAATGAATCTACCTTTGCTTCCTTACATTTTTTTTTTCCAAAATATATTTCCTCTTTATATATATTTAATGCAAGATGCAGTTTGGGTGCTATGCTGCTCTTGGATTCAGTGCTATGTTGTTTTATAGCTAGCAAAAGGAAAGGATGGATGTGATTGATGTCCTGATGGTTTTCCGGGATGTAATGGTGAGCATAAGAAAATGTTGCCTGAGTTGTACTGATTTTTCCAGTCTAATCCCCTTTGACTCATGAAGATTTAACTTTTCTTTGCTCTGGGAGCCTCATACATCTTGAGAGGATAATACAGTGATAATCAGTGTTATCGTAACGCGTGGGATCCCTTTGCTGTTAACACGAGATTTGAGTCTCCTTCTAGTCAGTGCTGCGTTTCGAGGCAGGTTCTCAAATGAAACGTTACTGCCTTCACCCTTCAGTACCAGAGGAACTGATACTGAAATGTTAAGCCCTGCAGTCCCCCTTAGCAGGCAGGCTTTAGTTTGTTATTCCAGTGAAGTGCCCGTCCTAGCCGGCCTCCTTGCGGGCGCTCTGCCACTGCAAAGCAGTTTAATGGGTATTTTAGGGGAGGCTTTTCCCCCGAATATGCTTGCAGCAACTCCTCTTCCTTTGGGGGTTGTGGGACTGGAGGGAGAAGGGGCTAATGGTAACTTTCCTTATAATAATGTTCTAGGAGAATTTGAGCTTTATATTGCTGAAATAATGTATTATAATTTGGATGCTCATGCTTTAGAGCAGAGTTCAGGTTCATCAGGGTTTTTTTCCTTTCCATTCGCACTAAGAAGCCAGATAGTATTAAGGTTTTCAGTGAGCTGTGTGACCCTGTCTGAGGGAGTAACTCAACTCTTGAAACCAAACTTCAGAGTTAAAACACTTCTCACCTGAAGAGCTGTTGTGAAATTGCAAGGAAGGAACGTTGCATTAGTGCAGTATTGCAATTAGCTTCAGAATATATGGGGATTAAAGACACTTGGATTTCCTTCCTTTTGAGATAGGACAGCTCTGGTGAGGCCGCTTGCTTATCTGAAAAATGTTGAGGATGTGCCCACTTATGGGAGAGAAATACACATCCCACGTCTATTTCACAGGTTCTTCACAAGCACAATTCCTATTTTAGATCCCCTTCCCTCTCCTTTCTTCCCAGGTTGTTAGAGCTCACCTTTCCTCTCTATTAATAGCCCATGATGGAGCTACAAGGGTCCCCTCCTGCAGGTCGCGTTGTGTGGCTGAGCTAAAGATCTTGTGCTGGAGCTCTCCATCCATCACTTGCACTGCCTAGCATGGTTCTTCTCTCCATAATTTGACCTCCTGCATAATATTGACCATATAACTTCTCTTAATTTCTGTTTTAAATTATTTGGGATTAAATACGTGTTTTTATTGATGTCAAGAGTAGTGATGTGGAATCCTTTGTAATCCTCCATAAATTGTCCCATGGCTGATTAACTTTGCTGTTAATCTCTATTTTTAGTCCAGAATGATTACCACTGATTACTGCGTGGCTTCCTTTGCCTGTTGAATTGAAAAGCCCTTGGTTGTCACCTCTTCCTTTCCCCTGTAGGCGCTTAGGAACATAAAATTCATGATATATCATTTGATAAGCCGCTCACCTTGTCTCCCCGCAAAGCCAGCCCTCCTCCTGCCCCATTCCCCGTGTGTGCCAGCGACGCTGTGCCCGGGACGCAGCCTTGGCTGGTGCCTGCAGAGGCTCTGGGCAGTGCCCACCATGGGCACCACCAGCCTGAGCAGGGAGCTGGCAGCAAACCCTAGCAGGGGGCGTCATTCCCATGCTCGGCTTTCCAGCACCGGGAAACCTGGGGGCGTTTTCTTTCTCCAGCAAGCAGCAGCAAGCTGGGTGGCACTTTTAGGGCTATCCCATCTTCATATATTATTTAAACAAGTCATCCCCCAGGCTCGTGTGCAGCCCTCCACAGGGTAAAGCCCGTACCACACACGCAGGCCTTGCCTTTATCTGCACTTCGTTATTTCACGCTTTAAATCCAGCTTAGCTTTCTACCGAAATGGGAATACCAAGCGACCTGGTTGTAAAAGGAAGCTGGGGAGAGTTTTTTGGAGTTACTTTTAAAAACTTCGTATACAAATAGTGTAAAGTAAAGACTTCTCTGCAGAGTTTCCCGGCCTGAACTGCTGCATTGAGAAAGCTTAGGTTAGTGATAGGTTTGTGAATGCAATGGGAGCACACTGAACTAGAAAGCTTCCAATTTAGTTCAGCAAAGAATATTTTAATGGCAGAGGCGTGCGCGAGTCTCCTCAGTGTTTCTGTGGGTCATTCTCCCCGAGAGGCTTTTGGTGAAAGCTTTTTGGGTGCCCTCCAGCTGACTCGCTTTGAGCCAGCCCTTGCTCCCGCGATTGCATTTGCCCTTGGCTGAGGCCCTGTGTGCTGAAGGCTTTAGGGCTGAGCTGGGTTGCTGATGGCAGGTGAGCAGGCACAATGCCTTTGGTGGTAAAATTTGACACCTGTATATTTGTTAAAAGCTTAATCTTCCATGGGCTTTTGGTTCTGAGCGTGAGATTGATGATGCGAAGTCTTATTTTCTCTTCAGAAGAGAAATGGAGGGGCTGGAGCTGAATGCAGGTATGCTTGGTTATTCATTCCCTTAAAGTACGCCGTTGTTTCATGCACATTTCACAAAGTAATTTGTTTTACCCTCAGCACCTGGCAGCAGTGGAAGAAAGAAAGATCAAGTCCCTGGTTGCCCTTCTGGTGGAAACGCAGATGAAGAAGCTGGAGATAAAACTTCGTCATTTTGAGGAGTTGGAGACCATCATGGACAGAGAGAAAGAGGCAGTAAGTAGGGGGATACGTTTCTGAAATTCTGGATTACGCTCCTATATGTCAGCAGTTGGAAAACCAGCAGCTTCAGCTGTTCCTCACCTTTATGCAGTTGTTCATACCTCAGCAGAATTCTTAATTACTCCATAAATTACGGTGTTAGATTCTCTCCTGAAACATAAGAAGGCAGCTAGTTGTATCCTGAATTTGCTTCCTAATCCTTATTCCTCTGATCCAAGCACGAACACAGAACTGAGTGTTTCTGAGGTGCCGTTCCATGAGCAATGTCTGACTTAAGAATGTCTTTCCCTGTAAAGAAAATGAAGTGGTTGGAAACTTTACTCTTTGCCTAGAAGCGGGGGGAAACCAGGACTGGCCCCCTCTTCCTCCCGACCCAGTTTAGACTGGGGATTTGGGGTTAAGTATCCAGTTTTAGGAGGGTGTTCTCAGTAGCTCTTGGAAAGATCTTCCAAGGGCAATGCGGTAGCAGCAGAATGCATGCTAAGGAGCAACAGTTTCTCATTTTGTTATAAGGAAATTGCCTGAGCTGGAGAGGGAAATGGCAGCCTGAAGAGAAGGGAGGGACACGGCAATATCAAGAGTTGAGAAAGATGCGAGAGTTAATGATTGCTCTTGGGGAACAGAGGAGTATCCAAATAAAGCCAAATTAGCACATCTGAATACAAAGTGAAGTGGTGAGGTAGGTAGAGAAGAGGATCTGGGCAAGCAAAGCAGGAGGGTTATTAGCTGCTGTCTTTGACCTAACAAGGTGGTAAGGCAGAGCTCAGGTTCTGATTGAGGGCCACCCAGCTGAAAGGTGGTGACACCGAAACTGTATCTGTAGCGTGTTCCAAGCAGGGCTTCATTCATAATGCAACAGTGACATCTCAAGACTTGTGCATAGCTGTAATCAGGGCATAATATGGGAGAGAGACTGTCTCTGCCTGTCAGCAAGTGGGTGCTGCACCCAGTGCTGGGTCTCCTTTCACCTCTAGCTCAGCTGCCTTTCAGAGGAGCAGCCTCTCTGCAGCTACTTGGGTTTTGTTGGCCGCCAGGCAGATTTTGCCTTTCTCTGCCGTGCAATTAGCAGATTTTCATCAAGATGTTGTTACCGTGGGTATGCTGAGAAGATAGTGAGTCACGGTGCCGGGGTTTTTCCCCGTGCTCTACCGTGTGGGTTTAATGGAGCTTCCACCCTCACCTTGGCATTAATCACCCTGATGGGGTTTGACAACGTGTGGTCTGTTGGTGGAGCAGGATGTCAGCAGGAATTTCTTCACTGCTCGGCGTCCTCAACCCCTTCAGTGCAGCATCTGCTTCCAGTGCTGACTGGCAGCTTAAGAAATGAACCCAACTGTTTTGCAGGGGTTCTCTGCAGACCCCTTTATCTGGAGGCTGCATTCTGGTATAATAAAAGGGTTTTTCTTTATGTGCATACAGATTTCTCCCTTTCCCCCTGCCCGATGGCTAAAATTCAGTCTTTTTCACTTTTCACCTTTGATATTTAGTGGACTAATTAAAGCAAAAATGTCCTTCGTGTCCTTGCACACTTCGCAGGTGTCCTTATTCCTCCACAGACACTCTTAGAGTAAAGATAAACTGGTCCTGCATTTAAAAATATGCGCTCCAGACTGGCGAGTGTTAAGTACGAGGCAAAATGCGTTTGCTTCAATTTATAATCTGAAGCAATTTCAGCACTGCCAGCTCTGGGTGTAACCAGGGATTCTATTGACAGGTGCCTTCTTGACCCAGAATCTGTAATAACACAGCAGCCCCTGCACTCTTCAGTGTTTGTGCAAAGGGAGGGATTATTTGCTGAAGATGGGCTTGTGATACAGTGATGATTGTGGCACAGGGATACATTAAGTGCTCCTAATAACATCTTCTAATTGCAAATCACTTTGCAACAGCACAAAAAAAATGCGATTGGGAAACGATGGCCAGTAGCGTAGCATTCATGAACGTGTACCTAAAAATTTGACCAATTTGATGAACGGGAAAGAAGCAACGATACAAAATGCAGAAAGCTGGTCGTGGCAGCGCCTCTCCTTATTAAGCCTTTGTTTGGGGTCATTTGCAGTAATTGTCCTGCCACCTCCTGAGTGTGTTTTCCTGCATGCACAATTACACCCCTGGTGGAGGTGTCTCCTCGCAGGAACCCGGCGCCTTGCTCAAGGACAAAGGGGTCGTGGCAGCATGAGCAATCACACCGTAGGCCCTGCGTGCCGCAAAACAGCGCGCGCCGAGGACCATGTGTTATTCATGAGCTGCCTCCCTACCTGGTGCTGTGGAACGTGGGTTCTGCAGGAAAATGCTGTGTCCACCAATGCAGTCACACTGAGCTATCGGTGGAGCTCGGCCACCTTTGGAGAGCTTCTGCAGGGTTTCCTGCTTTACACCGTCTGTGTTTTAAAATACACGTTAAACATTGGCAAATCGGCAGAGGAAAAATAAAAGCCACCCAGATCTGTATGTCCAGCTGTTTGAGAGTTACAGATTATAATAATTTACAATGATACACTGTCATGGTGAAGGAAATTATATCTGGAGAACACCATGCTTGGGTGTTACAGGCACAGAGCGGGATCCTGCCTGCAGGCACTGAGCACATGCTGCTGCCTCTGTGTTCTGCTTCACTCTCTCCTTAGAAATTGTCTTTAGTCGCCCTGGTCCCTCCATCCCAACCTGCAGGACAGGGCAAAAGAGGAAGAGCAGCAGCTGCTGTGAGTGCATTAAGGCTGAATGTGCAGCCCAGTTCTTGTGTCGTGGGGTAATTGGTTTCCTAAGCCGCTCTTTAGAGCAAAAGAAGGTGGAATCATCTGTTCCAGGGAGAAAATGGAGTGTTGCTTTTCCCAAAGCCTCTTGCGTATCAGGTTGAGATGGGTGTCAGCAGGAGAGCCAAGATGCCATGCAATTATTTGCAGAAGCAGCATTTTTCATGTGTGCTTTTTACCTGTTATCTTCCTCTTACCTTTTTCCCCTCTCTTCCTGGCACAGCTAGAGCAGCAGAGGCAGCAGCTGCTGACAGAGCGCCAGAATTTCCACATGGAGCAGCTGAAATACGCCGAGCTAAGGGCCCGTCAGCAAATGGAGCAGCAGCACAGCCAGAACCCGCAGCCGTCCCACCAGCATCCCGGCGGGCCTGGCATGAACCCCCTCGGAGCACCAGCACACCCAGGCTTGCTGCCCCATCAGCAGCCCCCTCCATACCCGATGATGCACCACCAGATGCCACCACCTCACCCGCCGCAGCCAGGTAAGGCCTGGAAGGGGCAAATGCCCTCGTCTTAGTCATCACCATTTATAGTAGCTCCAAAGAAGAGGAGTTGCTGGGTATAATTAGACAAAGTGTGAGAGGCGGGCTGTGTTTTATAATGGGCTTCTTGTGAAGTGGGAGCAGTTTGCTGCTAAATCATTAGCTTGGCTTGTTCTGCAGCTTCCTTGTAGAGCTCTGGCTCCGGTACCAGACGTATGAATGGAAGCTGTTGCAAACAAGCCAG
Organism: Nothoprocta perdicaria; assembly: GCF_003342845.1. NCBI lineage: Eukaryota > Metazoa > Chordata > Aves > Tinamiformes > Tinamidae > Nothoprocta > Nothoprocta perdicaria. The sequence continues at coordinate 214,464 of NW_020455596.1, read as the reverse complement.
ACTGCGTGTGTTGGTCCAGGGCTGTCTTGGAGGATGTGGCATCCCAGGTTGCACCGTGTTATTTCTAGGCTTGCTGAATGTTGTTACCAAAAAGCCAGAAAATGATACCAAGCCTGTGTTGCAGCACTTTACTCATCATAACCTGATGCATTAAACAGCCACATTCAGCATCCAGTCACGTAGGTGAAATAGCTCAAACCTCTACTGTCAAAATCTGTATTGCAAAAGTAGGAAAGCCTAGAAAGAATGAAGATTTCCCGCCTTAGATGAAAATATAGCAAGGTCTGTCTCATATTCTGCCTCCAGCGTGATGGTGCTTATAAAGAGCCACAAATGCTTTACATTCATCCCTGTTCTGAGTAAGAGAAGAAGTTTTGCTTTGTAGAACACATAGTCTTAAAGTCTTACAGTTAATCGGAGAATGCCTGTAAACACAGTGTGAGCAGAGCACGAGGGAAGGTGAAATCACTGCTAAATTGAATTAAAATTGAATTTTGAGACCCGGCTCGACGGCAGAGCCCAGCAGGGTGTGAGCAGTGGGACAGGGTGGCGCTGGAGACCCGGAGCTGGCGGGGAGCCCAGGGGCCCGTACGGCTCCAGTCCGGTCCCGCTGAGCACCCAGCACTGGGTGGGGGGAACAGAGCCCCCTCGGCGCGTTCGCTGAGGACCCCAAACAGGAGGAGCCGCCGAGGGCTGCGCGGGCACCGCAGGGACCTGGGCAGGGTGCAGGGCTGGGCACAGAGGAGCCCTGGGGGTTCAGCCCAGACCAGAGCAGGGGCTGGGCGTCCCTGGGCGTCCTGAGGGTGACACGGGGACCGTGACCGGCAGCGCGTCCTCGTGGCCACCAAGGCCGATGGCCTCCTGGGCGGCACCGGGAAGAGCAGAGCCTGGCCAGGAGGTCGGTGCTGGGGAGGCCGCGTCTGCAGAGCTGGGTCCAGCGCGGGGCTCCCCGGGACAGGAGGGAACCTCAGCTGTTGGGTGGAAGATAGTCCAGATACTGAAGGTGGGCAGAGGAAGGACTGGACAAGGATGAAGTTCCAATGGGAAGCGGATCAGAAGGGAAGAATGAGAAACTGATGGTGTGCTGGAAGCGATTTTCCAAATCCAGAGTAGGAATGATGCAATAGCAGCAATAAGGGGACAAGAGTCAGCAAGGGCACCAAAGCAAGAGTGAATAAAGGGAAAGAGCGTGGGATTTAACCAGAGGCAGGAGAGATGTATGGCGAGTTTGAAAGTGCTGATAAACAGGGCATGTTCTTGTCTGCTCTCCATTTTGTACAAAGGAGAGCTTCTCAGTTAAAGCTAACACAGAGCCCCCGGGCTCTGTTTTGTGTTACCTTGATGGGAGCCCAAGGGAAGGGCAGCTTGTAGAAGATCCGTGTTGCACGTGTAACGTTTGGAAAAGAGCCGAGGCACTGAGTGAAGCAGCAGGGTCACCACAGTGGTGGTGTAGACCTGGTCTGTCCTGGAGAGCACTGCAGAGCAGTCGGCTTATGCTCCCTCGGATACTAGAAGCAAGCCGTGGAGGAAAGTGGTTCCCCATCCTTCTGAAAGCCGGTAATTGAGCAGTGAAGCAATAAGGGGCTTCAGCAACCTTGTATTTATTGCAGCCTCCCTTCAGATGAAAGAAATTTCTAGCCAAACAAGGGAGAAGAGGCAGCCAATTCACACAAGAAGCAGCTTGAACAATTTCCAATCCCTAATAGTCCTTTAGGAATTTGCTTTGACAGACCCAAGTCTGTCACCCGCCCTGCCCTGTCTGGACAGCTCTGCCTGCCTCTCTGCCCTTCAGTTGTGCTCGATGCCAAATGAGAGTCCGAGAGCTGTGTTGGTCAGAAGGCTCCTCAGAAAGTCTCCTGTCCACCCCCTGGCGCAGAGCAAGTCCAGGTCGGTCAGGGTGCTCAGGGACTTCTCCTGCTGAGACTTTAGGTGACCATATGGCTGTGCCTCACCTCTGGAGGAAGAACATTTAGGAATAAAATTATATATATTTCTGTCATTTATTCAAAACAATTCCTTGTATTTCAAGGGAATATTCCAGACCTTGATGATAAGTAATCAAGTTGGGAATGTTTCCAGGCTCACCTTAAAAATCATCTTATTCTTGGAAGGTATCATGACTAGCAAATGCTGCTCTTCTGTGAAGATACTTATGGGAGTTGTATGTAAAGACTTAGTTATACCTGCTGAATGTAATTGAAATGATAATTTAAATTAGAATAGCACCTCCTGGGTTGTAGTGACCGGGATTGGCTGGCCAGCTGTTGCAGCAGCGGACACTACATTTTAATGATATTCAGCTATTTGACCAAAACCGAGTCCAGGAGATGACCTGATTGCTTATCAGCTGAAAATCTTTTGAAAGATTTTATATATCTCATATAAACTGCTGTTGAAGAGGCTGAAAAGCTTGGGCATCGTGATCAAAAATGGACACGGCAGCCCAAAGCATTCAGAAGGCTGAATTTTCATCCCAATGAAAGCCCGAGGAAAGGGCGGGTTGTAAAAGATCCATGTTGAGCATAGACCATTTGGAAAAGAGCAGAAGTACCCAGTGAACTAGCAGGATTTGCAGATGACCGTGAAAATGTCATCTAATCCAGCTGTGTGAATCTTCACCATAATGAAACATGATGTGATCAACAGATGCAGAGTAATGCCCATCGGAGAGGAAAATAAGAGTTAGTCGTCTCGTGATCCAGAAGCTGAAGCTAACTCTCTTTCTGAGGATCAGGGCCAGTGAGTTCCCGGGGTTGTTGCACGCTTGTGGTTAGTGTTGAAGGTGTAGAAGGTTAATGCTGAAAGTGTAGAAAAAGAGCTGGTTTAGGGAACGTTAGCAAATACGCTGTGTTTTATAACACAGTCTGACATTATTGCAGCTTGGTTTGTACTTGCACACTGTATTAACAATCCACATCCATCCCCTAGCAGCAGAATGAAGAAACGCAAAAACACGAAAAAAAAACCAGCAAATTCAAAACAGAGCAGAGGAAAATGCCCTCTTGCGTGTCGTTGGACTGGCTCTCAGTTCCAAGCCACGACTGAGGCTGGAAGTATAACAAAATGAAATGCATTATTGCATGCGCTGGGGGACTACTAAAGGTTGGTTGCCTACACGTTCACATCCTCAGCTCACGTAACACCTTAGCGCTTCCACCCCGCCGTAACCACCCGGGCTGCCCATGTCCCCACCACCCCTTGCAAGGGGTGTTTCAGAGAACATGGTGCTGTGCTCATTAGCTGGTACTGCTCCTTCAAATTAGATTAAAAAGAGGCAATTGAAGAATTTCCGCTCACAGAATGATTGAGGCTGGAAGATCACCTAGTCCAACCCCTCTGCTCCAGCCGTGACACCTAGAGCACGTTGCACAGGATCGTGTCCAGGTGGGTCGGAGACTTCCTCGTCTCATCCGGAGGGATGAGGAGCAGCACTTCCAGCTCTGCTAATGGAGCAGGAGAGGCAGCAGTGGTGGCATCTTGCCCCTTGTCTAGCCTGGTGGCCCCTTGGGCAGGGCACCTTGTGAAGGTGACACCAAGAAGCCTTTTGAGAGGCTTCTTTGGAGAACTCAAAAGGCAACAGCCTTGATGTACCCAACTGGTCATGTTCCCAACTGAGCTTTCCTAGGAAGCAATCCATCCATTTTCACATATATATCTATATAAACCTCCCTCGCTGTCGCATCATAGTGGTTGAATCTGTGATGAACACCCGTCCTCTCTTATTTTCCCCCATCTCGGACTTTTGGTAGCTGCCATTCACCCGTTTGGATCTTTGACTTTTCAGATGTGGTCCAGCACTGAGGACTGTCATACAGTAGCTCATCAAGGCTCTGTGGTGGCACTGTAGGGTGACTTCTGTCTGGGAAACTCTCCAGATCCACCGATACCCTTCTATCTTCCAGACGTCTGCAGGGTAATATCAAGATTTTCAGTTCATTGTTAGCAGGGTGGTGAGAATAGTTGACCCCAAAGGAGGTTCTCTAAGAAGATACACCTCTTCCCCAGAGAAAAAGAGCCTGGAATCTCTATTTGGCTTTCCCAGTAATGCCATTTTTGAGTTGAATGGGGTTTTTCTTTGGAGTGAAGCAAGTATTTGCTTGCTGCCTTCACCACTGAGGTCTCCTATGAACGGAGGAACTGGAGCTTTCATCTTTCCTGCATTGAGGTTAAGCTGCTCCCTATGTTCCCCTGCTTGCTTTTGGAGCAGCTGCTAAGTATCTGGCCAGAATCCAAGCAGATGAGGGTGCTTTTCTCCTAGTGCTCTTGGGGAGCTTGGCCCAAGACTGCTAGTAGGCATGGAGCTAGGCTGAGGGCCTGTACGATGTGTCTGTTAAATAAATCCTTTGAAGAGTCAACCCTTCGTACATAGATGGGTAGCAACTTTTGCTGCTTGGCTGTTGATTTGTGATTCTGTGACACGAGCCAGGGAGTTTGCCATGGTTGGCCACTCATCTGTGCCAGCAGCTAGGTCACTGCACACCCATCTTCAGCAGTCTTGGCAGAGAAGCCCAAAATTGGAGTGTTTGTTTGGATTATTGAAGACTGATAGACAATTCGCTGCTTGCTGGTCCATCTAACAGCTCTACAGGAAGATCTGGCCTGTCCAGTTTGCCTTAGAGAAAATCCCCGAGCAGGTCAGCGGTGTCTGAGAGCCACCAGTGGTCAAGTTTTCAAGATACAGCCGTGCATGGAAGTGCAGCAGCAAGGCCCTCATGGGAGGCTATAGTTGGAATTAGCTGTTGCAGGGTCCTCTTCAGCTGCATCTTTTTAACTCCTTAAAATGATGGACCTTATCTAGGTTCGCGAACAGTTTTCTAATCATAAGAATGACTAAAAATGTAACTTGACTGTGATAACTGTTGGTATCTGTTGATACCTAAGTTTTGGTCTTAGCCCTTGTTGACTTCCAAGTCAACCTGGAAGATGCCACTACTACCCTCAAATGCCTTGGCTAAAGCCAAGCCTCTCTCTTCTGGTATTCTGTGCTAAAATACCTCTCCAGAAAGGATTTACAGGACTCAGGTCAGTGTTGAATTCATTGAAAATGTGAAATGGCTGAAGAGGAACAGTTAAATACTGCAGGTGCTCTCAGTGCCCTCTCAGCAACACGTGAGGATCAACACAGGCAATCTTGGGTAAGTCAGAATCAGAGCAGAGCTGTTCTCCTTAGACAACAGGTCATGGGTTTGAAGAGAAATCCTCAAGCCCGAACCCTGAATTTGAGGGCAGACATTCGAAGTCCACTGCAGGCTCAGGGAGAGCGACTGAGCCGGGCTCCGACTCCAGCCTTCCTCCCTGCCACCCCTATGTGCGCGGAGGGGAGCTGCGGTCGCAAGCAGCGGGGAGCTACGTGGGCTTGTCCTGGATGGAAGTCAAGGAAAGGAAGGGAGCACTGAAGTAACACGCCCTGGGATTCAGGAGAGCAAAGGAATTCCTTGCTCTTGGGCAGAGCATAGTCAGAGCTCTTGATTAAAAGTTGATGGTGCAGCTTTTCCCCACAAAGTTCCATGGCTTCGGTGTCAGTCCTTGGAAACTGCTGGTGAATCCCAGAAGGGCTGAGGGTGGCAGGGACCCCTGGAGCTCCCCCAGCGCAGCCCCTGCTCCACAGGGACACCCAGAGCACGGGGCACCCGGTGGCACCCGGGCGGCTTGGGGAGATGCCCAGAGCAGGAGCCTCCGCAGCCTCCCTGGGCAGCCTGGGCCAGGGCTCGGGCACCTCCCAGTGCAGCAGCTCTTCCTCCCGTGGAGATGGGACCTGCTGGGTGTCAGCTTGTCCCCACTGCCCCTTGGCCTGCCGCTGGCCACCACTGAGCACCACAGTTGGTGCTGCTGCTTCTGGCCCGTTCCACAGAAATCCCACTACCAGCTCAGTTCTCCCCGGTTTGACTTTACTACAACTCTTAATTTTGTTGTGATTGAACTTACTCCGTTCTCTCCTCCCTCTGCCTTTTTTTTCCCCTCTGCAATGAATTTTGTAGTTTTTGATGATGGTTGAAATGGTCTGTAAATAATTTTTGGCTTCCTCCTTTTTCAGTAAGTGCTGCACATATCCATTATTTAAAATCTGTTTCTAAATCGAGCTGCCTGCTGCCCTTTCCTCTTGCACTGCCTGCAAATTTAGTTTTGATGAATTGTTTTTTTTCCTTTAGTTGTGGATTTTGCATTTGTTTCGTTGCAGTAAATATTTTCCAAGAACTGTCAACGCTTCCTTTTTCCCAGTGGCAGGTAATGAGCTTGCTGGCAAGGAGCTTGCAGGGAGTCCTCACGAAAAGAGGAACACAAAGCAATGAGTGGTGAATGGTTCTGCAGCCTTCCTCCTAATGTCCTCATCAGTGCATAATTGTGGGTTTGTGTGCTGCTTGGGGTGGTAATACACCAACATTATTAAATGCACATTGGGGACTATTTTTCATACTTTTCTCTGCCGTGGAAAGGAAGTTGGTTTAATTGCCTCTTGACAGAATATAAGCACCGACTTTGGGGTTTTTTGCTGTGGTTTTAGTGCTGAAAGTTGTTTGTATGGTTGGCAAAGGGAGAATTCCTGCGCGTGCATCTTCTTGCCCTGCTGGACATGAGGGCAGGTAGAGGGTTTTGTGGTTCTTGCCATTAGCAGCTGGCTGCTGTGTTATCCCCTGCAACAACCCGGCCGTGCAGAAAGCACCAGGGGCTGGAATAGCAGATTGGAATCAGCCAGAGGACAGCAATTCCACCGGGGATGCCGGATAACGTGGCCATGACCTGCCTCATACTGTTGACATTCTGCTATCTGCAAGGTTTGAGCTCCTCCAGATTCCTCACAAGCATCTATTATTGAAGGTGCATTAATACAGGATGGTTCCCGGCGTGCCAGCGCTCCGGCACGCGGTGTCGCGCGTGGTACCTGCCCCGTGGAGGCAGCGCCATGGGCAGAGTTGAGATTGAAGTTAAGAGAGTTGAGATTGGAGAAAGATGCAGGGATCCCTGGCAGAAATCCGAGGAGCGCCGCGGTGCCGACCTCCATCTGAATTCCCAGCCCCAAAACGGGAGCTTCCTTCTCCGAGCACGGGCGGCTCGGGAAGGGGAAACGGTGAGAGGAGAGGGGCAGCATTCGAATGGACACCCACTGCCTGCTCCAGGAATGCAAAAATATTGAAGCGCTCCCACTCTGGTGCCCGCGGGCAGCCCCTTCCATCGAGGTAGAGGCTCATTTAATATAGGTGAGTAAACACCTTGGACATCTTACAAAAACAGCTCTTACATTTCATTATAAGGGGAATTTGCAGGAATTTGCCGTTTTCCCTTGGTTGCTAGTGCAGTGCTTCAGAGCATGCATTAGAAAATGTCAAAAACATCTAACATGTAAAGGCGCTTTTTATTTTTTTTTTCAGTCTGCTAAATCTCATTCTGTTGAACCTTTTGGCTTTATCTCCTCCTGCGTCTGCTGGTTTTAAGCTCTCCCCCTTATGTAGGTCACACTTTCACATTTTACGCTTCAGCCGCTGTCTTGGAGCTGTATCTCTTGTAGGATGAAATAGCATCTGATCTCTATAGAAATAGCACTGGGGTTTTTTTGCTGTAGTGGTACTACCAATTTCCCTGTGCTTAATCCCAGTTTGGGTGTTGCTTGATTACTGCCCAACCTCAACATTTTGGAGTTATGCTCTGTGATAGTTATGTTGCTCTGCAAGGTCCTTCAAGCTAATTTTGAGATAAAATTGTAGTATTCTTAAAAAAATAATAATAATTTTTTAAAAAAAAGTCAGAGTCGACAGTCAGTCCTGCTTTCAAACATAGAGAAGCTTCTCGGCTTACTGGGCAGCTTCAGGAAAACTTAACGTGCCCCCTATTTTTAAATGTCCCAGCCTTGGGAGAATAACACTATAACACTTTACAGTAGGTTCTTTGAGTTGGCTGTAAAGGGCTTCCCATTTTTGTCATGAGATTTGGTGAGATTTAAAAGAGCAAATTCACGAGAAATTTATAAGAAGTTCTAAACTTTCAAATTTATAAGAAAGCAAATTAGATGGCAAATAAGAAAGTGGAGTCTCCTTCTCTGGAGGTCTTCACAACCCACCTGGATGCCACCCTGTGCCCCGTGCTCTGGGTGTCCGTGCTGGAGCAGGAAGGTTGGACTAGATGATCTCTAGAGGTCCCTTCCAACCTTGATGATTCTGTGAAATTATTTTAAGGTTGATTTAATTTGCCTTTGACAGTGATTCTAGCTGTTGCCGTGGCTGCTGTGACCATGTAAACCATAGCCCCTTAATGCTCCGCATTGCTACATGTCTGCAAGGCTCCGTTCACTGAAGGAAGCCTTGTCTAGCAGGAGAGCACGAGCCTTCACCTGAGGCCATTCAGTGTACTGCAAACCTGAGCCAGCTCCGGATCCTTCAGGGCATTTTAAGAAGTGTTCATTAAAAGCAACGTCAAGCCAGACTTCTTGACAGCAGAAGGGTGTTGTCCTGATGCAGCAGACCTGCTGTTCCTGGGCCATCCCCTTCCAAGGGGTGAGGATGAGGAGGCAGATTCCTGGCTTGGTATGGGATGGATACAACATTCCGGGCTTGGTGCTTACTCTGGCAGACCTGGCTTTTCACAAAGAGGCTGTGCAACCATGAACGTGCTGGGTCTGCCCAAAGGTCCCTGTGTCCAACCTCATAGGCCACAGCTGACACCTAGGGAAGAGCGTAAGAAATAGGCTAAAAGCCTTCCACAGTCATGCGTGTCCGTCTGCTTGCCACTGTAATTGGAGACCTAAGTGTCTACGCTGAGTCCACATCTCTATTTAAAAGAAATATATCTTGAGTGCGCTAGGAAAAACTGAAATGTTCAAACTTGAGGCGTGTGGAACTTACCGGGACCGTGAGGAGAATGCTTGAATCCTTCCTTGTGTGTGAAGGAAAACCAGCCTTTGCTGTTCTGGGTCCCAGGGGACAGGCTGTGTTTGCAGAAGCAACCGCAGAGGATTCAGGCTGCGTGCGGAGGACTTCTGGAGGGATTTTTCCATGCTTTCTTTAAATATTTCACACTAGAAATTTTAGCAGATGAAATTCAAGCTGCTGTTCATGTGCTATGACTGTGGTGCCACGGGCCACCACACATCACCAGCCATGTCACAAGTTCCCACATCCATCATGTGGGTTAGAGGAAGATCTGGAGCTTGACCTGGAGCCTCCTCCTGTGGAACTTGACCTGGAGCCTTCTCGCCTGGAGCTTGATCTGGTGTCTCCATGTCCTCTGCCAGGCTGAGAGCTTCAGAGCTGCTGCACGTGCAGAGGCTGAGGGAGAGCAGGGGGGCTCCAGCTCCTTGGGTTCTGCACATGAGCCTAGCAGGGGCAAGAGGAGCCGCTCACCTCTGCTCTTCCTGTTGTCCTCGCCTGCTTGAAGCTCCAAGCTGGAGTCCTCTAGAAGTTCCAGGCCAGGTAGAAGATGTCCCGTCACCACAGGGCTGCCCTTTGCTCAGTCACCCGTTGTGGGGACATGGGTGGCTCTGGGACCGTCCGCACACCCAGGCGCCCACCCCAGCGGCCCCGATCCTGTAGCTCCAGCCTCCCTCCTGCTGCCGTTGGGTTATTGTGTCTCGAGCTCCGAGCTGCCCTCGTGTTGTGCCACGCTGGAGCATGACGCACACGTAGCTGCCCCTGGCAGGGAATTTGTGCCATCTGCGCCCGTCTCCAGCCCCGGAGCGTTGCCCTTGCTGCTCTGCACAGACCCGCGCGCTCCTTGGACACCTCGCACGGCATAAGAACCACAGCTCGCCCAGGAGGGGTCCCGGCTGGACACGAGGAGGCCTGAGGCCAGTTGACTGGACCAAGGCCTGACTGGACAAAACCCCTGAGCAACCTGGTCTGGCCACAGAGCTCAGGGCTCAGCTTTGGAGCAGGAGGTTGGTTGAGGTCTCCGGAGGTCCCTCCAGTCACGTTCCTCTGCACTGAAGTTGCTGCCAGCTCAGGTTGAGGGACGTCTCGTTTGGCAGGACCATCTTGTTGGTCCTTATCAACCAGTTCCAGACTGCTTTAAACTGGACACCAGCGGCGCGTCAGTGCGAGTGAATGGTGTTTGTGCTGGAGCAGGACCTCGTTCCCTGAGCTCGCCCTGGCCTGGTTGGCCACAATCGGTGGGTGTCCATCCCCTTGGATGGCCTTTGCTCCAGCGGTGCAGGGGGCTCGGGGTGCCAAGAGCCCCCCTGGGGCAGCTCATGGCAGCACGGCCGCCCTGCCGAGGCGGACACGCTGCCTCCGTGTCTGCCCGGCGCTGCTTCTCATCCTCGTGGACGTTACGGCATCGTGCAAGATCATCTCCTCCAAGGAGGCTTCGAAACCTCCACCCGCAGCTTGTGCGCGGCCCAAACGGTGCGGTTCAGACCGCTCTCTGTTCTGCTGAAACGCCAAAGGTACCTGAGTTGGTATCTAAGGAAGGTGTACGGGAATTCTCCCTCGCACCAGGATTGGTTTTGATAGGAGAGATACCTGGGCAGTCTAATTGGGAGCTGGGTGATTCCCTTCTTGCATGGAATGGCTCCGGGGCTCTGCTCCTGCTCGCCAAGGGCTCTTCCAGGGCAGTTGGGCTCCCGCAGCCCCGTTCGGGTGCCTAACGTGGGCCCTGTGCCAGGGCTCCCTTACCCGGGAAGCTGTGACGTGCAGGGGGATCCCAGGTACCTATTCCTGGGAGTAGTCCATGGGTGTTCCCATGGAATAGTCCCTCTTCCATGGGTGTTTCTGAAAATACAAGTGCCCGGCAGTTGTTCCTGCAGCAATTGTGCTGGCACTGGGGAGGGAGAAGCTTCTCCTTTGGGCTGACTCAGGTGGCATTTGGAGCGGGGATGGAGCTGGCTCTGTTCCAGACCTGCCTTTTTTGAGGACCTCTGGACTCCTCTGTGCATTTTTGTTCTGTTTTTCTGATCATTTGTGTTTCAAGCATGTTTCATTGCTGTGTGTTTTGAACCTTCTTGCAGGTCAGCTGCCGGGGCCGGGGCCGATGCTACCTGGGCAGCCCATGCCGGGCCGGATGATGCCAAGTGTGTCAGCCAACATCCATCCTGCCGGGAGCGGGCCGGCTCCGCCTGGCATGGCTCCCATGTCGGGCAACCTCCTCGGGCCCCGCATTCCTCTAGCCGCTCCCAACGGCCTCTGTAAGTTGGGATTCTCCATGGGGCTTCTCCCTGGCTCGGCTCGACGCTGGAAAAGGCAGCGTGGTTGAACCCCCTTTGTGCTGTGCAAATAAGATCCGGGCATCTTGGCAGCCAGAGATGGGTGCCAGGGGGGTGCTTGAAGCTTTAAGTGCTCCGAGGCATCCAAACGTGCGCTCTTGTCCTTTATTTTATTTATAACATCCCCTTTTTTATTTATAATGACTCCAAGGCTTTGTGGTCACCGACGAAAGCCTCTCTCAATCTGAAGTAATGCAGCAGGAGTGCAATTAGCTGTAGCTAAATCCCCACATAGTCGAGATGGGAATATCACCTCGTTCAGTGGTACCTTACTGATAACTTTGCATGGTGCAATGAAAAAGGGCAAGTCCTCATTAGGAAGAAGCAAAAGGTGTGTGGGAATGTTCCTCGCGTGGTGTCAACACCCGCTGGCGTTGACCAGCATACCCATGAAACGGCTGTTCGGAGGCTGCCTCTGTTCACACACGTCCTCTCTGCTCTCCTGGAGCTCCCCTTGGTTTTCCTGCCCTTTGCTCAGCCTCTCCCGCCGGGAATACCTTGTCAGGCTGCATTTCCTCATGCTCTTTTTCCCAGTCTTCTCTTTTCCTCCGTGCTGAGCAGCTGGGTCACGTCCCATTAGCATCTCCTTGGGGTGCAGGGGAGCTGGCCCTTCTGCCCCCTCCCTTCTCTCCTCCTGCTTGCTCCCACTCCAGCTGCCTCTGCCTTAACCTCCGCTTGCTGTTGGGAGTTCAAGCGCAGGCTCTGCCTATAAGCTGTAGTATTATATGTATTTTAAATGCCGCCCCTTCCGGATTGGGGGTGTTTTTCCTCCTGCGCAGGGTCCAGGCAGCGCTCGGTGCTCGGGAAGCGCAAGGGAAGCTCGGGAAGCGCAAGGGAAGCTCGGGAAGCGCAGGGCACCGTGCAGCAAAACCCGCTGCCCCGCTCAGCCTTTCCCCCGTTGTTCTTGCAGATCCCCCCGCCGCGCAGCCGCCGCCGCCGCCAGCAGAAGGGGTGACCCCCCCTCCGGCCGGAGCCCCGCCGGCCTCCGCCGCTCCCTAAGCAGCCCGAAGGAGGAACTCCAGCCGCAGCAGCAGCACCGCGGTGACCAAAACGCCTCCCCGGCTCCCTCGCGGCCCCTCGCAGGCGCCCGGCCTGCCCCCCGCGTGCATGTGTGCGCATACATGCATGTACATGCGTGTGCACACACATACACGCGTGTGCACACACATACACGCGTGTACACGTGTGCATACGTATGAACAAGCATGTGCGCACATACTTGTACATGCATGTGCGCACATACACGTGCGTGTACATGCATGTGCACACATACACGTGGAGGAGCCCGGCGCCGTGTGTCCCCGCCCTGCCCTGGCACTCCCTGGCATTCCCGGGAAGCCTCTGGCTGGAAGGTGCCGCCGTGGGTCCCGTTGCGGAGCCGCCTCCGCTCTGCCCGTTCCCTGGCTGCAGCTTTGGGCTCTCCTGGGGGAAAGCTTAAAAAGAGGGAAAAAACTTCCAAGGGGGAGGCAAGAGGTGAGATTTTAGGCTGGGGCAGATGCCACCTTCACCTGTGGCTTCATCCCTTGGGCTCTCCAGGTAGAGCGGGCCAAGATGGGACGCCAAACCCGTGATTTGGGCAGGAAAAGGAAAGTTAAGGGCACGCGGTAGTGTAGAAGGTGCAGAAATGCAGCTGCATTCATTAGCGGTACCTGATCGTTAAGGACTGTAGCCGAGTCCCGGGGCTGCCTCACTAACTTATTAAAGAAAATATTGATCCAGTGCGAACGAAGCCAGGAGCGAATCAATTGGAATAAAACCACTCACCGGTAGGAGGTTTCTTGCTCCGCATTTTATTTTTATTTTATTATTTTGCTTCTGAAGGTGGTAGTTGAGCCTTCCCTCTGAGTAGTTTGGTACAGTAGCCAACTGAGGAAACAAAAAAAAAAAAAGAAAACACACGATTTTTAGTCCCTCTTTTTGGAGCATATACTTTTTACCTTTAAAAAAAAAAAAAAGAATAAAAAGAAAAAAAAAAAAGAATAAAATAGTAGGTAGCGAAGAAGTGCGGGGGGTCGGGGCGGGTGGCTGGGGGGCGAGTGCCAGAACTACCTCCTGCAGCCGGGCGCCGCGGCGGGCAGCGCTGCCCCCGGCCCCCGCCCGGGCTCGGGGCGCCGGAGGCCACCGGAGCTGCTCCGAGCTCCGGCTCCGCTCGCGTCGCCCTTGGACCGGCAGAGAGGCCGGAGAGCGCTCGGGTGCCGGCTCCCCGCGGCGTGCGGAGGTCCCTGCACCAGCCCCGTGGCCGGGCGCTCAGCGCGGCGCCCGGGGCCTCGCGGAGCGGGAGCGGGGCCGGCGCACACGGAGCCGCGCGGGGCAGGGGGCGGACGCAGCCCGGCCTGGCGGAACCTCAGGTTGTTTTTAGCGTGATCCACTTCACAATGTAAAGGATCCAGACGGAGACTTATTTTTTACTGTGCTAGTGCTGATCCTCCAGAGTACCTGGATTCTTGACACTGTCGTGTTTCTGTATAAATGAGACATGTGCTGACTTTTTCATCTGATCCTCTGTATAGGGCCGGTTTTATTCCTGCGACGCAGCCACCCGATTTTGTGAAATAAAATTAAAAACAAAAAGTGGTTTTTGTACAAAAGCTGTGCCCGTTTGCGTGGAGTCTGTGCTCCCCGTCGGAGCTGTGCGTCGCTGGGCGCCGCGGCTCTGACCTGCTTGTGGATGGAGGTGCAAACCGCGGGCGCGAGGGGCGGCGAGGCAGGAGCGCCCCGCGGCTGTCGGAGCGCCCGAGCAGGGTCCGTGGTGGGCGCTGCCTTGGAAGACGGTGCCGTGGTTTAAAAGAGCTTAATGAACACGAGAGCCAGGGGCGCGAGGCTGGACACGGTCCCTGCAATCCCCGCTGCGCTCGGAGCGGCGCCCGGCGGCACGGATGGGACGGGGTGGGTGACAAACACCCACCTCGTGGCCGCAGCCTTCCCCCCAGTGCCCCTGGGCGCCTTGAGCAGAGCGAGCAGCGGGCACATTCCTCATGCCAGCCTTGGAGCTGGTTTTCCTCTTCCCAAGCCCGGGAAAGCTTTGCGGGAGCTGGAGCCTCCCCGTCCCTCCTGCCGCTGGGAACGTGGCCGAAGACGGAGCCCCGGCTGGTTGCAGCGGCGCCGGGAGCGGAGGGGAGGCCCCGGCGCCCGCCCGGGCTCCGTCGGGGGGCCCTGGGGCTCCCACCCCGCTCGGGAGCGGAGCCTTCGCTCCTGCCCCGATCCGGAGGGGTTTGCGTCTTCACGGGAGGGACCCGGAGCCCTCGGGGGCAGAGGGGAGCCGGGAGCGGCGGCGCTCACGGGACGGCCCCGGCAGCGGCTCCGTCGCTCCCTGCACCCGCCGGAGCAGCCACGGCCACTCCGCAGGGAGGCTCCAGCTCCTCCATCCTGCATTTTATCCTTAAAGCAAGGACGGGATCAACCCGCCGGAGCCTGGACATCGTCCGGGGCCCCGTCCACCTGCGGCTGCCGGGCGCAGGTGCCCGGGAAGGCCCCGGGACGGCGGCAGCTCCCAGGGCCCTGGACCGCCGGCCGGGCCGGCAGCCTCGGCCGCCTCCGCGCGACCCCTTTCCCAGGCCCCCGGCCCGTCCCCTTGGAAACGCGGCCCGGGCGCCGCAGCCGCCGGCGGAAGCGCCGGGAATATTAAGCAGGTGCCGCCGGGCGCCGGCGCCGCCACGCAGGGCGTCACCCGGAGCCACCGTGTGTCCTTCACCCGCCGGCCTGGTGTCACCCAGCGCTCGCTGTCACCCCGATGCTGCTGCCGCCCGTCACTGCTGTCACCCGCTGCGCTACCGCCACCCAGGAGCTCGCTGTCACCCCAAATCCCGCTGTCGCCCGTCACTGTGCTGTCACCCAGCTCCCTGCTGTCACTCGCTGTCCTGCTGTCACCCAGGACCCGACTGTCACCCCAAATCCCGATGTCTCTCACTCTTCCCTCTGCTGCCACCCTTCACTGGCGCCCAATGTCCTGCTGTCACCCAGGACCCCACGAACACCCAGCTCCCTGCTGTCACCTGAAACGTTGCTGTCACCCCGTGTCCTGCTGTCACCCAGCACCCACCAGCACCCGCTGTCACCCCAAATCCCGCTGTCACCCGGCCCTGTGTGTGAGGACCTGGGGGGTCCCCAGGTAAGGTGCCATTTGGGGACAGCAGGTGCTCCCAGTGCTGTAGGACGGGTCCCCCGTGGGAAGGGTCCCCCATGGGAAGGGCCCCCTGTGCTGGTTGGGGGTGCCAGGCAATCCCAGCAGCACCAGCACGGGGAGAACCCTGGGATGGCCCCAGGTCCCGGTGGGGACTCCCCGGATGGCTCCCGGTCCCGGTGGGGAATCCTGGGCCCGGTCCCGGTGCCAGATCCGGCTGCCGGGGGGTGTCTGGGGGTCCCGGACCGAGCCGGGGGTGGCGGCGGCTCCCGCTCCCGTTCCTGTTCCCGCTCCCGTTCCCGGGGCGGCGGCGCCTCGCGGAGCC